>NC_086251.1:52273766-52610421 GCF_021018805.1 Prinia subflava | reverse complement strand
CTCCTCGAATCTCCTCGAATCTCCTCTCCTCGAATCTCCTCGAATCTCCTCTCCTCTCCTCTCCTCTCCTCTCCTCTCCTCTCCTCTCCTCTCCTCTCCTCTCCTCTCCTCTCCTCTCCTCTCTCCTCTCCTCTCCTCTCCTCTCCTCTCCTCTCCTCTCCTCTCCTCTCCTCTCCTCTCCTCTCCTCTCCTCTCCTCTCCTCTCCTCCTCCTCTCCTCTCCTCTCCTCTCCTCTCCTCTCCTCTCCTCTCCTCTCCTCTCTCTCTCCTCTCCTCTCTCCTTCCTCTCCTCTCCTCTCCTCTCCTCTCCTCTCCTCTCCTCTCCTCTCCTCTCCTCTCCTCTCCTCTCCTCTCTCCTCTCCTCTCCTCTCCTCGTTTTTGTTTGGAGGGGGAGTTTTGCTCTGAGAAGGTGTAAATTTCTGGTAAGTTAAGTACTTTTATGAGGGAATGTATTGGTTAAATGTTGGGAAGCTTTCTCAAGTCAGAACAGCATTTCTGGTCAGAATAAAGTAGAGAAGAATGTTGGTCATCTGGAATGAAACAGTGGCCTCACAGTTATGGCATGTACCTGATATTCTGCATGATACTGTAACACAGCTGTTTTATCCAACCATTTGCCACAAGGGCTGATCAGTACCTCTTCCCTTAAAGTTCCAAGAAAATGGCTTCTGTATTTCACAGACCATGACATTGTCCAGGTTATGGAATTTCCAGGTTAAATCCATGGACGTGGGCTGGGCTTGTACCAGAATATCCTCATTTAAGTGAGTGTCCTCACTATCTGGTGGCTGAAGTAGGATTAAGTTCTCCCTATTGCTTACACTGGAAGCCTAAATGCTAAAAAGTAGGCTTTTTATTTATTATTTTTAAGACCGTTCTTATGATCTAGGTCTCTCCTATAAACTCTGGTTTGTGCATATTATTAAATAAAAGATGTTGGTTCAGACATCTGAAAATGTGTCAATGGCTTAAATGTAGATAATGCTGCTATCTGGATAGAAAATTTGTATGTCTTCTAAACATTTAATGATTGTTTTGTCTGATAATTCACATCTAAAAAATGCCATTACTCTATATTTGATATTTCCTCTTGAAAAGAAAGCCATATAATCAGCAGAGGAGCAAATATGACACCATTCATGTAAGTGATGGTTCTTTATCACAGTCAGATAAATATCCTAAGTGAACAATTAGTTGATATATTCTTGGCTGTAATTTCTTCATGTAATTTGTTCAATGAAGTGTTTGTATAAATTAACTGATCACAACCAGTTCCTGAACAATTCATGAACAGGAAGACACCCTACAGACCAGGTAATTTGAATAATGTATATTTTATTTCACTTGAATAACTGGAAATGTATATTTTTGAGTTGACCAAAATGGAAAATGAAATTTTAATTTTTTTCTGGAAAATTTAATCTAGTTACACTTAGAAATGAAACATCTTAAATGAAAAAGGTGGTCTACTCTGAAAATGAGCATAGGGGATTTTTTTACTTTTAATGTTTTTATGTTATAATGAATTCTTGGTGGGCTAAGTTTGCAGTTTTTGGATGAATGGCACATGGATTTTAATCAGGTTGAACTGGCAATTGGGTGGATAAAAAATGTGATTAAAATTTTTTCCAGATTTCCTGGGCTTATGATTTACCAGTTCCTCGATTTCCCAAAGCAGTGAACTCAGAAATGCTTATTCATTATCGGGTTAGTACAACTAATTTTCTATCATACTTCCTGTCATCCAGTAAATTTCATAATATGTGAACACAGCCAGACTGCTACTGTCTCGGAGTCAGCAGTAAAATCTACTACTCATGATGATAGTAAGTTCTCAAATAAACAGGACTTTGGACAGAATGAAAAAATGCACCAAAATTTTGAGTAAACAGCAGTAAGTCAATCTGCATCTTCTCAGTTTGTGTAGGAGAGATAAGTCGGAGCTGGGAAACATTTTCTGTTAGGCACATTAATGGATGTAAAACTCATCCAATCACTCAGGAGCTAATACTGCACTTTTCTGTTCTATGCATAAAAAATGTCATGCCAAATGACTCTGAGTGGTATCCATAATGATGAATTTACAGCCATCAGTAAGGAGACTTCTTTGATTGTCTGCATTAAAGCAGCAAATGATTATGATCCCATCCAGTGATGCTTTTCCTTGGCCTTATTAAAAAGAACAGCATACAAGGCAATCATACCCTTGGGTATCTTTTGACTTGCTCAAAAGTATGACTTAAGTGTTTTCTTTTCCAAAAACCCCAAATTCCATTTTGCAGTGATGACACATCCATCATCTAAAAATGAATGACATGGGAATTGCAATGAATGCCCTGATTGCTCACCTGGTAGCAAAAATAGCACCAGATTTCAGAGACAATATTTATCTGTGTATGTCTGTCAGCTGTCAGTGCTGTGCATGGGAATAGATAATCTCTTCTCACTGTCCCACAGTTTGGCCCTTATCTCATGCATTTGTGGTACAGTGCTGTGGTCCCTCTCAGACCTCAGTGGCTTCTTCCCCATCTTCTGGCCCGTGATCCTTATTGCATGGAGCAAGAGGGGCTCAACAGATCTAGGAATGAACTGTGAGACAGCGGGCATGTTCAGTAACTGGAAAGACAAAATCAACTCTGATTTTCCTTTTTGTCAAGTCTCTTTCCTTGGGTTTAGATTTATTAACAAACCAGAAGATTCCAAAGAGATTTCATAGTGATACAGAATATGTGGTAAAAGAAAAAAGATCTTTCCAGCTTCCAGCAGTGTCTGCGGGAAGTGCTAATTTACATCTCTCAGGGTAGCTTCCTATCCAGCTTTAGAAAACAGATGTACTTCTATGGTATGTACCAATTTGTTTCAGTTCTACTGATAAATCTCTATGGAGTTCCTCCAAACCTGTCTTTGTATTCATGAAAAAGCAGCAGAAGACTTCTACTCAATTAGTAAAAAAAAACTCGAAAAGCAAGATCCATGGCATTTCTTCCTCACTCTGCTTTTTTCTTCCATTCCGTTCCTCCCAATAGATAACTTCTGGTATTTATTATGGCTGAATGAATCAACTGAAGACATCTTATGGGAATAGGAGAGGTCTGGACAATCAGTTCTGGGGAACTGTTCCAAATTTTTCTCTTGTATTTGTTATCATACTTTTGCTCAAATCAGGTAGATAGAACCACTGAGGTCATGGTAGAGTATTTAGTATCAAAGATACTTCAGTCAACTGAACACTGACAGAAATGCACACAGATCTGCATGAACACCAAGAAAACTAGAGCCCACATAATCATACCAGTGGTATGCATTCTAGAGAAGGCAATATATCATTAAAAGGAAGAAAACATGATTAAATAAAATAAAGGGAACTAGACAACTGAGTTTCATCTATTCTGTTCCATTTCCCCAAAACTGTTCATTATTCACCAACACACATCCAATGTATGTGTTCCACTTCTGGGTGAGAAGACAAAGAAATTAACTTGGTAATTAAAAAAAGAAAAAGTATATTTATCACTTCTTGAAATAACTATTTAATTCTATAAAATACACAACTCCCTGCCACTCCCTTTCCAACGTTCTAAATACACTTTGGGCTAATTTTGATCTCTGCAATTGTATGCATCTGTATGTTAATGGCACAGTATGTTCTCTATGTCCATGTGCTGCAAATCTGGTTGACAGCAGTCTTACACCCTATTCTTTCCTGATTGTCCTTCATTACAAATAGAAAGTGATCAAATAAACAATATTTTTTTCTTGCAACTTCCAGAATTTCATCAGCTCAGTGCCATAGTTTTTAAGGCTCACTTTCATTAGAACAATTCTTAAAAGTCATAACTTATACATTAAAAATTTATTTATAACTTAATAAAATGTATTTTAAAATAAATATATATTTAAAATTTATCCAGATGTTATGAATTTTTTTTTTATTCTTAGGAAGGAATTATTCTCACTATCAGGTCTTTGGCGCTAAAGATATCTTTGGTATAATTATGCTTGCAAAGTTATATGAACTCAGAGAAAGCTCTGGAAGCTGTTTCAGCACAAAATTTTTAAAAATTATGATACTTGAAGTGAGGTTCTATGCAGTGACAACTCATTTAATTTCTGTGAGGTGGTTCATAATTTGAGAGATTATGCCTGACAACCTGTAGTGATAAAATAACTATACTGAAATTTTGTCTGCTGCAAAGGATTAGCTCAGTTGGTTAGAGCATGGTACTAATAATGCCAGGGTTGTGGGTTTCATCCCCATATGGGCCATTCATATAAGAGTGGAACTTGATAATCCTTGTGGGTCCCTTCCAGCTCAGAATATGCTGTGATTCTGAATGTATATCCTGACTGACTTTTCAGGCAAGAAAAGCAAGATGCAAGAAAAATAGAAATATGACCCTAAAAATCCAGCCTGGTGTGACTTGGAAAGGAATGTGAAAATCTGGTCAAATGCAGACTACTGAAGCACTAGTTGCTTTATAAATCTAAGATGGTGAGAAGGTGAGCATAAAAGAATGAAAGCTCTGTCATGGTTCTTACCCTCATTGCTAGGGGTTTCAGTAAAATACAAATCTGTTTATAATTTTCCATACTACCCATTGTTTCATAATGGTTAATGGAATACCCTTCTGCTGGGAACTATGTGCCAGATCATTCCTGAAAACTCCAGTAAGAAATGCAGCTCTTGGATACCTTTATCAGACTTTCAGGGATTACCTCCTTGTTGGGGTAATTCTGGGCTGGGGGGTTGTGTAGGAGGTTGAGTTACCTTACCCCATATGGCCATGTTCTAAAGGTCCTTTTAAGATGGAGAATATTTATTACTTGAAAGGAAATGAAAGCAAATGCTTCCATGAACAATGTCAGTATGGAGGTATTAATTTTCCAAAGAGCGACAAAACAACATATAGACCTGATCTTCTAAGTTTGGTTGGCACAAGAACTTCATGGACCAGACTGAGGGAGCCTTACTTTGAGGACACGAGCCCTGGGAAGGACTCTCATGCAAAATGCACTGGCTGAAGGATTTAACCTTGTCCTGTATTGCATTTTCACCCAGGAAATACTGAATACTGCTCACAATTCTAGTTGGTTTTGGCCATTGAGTGTTAATGCATCTACCACAGCAAACCACTTCCAAAATCTCTGAAGAAGCAGGTGGAAGGCCAAGAAGATGAGAAATACACAAGTTAGTTAATTAAGTGGAGGTCATAAATTAACTCCTTTTCAGGAGACATCATCAAACATTTGTCTGAAAAGAGAAATTTGCAAAGAGGGAAGCAGGTGTCGAATTCCCTTTTGGCATCTGGATCTTCAAAGCAATTAGAATGAAAAGCTACCTGATCTAAAGCTCAAGACACCAGGAGGATGGGCCTTAACAAGTGGAAGGAAACACATATGGATGGGGTTTACAACTCTCATGCTGTAGGGAGGATGCAGAATGGTGAGGAAATGTGCTGACATGCCTAAATTGTGACAGGATACAGGACCCTGGCACTGACAGTGAGGAGGAACTTGAGAATGATTTTTGAGCTCTGTATGCAAACAGCTGTCTGTCTTCCACAGCATGCTGTAGAAAAATAGAGGTTTTGAACCATCAGAAAAGCAAAGGAAGTGCAATAGCCCAGATTTTGATCATAATTACACCCAGGTGGTTCTGAAGTGACTACACCCGTGTCATTGAAGTTACACCAGTGCAAGACTTGTGTGAGAACTGAATCGACCTCTTTGTTTTCTTGCATTTGTGTACCAAAAGAGTACTCTAACAGCTCTTAGTAAATAATAAATTAATAATGGTATGATGATCTCCCTTATGACTGGAAGAAGTACAGAAAAATAAGTGTCAGAGTAAGAATTTGCCCGCAAGATTATTTGAATGTGTCATTTCTGCATTTGTATTGAGTATAGGATGCTTTGTTGGTCTAATTTTAATTTCTGGACCAATTTATTTTTTTATTCCAAACATCAGAAACATCCAGTGTAATCAGGTAATATGTGGTGAACAATAGAAAGGCTACAACATATAGGTCATAGTTCAAATGAGCAAGACCTTTGGTCTTTGCATGGCAAAGTACCTTTAAATCCCCAGCAGAAAGTAGTAATGAAAAACTAATGAAGGCAAGTGCTTTTTCTGTCTCCCTGCTGTAAAGCAAATAATATTTTAGTAGTTGGTTTCATTTGTGTTTCTCCATTTGTGTCTCAGAATACACCAGATTGCAATGTTACATCACATTTTTAATGACTGGAACCATGTCCTCAGATCCCCCTCTGACCACACCACAACTTCCTTCTTTCCTTTCTCCTCCTGGCTAAAGGACTGTATGTAATTATGATGAGGACATAATTCAATTAATTATTGACAGAACATGTAATTGCCACTCAGATCTCTCTCTGATAAATCTCTCCGTGCTCTCTGACTTCTGTTTGTCGTGCACTAGGGAGGTGGAAAGGCACTAAAAATGCGTTTTAAAGATAGGACATTTCTCAATCCTTTTGTATCAGTCGGAGAGGCTTCTGCCGCCCTGGGCTCTTTAGATGTACAGCGTATTGTTCTCGTCTGTGCTAAACAAGTACCCCCGAGAAAGCTCAGTGGGATGGAGGCTTATGATTCATTTTAAGTGGAGGATATAATAGGAGCAGATAACTTTGATTTGTGCAAAGGAAAAGTGTGATCTCTTTCAGGGATTCCAGGAATTCATAGCAATTTTTTCTTCTGTTGCTGATTAAAGAGAAAGTGATAAATAAGAGCTCTGTGTTCAGTTTAAAGGAGTAATGTAGCTTTAGAAAGCTGACTTTATTTAAGGGAAAAAATCCTGACCTCATATAGCCTTTGACCAAGATCTGCTAGTAGTAGAGAGTAAAGATGAGGCTGTTTCTGTCATTATTAAAGCCCACAGTGACCATTTCTGTTTGTATGACCGGAAAATGTCCTGGGGGCCAGGCTGGGGTGGGGATGTGCCCGGGTCTTGCCCGTAACTTCGGATTACAACTAAAGCTTGCCAAAAGCGAATAAAGGAAAGAGATAACGAGGTGAGAAAGCAGAGAATGGCTTTATTGTAAAGTCAGGAAAACTAAGCTGAAAAAAAAAAAGGAAAGAGAAAAAGAGTAATACCGTACACAGAGGCCGCCCTTGCAGCCGAGAGAGGAGACCCGCTGCTCCTCTGCCTTTGGTTTTTACAGCACGACGTGCGTGGGGCTGGGAAAGGCGCTGCAGGGCAGGGCCGGGGCCGGGGCCGCGCCGGGAGCCGTGGGCAGCAGGGCGGGGAGGGGGCTCTGCTGTCTCGCAGCGGGGCAGGGCGAGGTTTGCTGGTGCTCGGGAGTCTCGTACCAGCGAGGAGCGCTCATTCGTCCCTCGTGGGGTGGCGGGAGGGAGCCCAGGCTGATGTGCTCATGCACCAGCCGGGAGGCACTGATGGGGGCTGGCCTCGGCTCAGGCACCCGCACCTTGCCCGTGCCTGGGCGGGCTCTGCCGATGCCGGGGGCAGCGGGGTGATGCCCTGCCGCAGCCTGTCCTGCTGGCTCTGCCGCCGAGGCTCCCCTCGGCTCCGGGACCTCGCAGGGGGCTCTGTGCTTGGCGCCCAGCGCTCGGTCAAGGGAAGCCACACCGCCTCAGGGTGGGCTCTAGTCCCGCCGCCCCAGCACCTGAGCCGGGCGGGACCGGTGCCTTGAGCCCGGTACCGGGGCGTCCGCTCTCAGGGCAGCGGAAAGGTGAAGAGGGGCTGCATGTGTTTCGAGCACCTCAAAGCAGGCGCAATGGCCAAGCGGGTAGGGAAGCCCAAAGCGGGCACCTGAGCCGCACCTTTTGACACCTCAGCAGAGCGGATTTTCAGGGGGGCTGAGAGGACGAAGGAGGCGGACGGGCGGGGTCGGAGCATCTGATCGCTCTGTGAGGGACCACTCGGTAATGCTTTTCTTGTGGGGAGAGGCGGGAGCGGTTACGCGTGCTGGTCTAAACCGTGAATGCTGAAAGACTGGAACACTGCGGGTCCAGAGGAACATTGTCAAGACAGGGGCTACAACGCCCTTACAAACAGCTTCCCGCAGGTTTAGTTTAGCTCTGCGGGCCCTACTCGGTGCCCAGCAGCGTCCGCCTCTTGCCCAGCTTTCGAGCCGTGCACCCCTCTCCAAAACTTGGGGCTTTACCAGCTCGGGCGCTTAGTCCCGTTGCTGTCAAGGACGCGGAGGCGTTCAGAGGCGCCACGGGTGGTCCTTAAAGACCCAGTGTTTCTGGGCAGCTTTGTACGGCTCCTGCCGAGATTGCGGGTTGCTCTCCACGCCCTGTCTCACCTGTCGGGATCCAAGAGAGCAAGGTTCGACACCCCGCACTCTTTCAAGCGCAGATGCCGGCCGCCGGGGGTGGGGCTGAGCCTCGCACGGCCGGGCTGGGCGCTGCCCTGCTGCCCGAGCCCCTCAGCCACGCTTCCCCGCAGGTGCGGTTCGCTCTGCCCCGCCCGGGCTCCGGTCCTGCACCGCCTGCGTGCCCGACAGGAGGTGTCCGCGGCGGGGCGGCTCTCCCGCCCAGCACGGCTTTCCCCAGCCTGTGTTTTTGGTCGGGACTAACTTGGTGCACGGCGCCGGTCAGCCCTACACCTTCGCCCTCCGGGGCTCAGGGCTCAATCTGGGGCCGGCTCGCCGGGGTTACTGCGGGAGCACGCGATCCTCCTGACCCGTCTCCTCCCCCAGGAGCCGCGAAGGTTTGGATTTCCCCATGGGGACACCCAGCACTCTCCCTTTCCCCCGGGTCGAGGGCGGTGCGCGCTCCTGCCGCGGCCGAGCCAGAGCTCGCCGCCCCCGAGCCCCGGCAGCGCATCCTCTCCCGCCTGCTCTCCGCCTGCCCCTCCTCGGCTGCGGCGGGGGGTGCTGCGAGGTAGGCAAAAGGGAAAGTGAAGGTAGCGGTCTGAAGATAGAGAAAGGCAGTCAACCTTAGATGTGTTATTACTCAACCTTTATTATTTAAAAAAATTCATAAAAAAAAGGAAGGTGAACGACCGTCTTACAAAACCCCCCCACATAAATAGGACATTCCGTCCAGCTCTGGCTATTGGCAGTTCTAGTATTTGACAACATCAGACGCGATTTCCTGGCATTAGAGAAACCCATTTCAAAATCGGTCATCACAAAGAAATACTAGAAATCCCAGTTAGCACTTGCTAGGCAGCACGGAGCACTTGTACACAACTTTTCAGACACACACCCGCGCACACACGCAGCTGGGAACAGATCCCGTAGGACGAGAGCCTCCTTAAAAAATAGTAAACGCTTCTCAAAAAAAAAAAAAAAAAAAAAAAAAAAAAAAAAAAAAAAAGAAAGAACGAGACTTATTTACAAAACGCACATGGAAATACAGTATTGACAGAGCGTGGCTGGCAAATCAACATGATTTGAATAGAGAAAGGACTATGGCACGTCTTGCTCGAAAGCTCGCACAGCAGCCTCCTTCGAGTGTCCCCGCGGGAAGACAGCTCCTGCCATCCGCGACGCAGTGCCTTCTCCCTCCCCACCTCTCCTCCCGCCCTCCCTCGCCTCTCCACCCCTGCGCTTCTTGCCAGGTCCTTTTTACACTTGGATGACCACCGTGCTGGGGCTCTGGAGCCGGGTTTTGTACTGGTCTAGCCAGCTCCTCAGCTCGGAGATCTTGTAGCCCTCTGGTCCTCTTCCTCCCTGGTACATCACCTTCTCCTCCTGGATGATGTAGAGCCTCTCAAAGTAGGCTCCGTAGGCGGCGCTGGAAGCATTGTCCATGGTGTCCACGGCCAGGGGGCAATCGGGCGCCCCTTCCCTCATCAGCTGAGCTGCCCGCAGCCTGTCCTGGAGGCACTGGTGCTTGGGGATGTTGTAGGCTGCGTCCGAGCTGACCCAGCCGTCGGACGGGTGTGCTTCTTCGATGTACACCAGCAGGAAGTCGGCAATGTCCACGAAGTGCGCGGCCAGGCGCTGGAAGGACCTCAGGCGGGCCATGAACGGGGGTCAGGTGCAGCTGCCGAAGTTGAGGATGAGGGGTCTCTTGCCGCGGGCGAAGTCCAGGATGCGGAGCCTCTTCTGCCCGTCCAGCTGGATCACCTCGGGGTTAGGGGCCAAGGAACCCACGTGCGCCGACTTGAAGAAGTCCAGCTTCTGCCCGTGCCACACGGCTTTCAGCGACTCCAGCGTGAACATGCGGTTGGAGTCGGACACGCAGACCGGGGGGTCGTCGGGGGGCGGCTCCTCGCTGGCGCTGGCCGCCTCCTCCGCCGTGGGCATCGTCAGCATCTTCTTCCTAATGCACAGAAAATCCAGGAGCCAGAGCATCACGGCGGTGAGCAGGAAGCGGGGAAATAGGAGGATGCAGGCGGCCGCCTGGGTGAGCAGCTGCAAGGTGTGAACGCCGACGGAGTGGAGCATCGCAGCGGTTTGCGCTGCAGGGCGCTGGCTGCCGGGGGGCCCCCACGCACCCTGCGTGCCGGGGTCTGTGCAGCACAGCTGAGATCCCGCTTCTCTTTAAGCCCATTTTATAGTCAGGGATTTAAATGAAAAGTGACTCCACCTCCGTCCAGAACCCGCCCCTCTGGAACTTGAGCCTGGGGATTACCTACCCCTCCACTCTAATGACCTAAAAATACACAGACAAAAGGGGAGAGAGCCCCGGCGGGAGCCGCGAGGGACGTGCAACGGAGCAGGGTGCAGCCGCTATCAGGCGGGGCAGAGAGTCCGACACAGGGCACCGCCGGGGTCCCCGGCCTCAGATAGCGGCGGGCGCTCACAGACAGCCCCGCCAAGGACAATGCAACAGGCACATCCCGCCCCCGGCCCGGCTCCCCACCAGCTGTGCGGGCGCGGGGCCGGGGCGGGAGCGGGGGCCGGGGCCGTCCCGGCAGCGCCTGCAGGTGACAGGGACGGGCCGCCTTCGCCGCGTCCCTTCCCGCGCCTTCCTCCCCTCCCCGCCCCTGCAGCTCGCTCGCCCCCTGAGCACAGCCTCCGCCCCACCGCACGCCCCGGCGCTGCGGGAGCACCCGGGTCTCGAACCCGCGGCCACATCCTCCGGCGGCGGCGGCTGCGGGACGGGCGGCGGGGGCTGCCCCGGCCCCGCTCTTCCCCCGGGCCCGCGCTGGGCGGGCCGGGCCCCGGCGGCGGCGGCGGCCCCGGCGCGGGGGGCACCAGGTGGGCGCGGGCCGGTGGGCGCTGCCCCGGGCGGAGGAGGGGCGCGGGCGGCCGCCAGAGGGAGCTGTTGGCCGAGAAGCCGCGGCGGCGGCGGCAGCGCGGGGCCCTCAACCCCGGCCCGGTGTCCGCGCCCGGCCCCGGCCCCGCCACCTGCCCGGGCCCCGGCACCTGCCCGGGCCCCGCCACCTGCCCGCGGCACCCGGGAGTGCGGGGCCCCCGCTGCGGGGCCGGTGCTGCGGGAAGCGCCACAATGGGTGGGCAGAGGGGACTGTGGAGGCGACAGGAGAGCGCTGCGTGTGCAATGTCCCGCTGCTCAGTGGGCTACTACTGCATCCCCGTGAGCAGCGAGTCAGGGCAGACGCTCCTTTGCGGCGTGCCAGGAGGAGCCAGCAGCACTTTTCTGCACCTGTCAAGTGACATACGAACACAAGCTTCTCACGGGACTAGGTCTGGCAAAACCCTTAAACTGGGGGCTGAAGCATCACCTCACGGGCATGGCCAGGAGGACCTGTGTACTGTCCACAGAGTGGACACGGGAGTGGTTTTGGGTTGGGTGGGTTCTGTATCAGTAGCAAAGTGCTCACAGTATGCAGGGCTGAACACTGACCAGCCACCTTCAGTCTTCACCCATCAGAAGGATCATTTAAACTCCTGTAAGTTCCTTCCTGCTAAACTAGATGGAGACCTGTCCCAGAAGTACAGCACTTACTTACAGAGTAGTCTGTTGTCTCTGCTCAGAACTTTATGACTCCATGGTTGCAGGGTTCCCAGCTTGCAGCATGCACATGGTTTCCCCACCAGCTTCCTCAGAAAGGGACATTACTTGTCCAAAACGCAGAATACTGCCCTCTGCTATGCAAATGTAGCTCATGCAACCCCGAGCTACTGCTGCAGCTGCCACTCACCCAGGTGCCCGTCACTGACTTTGGGACATGCCAGTGTGCCAGTGGGTCCTGCATGCCCTGCTTCTGCCTGTGGCCAATGCCAGGTCTCTGGCTGCAGATTCCCAAAGACCTGCAATTTCCCCAGGTGCAGTTTGTGCTCCACAAGTGACTGTGCATGTCCCCTCTTGTCTATCATATGCGAAATGGAAAAATGAATGCTGAGCCCCCTCATGGGAGGCTAGGCAGCTTGCTTATTACAAGAACCCTAAATAAAAGGCAAAATTAAAATCCCATTTTATTTTTTTCTTTATCTGGTTCTGAATAGGCTGGTTTAGAGCAACCATATCAGATGCCTGGTTTGTAGTGCCCTGGTGCATCGTCTTTAGTTGGAATCAGCAGCAAGGTAATTCAGCATTTTAACATTTGAAGGGAAATGTATGCTCCAGCCCTCATAAAGCCATGTTCATCCACTAGCCTGACTAATAACTTCTTTGGAATTCCATGGTGCTCAGTCCAGGGAAAATTACTGAGTAGATATTTACTGTATTGTCAAACTTATTTTGAACTGTTCATGTGGGCCACTCACCACCTCTCTGTGCAGTTACGCAATCCTGAAAACCACAAATTAAAGCCTCTAAAGAGACGCAATAACAAATCTCTGGTAGCTCTGAAGAAACCCCCAGGAAAAAAAATTGATCTCTCAAAGTGACCTCTTCAAACTGTGCTGACAGACAAAAGCCTGAGTAAACAGATGGGTTTGCAACCCTGAATATCAACAAACTTTGCTCTACTAGATCAGTGGGAGATTTTCCGAGGTAAAAATGCTATCTGCTCATATATACTCTATTTGCAGCTGGGACTTTGGAAATTACTTTTTCTCCATTCCCTGTAAACAGCTTTACTTTGGTTTTTTTTTTAGCTTGAGGGAAACCTTTGAATTGGGGTTTCCTATTCAACTGTGGATAGAGAAGACTACTGAAGCATTTTGCTTCACTAGCCCACTGCTACACTTTCCTGCCACGGGAAAATTCAAGCACGTCCCGAGGCCACTGGTTCATGGTGAAACCAACAGTGGCTCTGCATGGCCCTACAAGCCATGCTCCGAGGTGCTCAGCCAAGGTGCAGTGCTCATGTATTAACTCCATGGGAAAGGGTGGAATTCCTTCTGCAGCCCTTTGGTTCTCGAAAGGTTTGAAGTGATGTCTTGCTGCTGTTCTCATGTCTGTGTTAAGCTGGATGGTTTTCAAAATCCTGTGTTTTAACTCTGGTAAACCCCCTCTCTACTTCCCAAAAGCTGTACCTTCCACCTGGAACTTGGATTATTTTTAGGTGTGTGAAGGTACTCAGTCTTTCTAGGAATCCATATCACTGATATTAATAGTGTGGGAACTTCTATCTTCCTGTATACTGAGGATTTCATAGAATATATCCTAAAATAGGGGTTTTACAGTGGCACATCTGGTTATGGGTGGTTTTTACTCTTCTGCATGTGGTCTGTGGTTCAGCAGTCACTAACTAAAAAATACATAAGTTTGTGTGTGTGTGTCCTCACACAAGTGCACATACATGGTTCACATTATTTCCTTTTTTCTGAGAACTTTATAGATGTAGTTTTTCTTCATTTGATAAATGTAATTTATAACTCTTTTAAAGTTCTTTTCATAAACAGGAGCTACAAAATAAATCCAGCAACTTATAAAAGCAAAACCTCAAAAAACTGAAATTAAAACCATCAGGTCTGCTTTGATGTAGAGGATGTGTTGAAATGGTATATTTACATGTTTATTTTCTATTTTATAATTTCCTGCACAAAGGCACTCAATACTTTCTGACAGGAACTGAAATGTATTTTGGAAGAGTTCCACCTCTCATGTCATCTAAGCTCCATGTCATTAATGTGGTGGAACTCTATGTGAAGGAAATGAAAAAGACTTTCCTGAAATAAGAGCTGGACAATTTCTACTCATCTAAGTGTCTACCCAGTGACTGAAGAGAGGTGCAGTGGTAAATTACTCACCTGTCTGGTATCTGTAAGAAGTGGGTAAAAGTTATATTGCTGAAATTGGTAGTGGGTAAATTCCATTTGCAGTTGTTTGCTTGTAGTGACACCTCTGGAAAAATGTTACTGTATGCTGGAGACTGTACATGGGTCTGGCTGTCTCTGGAGCTGCCTCTCAATCTTTCACCACTTTTAGATGACACCTGTTTTTATTTTCCTCCCTTCTGTGTTTTTTTCTTTAATTTTTATTTTGATTTTTATTTTTTAGTGAAATATATATGACTCAGAAAAAAGCATACAAATCCAAGCACCTAGGCAATGCCTGGAGTAGGTTTGAGTATGGAAAGAAAAAAAGTGCTACGCTGCAGATTTGTCTACAAAATCACTATCAGAGCCATGGCCTTTGACTCTACCCACCCTGCCACTCCTACCTTCAAGAACATGACAAGTGTATTATATATGACAAAGAGGTTCCCAGCTGTGAAGCTTTCAAATTTTTTTCCCTCACTTTTTTGCTGACTCCGGGTTGAACTGGGAAAGAGTTGTTTAATTTGGAGGGAGAATTGATTCCACAGCCACAGGTCTGTTAGTGTGGTGCTCACCCTGAGTAAGTGGAAACCAACATTTTCTTGAGCCCGTGAGCCATCTAGCAAGGCTTTGCCGTGTGACCAGGTGTACAGTGCCCCTGATGTGTTAGTGGGTTTCTGCACCTGCCTCTCCATGGCTGCTCCCTAGTGCCCTGTTGTGCCAGCAGCCTGCCAGGCTGGGGTAGAAACTAGATAACCAAAAGGTTCTGGATTAAAGAATCTGGTTTTAAGCCCACATGGTTTTGGTGAGTGTGTTTACTTTAGAATCCCTAAATTAGTTCTAATAGCATCACTTTCAGTGCAACTTGAATGACAAAAGGTGCAACTTTCCATTCCAATAATCCTTCCTTACTTCTACTTGCACTGTGTCTTGTGTGATCCTGAAGTGATCTGCAGTGATGTGCTTTGGGGACTAAGGGGGCAGAAGAGCTTGGGTTTAGAAAAAAAAAAAAAAAGACTTATTTCCTGACAGGTTAGTTCCCTAAACTTGCTAATGATGAAAGGAAATGATCATCTGTGATGCAGGGGAGGCACAAGAGAAATGGCCACTGCTGGTGGCCAAGGCAGGGCTTAGAGGACCATCCTATCCAACTGACTTAGCAGAATTATCCATCTGCCCCTGGGTGGAATTGGAGAGTGAGGATGTGTTAAGAACAGAAACAAGTTTCACTGCAAATGTGGATACTCTTACACTTTTGTGTAGTGAGAGAGCATAGGAGATGTACAGGAGGTGACAGTGGCTGTCACAAGGTCCTGCTGGGCAAGGTAACTGGATAGGGTTCACAGCTGGCTTCTGGGGGGAGCCAGCAATATCAACTTCATCAGCAGCTGCTAACACACCTCCATCAGTGGGAAATCAGATTATCCAGAGCCCCCTGTGCCAAGCACATCCCTGCTACCCACCAAGCAAACTGCTCAAAAGCTGCTGTGGCTCAAGGGCTCAGGCTGGCCCCCTGGTAGTACGGTATAATTACAGTCATCTGAATGGTTTGCTCTGCAGCAGAGACAACAGTCTAGTCCAGAAGTGGAACCCCGTAGAGTTATACTTAAGCAGCGACTTTATACACAGTGAATACAGATGAAGTCCTTGGCAGAAAACAGAAAATACTTCTATCATTGTCTTTGTTTCAGGTGTGCTGTAGATGAGGATAAGGAGATGCAAATTGCTTGAATCTAAATCTCCTCTTTGAAGATTGTAAAAAAATTCACCACGTGCAGTGTTTTACAACAGAATATGTTTCAGCACATGACCTAAAAATTCAATACACTAACACTCTTTAGAGAGATGGGCACAGCAGGCTGATAAGTTTTTCATCTTTTAAAAGGCAGCATAGCAAGAGTATTTTTTCAAAATAGTACTGGGATAGTTTGGAGTTGAAAGACTGGGTCCAGCCTCTGTCAGGGTAATGGGAACATAATTCCTTTGGGATCCTTTGCCAAGGGGAGGTCTCACTGCTGTCTGGCAGTCTTTGTCACAGGCTGGTCCTCAGAGCCCCAAGGTTTGTGTGATGAAAGCTGGGAGTGATCAGGAGCAAAACTCCTGGCGCTTTCCTTGTGATTGTGATTTTGCCCAAGCCATGTGGTATGATAATAGACAAAAGGGAGTCTGAAAACTCAGGGTCCAATATTCATCATCTCACTTTCCTTAGCAAGTGCAGTAGAATATAAAGAATTTGAATATAGAATAGTTTAATAATTTTCAGGTTTTAAGGCGATTTCATGTGCCCTGCCTGAAATGATACACACATTTGAATTTTCAATCTCTAACAGACTCAGAGGGAAAGGCAGGAAAAAATAGCATTTTAAAAAACATTTATTCAAGGAAAATCTTTAGGGATCATGCATAGGATAATCTTCTTCAGGGTGACCCTCATTTTCTACAATATAATGGTTTTACCCAGCAGTGGTTTAATGGTTTTGAATAAGCTATAGAGCAGAGGAACAAACATTTTAGCGGGAATGGAGGAATTTACCCAGAAAGGCAGAAGCATCAGCCTACTTTGAATATAGAATGGAGATGATTATTCTGCTGACCTTTTATCCCCACCATCACTAAAATGTATATTATGAACATAATGGGGTCTAGTATTGTGTACATGATTGCTGTAAGCATGACTGACTCGTTTGGAGCAAGTGGCATTCCAAGCAGGAGGCTGAAAGGCACCAGTGCTGTGCACTGAGGCTCTCATCAAACAGCTTTCTTGCTTCAAGCCTTTTATTTGAACATAAATGTTTGTGAAGTTTTCCAGTGATTTTTTTTCCTGGCATTCACCCCACGACTCTTATTATTTTTAGCCATGTAAATTGGCATTATGCAATTGCTGAATTTGTTTCTTTCAGCCCATGATGATTTATAAGACCTAATTTCCAGGATACTCCCTTGAAGTTACCTTCTCTTTGTGACCTCAGGATTTCTCTTCCCAGACCTTTGGTATTTATTTTTACTATTTCTGTGGTAGAGGTTTGGCAATGTTATTTTGGAGTAATGACAAACATACATAAGGACTGGAAAGAATACATGTTTTAATCTCCTAATTTAATGTGTGGATTGTTTATCGATAGTAGAAAGCAGTTTCTGGACAGGTTTAACACATCCTAATAATAGGCCTCTGCAGCCAGATAGACAGATTTTGATGTCTCTGAACTCCATGTAATTCTTCACTTGTTCCAAAATAGATGAAATTTGCTTATTTTATATTGCAATGCAGTATTTCTTTCTCAGACTTTTCCCAGAAAGAATTGGAAGTGGAAGTCAGTTAGTTTGGACAAGTATGTGTTGTTTATATGGAATATTTTAATTGACATAAAATTGTGTAAACCTTCTAGCTCCTCTGCTCTTGGATGAAGAAAAGATCTTTGGCATAACAATCTTGAATTTCTATTTTTTACTTTTATTCAGGAAATTGCAAATAATTTAATGCACGAATGAAATTACTCAGCATTTTATTCAGTTGTTGAATTTTCCTTGTAAGAGTATATTTTGCTTTCATCATATACCCACTAATTTTTTAACTTGCATCATCTTATTTTTTGATTTCTCTGTATATTCTCATCTACATTCATGGTTTATTTACTCAGGCTTAATTCCTTCCCTCCACAGCCTACTGTGAATAAAGTGTTCCTTTGAAAATGATTAACTTTGCACTTTGTTTACAGTGTAGTCTTGCAATGTTATATCTGATACTCATTAGCAGGAAAACAGAAATAAAAGGAGAAACATTAGTTATCACTGTCAATCATTTTGAATTCACTGAGATCAGGATCTGACCTGAAATGTTTAGGTTAGCTCAACAGCTCAAGTTGATTTGAAGGGTCTCAATGTTTATGCCTAACAGTGTGTCCTCCTATGACTTTTTATTTTTAACTGCTCAACAGTTCTCACTTTCTGTGAATTTTAAAGTTATTCTTAGGCTAAGCAGTGTAGTCTCTTCACAGGGAAAAACTGTGACAAACATATCTATGTGATACAGCTCATCATTTCTGAGGGCCCATCACATCTACCTGAAGCTCTAGCAGGAAAAAAAATCAAACACTAAATAGTTACTTTTAAACTTAGATATGAAACTTTGGGTTCCAATACATTGTTCTCAATGTATGAATTATTGTGCATACCTGGAATGGTCCACCCTTCCCTGTGGAACTTAATGACCACAATACTAATCTCTTGTTACTCTATCTTAAACCCAAATCTGAATTTCTTAGAACAAGAAAATTCTGCATTTTTAGAAAAGTATTAATGATTCCTTTAAAAAAAATGGGAATCATATACTTACATGGGCAAATAAAATGGATCAAAATGATCTAAGTTCACTTGTATAAATGGGAAAGAACTCTGAAATGCACATTTATTGCAAACAAACCCTGGATTTGCTAGGTAATGAGGCAATAATTTTTTAAGAACAATTCTGTTGTATTTGGAAAACCTGACATTTTCTCTCTTAACTAATTTTAATTGGCATAATGATCCCACTGAGCCAAAAAAAAAAAAAAAAAAAAAACAAAACCCAAAACCAAGGAAGACAGCAGCAAAATATAAACAGAAATAAAGTATTTTAGCTGATGAAATGATAAACTAAAGCTTCTGAAGCCTTTTTACAATTACCTTCTTCAAAGTGAGGTGATCCTTGAGCAGTTGTGGCCCATGCCTATTCCTTGGCCTCTTCTAGAGTTGTTGACATTGCACTGCCAATGAAGCAGCTGTCACTTTTTACCAGCGTAATGCCTGCCAGCAGCTGGCTCAGAAGTGCTGCTTTTAATTAAGTTTCTGATTTCAATTGGATTTTGGTTTGCAGTTCACAGCTAACAGAGATTTTCAGGATGGGGTCTTATGGGGCATCTGTGGGTGTTTTAGACTCCTCTGTGGCATAGAGCTGTGTTCAGAAAAATCAAGCATCACCTTAAAATTTGTTACATTTTTCCTCCATTGCTTGTGAGAGCTCTTCCAGGATCTCACTGCTATAATGGATAGAATTATTCATATTTTCAGCTTAGCTGTATCTACGGCATATTTACACTGCTTGTTGGCGTGCCAACATTGTCTCTTTGCTGAGGCAGTTATCCTGTCTCCCCTTTCTCTGTAAATTAAAGAATTGTAGGATCATTTGATTGGAAAAGACCTTTAAAATCACTGAGGGCTGTCCTACCCCCTCGGGCACTGCTCCACCGGGACTAACAAGCCAAACTCTTTGGGGTGTGCTGGCCCTGATGGGGACAGGCAGACCCAGTCTCTCTGCTAACAATCTCAGTGAGCTGGGATATGAATTGAGCCTCTCCTGCTGCCTGTAGGGCTATGGCAGCCAAATGCTGAGCCTGAGCTGGTGAGTTCTGCTGGAGACTTCATTAGCACTGATTTAATTCAGGCCATGTGGATTTTGGGACAATGTGAAGCCAACTGAGGCTCACATTGGTCTGCACCTGTTTGTTCAGATGTGTGCACAGTCTCTTCTTATGAGATGGATTTTCCATTTCTCTGGTCCTTCTAGAAGCAATTTTCTGCACCTATTTCATGACAAGTCCATTTTCCTGCATCATATAGGAAGGAATTAATTGGAGAACAAAAGATGGCTCTGCCCTCTCCTCCTTTTCCTTGCATTAGCACTGCTTGGCAGAGCATACGGTCAGTGGTTCAGCACAATCATTCTCATCAGTCAGTTGACATCTGGAAGTCACAGACAAACACAGATGCAGCTTGACAGCTGAACACCTGGGCAAGGAGCGTGGCATGTCAGGGACATGCTGGGTGTACCCTACATGTGCTGTCTTATTTGAGCACTGCTGTGCAATATGGCTTGGACCTACTGGAAACCCAAAGAACAAATGAAAATTTTGGTACCTTTTGTTCTGAAACCTCTCTTGTTGTATCAGCCAACACACCGTAGAGTCCACCCACCTTGGTGAGCCTGGTGTGGCCAAAGAGGCTTGGGCGGATTGTGCACTCGCTGGCCATCTGTGTTGTTCACGTTTCCCACAGGCTGGGTTTCCTCCCATGGCATGGGATTTCCCAGGCACAAGCATGGGAGCCCAGGCACATGCTCGGGGGCCGTGTGACAGGGCTGTGGCTGTGGAACTTCCCCATATGGAGCACAGCTGTGTCTGTCCTTGAAAGGGGTGACCTAAATTTTACACACTATTCCAGTGACGTATGACCAGCACCATCCCTCACTGCTGGAACTACCCCATGTGTTTTTGAATTGTACTTGTTTACCATTGCTGCCTCTCTCTATATTGGTTATACTAACCCTGACTTTGATTGCACCATCTAGAGTTTTCTCCTCCACGTGCAGCTGGCAAATGCCCAGTTTATTGTGATATTTTTTGCTGCCAGCTTCATGAATTTGAGCTAGGCAGTTCTGGATTTCATCCTGTTCATACTGCTTCAGTCCTTGAAGTTGTTTAGCTCTTCCAGTGAAATACTCCAGTCCTGTTCTGTACACTCACACATTTCCCAAGGTTGTTCCCAATTTTTGCACCCCAGGGTTCTATGTTATATATATGGTCTGCTGACCATATTCTTGTATTTTAATTTGATCAGGATAATAAGCAGACAACAGATAACCTTAGCTGATGTAACTGTCACAGCTTTTGCTATCAAAATAGTGCTGGTAGTGTTCCCAGCTAAGGTTCTGCCAGAATGTAATTAGAAATGTACCTTTAAAATGTGATCTTTCTTTAACTACTGTAAACATCTTTTAACAGCATTCCAAAGGCTTTGCTTAAAAATAAAACTGTGCTTATGAAACACTTACTCTTATACCAAATTAACACTGAAGATATAACAGAATATTAAAGGTACTACAATAGTAAAGGTTTAGATTTCCATTATGAGGAATATTTGCCCTTGTTTAACTCAGCTGCAACTTTTTCCTACATACAGAATCATTTAGTTTGGAAAAGAACTGAACATGGAGTTCAACCTTTGACCAACTACCCCCTTGTCAAATAAAACATAGCACTACGTGCCACGTCTTGAACACCTCCATGGGTGATGACTCCACCACTTCTCTGGGAACTCCATTCCAATGCCTGACAACCCTTTTATTCCATGCTTGACAACCTTTTCAGAGAAGAAATTCTTGCTGAAATCCAACCAGAACCTCCTGGTGCAGCCTGAGGCCATTTCCTCTTCTTGTCACTGGTTGCTGTGAGAAGAGGCTGATTCCCAGCTGGCTACAACCCCCTTTCAGGTAGTTGTAGAGAGCAATAAGGTTTCCCCTGAGCCTCCCTTTCTCCAGGTTAAACAACCCAGCTCCCTCAGCTGCTCCTTATATGACTTACAGTGGCCCCAGCTATTGTGACAAAGCACACACCTCTTTTTGAGTCGGATGCCAAAGAGATATTGCAACAAGCAGTCCTGTCATCAGTCCCTTCCAACAGTGGTGTTGAAGTTGGCCTTTAAAGCAATTTTGTTCTGTTAACCTAAGAACTGGGCATTATATTGTTATTTTCTCTGTGCCACAAGGGCTGTCTGGTTCCCATCCCCTTTCTCCAGCTTTCTGACTGTGAAGAAAACTGAAGAAATGCAGTAGAAATAACCCAAATGCAGTAGTGCATCTGAAAGCAGTCTAGGTAACGACTCCAAGAGACAAGCTGGGCCACATCTCACATATGTTCAGCACTGATGATTGAAGTGTTGACATTGTCATGGTGACAATTAAGAAGCAAGAAGGGGAGGATCCTGAATCTGCCTGATTTAATTGGAATATTTTGGTTCTAATATCTATCTATTGCTAAGAACCACCCAAATTTAGTCCTAGCAGGCTCTGTGAATATGAACCCTTTTAGGGGAAACAAAGCTGGAAAATTGTGTGTACTGAGAAAACAGGAAGGGGTCCTGTGCTGAGCAGCCCTGTTTTCTGAGAGTAGCAGCTCATCTGGGTAACCAGGACAGAAGTTGCTTAGTTAGTGCATGCCACCATCTCTCTGGCCAGTTGGTCTCTGACAGGAGATGATGAAATTTGAGCATGTGGCAATAGGAGGCAGTGACGCTGCCTCCAGCATTTAATGAATCACTTTTAAAGGTTTTTGGAACTTTTTCTCATTTCTAGGTTCTAATCAGCCAGAGATGGATTTTATAAAACATTTATCCTCCATTCTGTGTGTAAGAATGATTTACTTTATTTGGTGTTTGATGTATTTTTTTTCTATTAGGACATCAAGCCATAATCTGTTTAAACACCTGCATGGAAGCATCCCAAAATGACCTGATATGGTGAATACAGCTATAGACTATAGTTGAAGAGGTGCTTATTTTCACAGCTATGGGAACTGTAGAAACAGAATATAATTTTTCTGGAAAGTTCTGGCATCAACTTATTTTTCTGTTATAGAGAGCTTTTCAGTATAGAATTAAAGTTGCATAAGTATATTTCCTAGCACCAAACATTCTAAAAATAATACAGGATGATAAATAAGGTGACATTTAAATTCTGTACAATGCTCACTGCCATCAAACTCTGTAACCACAGCCTTCTTGTATAGGTATTTAATTTAACAATACATCACCTTAGATTCACGGCTCTGAATAGCTGAAAAATCCTCATGTAATGCTTGCCCCTGACCCGCAATAACTTGACATTTGTTTGAATGGCATTCAGTGAGTAAGCACTTGAAGCAGAGTACTTCTGCACATGTCAGTAATGTTTATATGAGATTTAATTTAGCACTGTGTATTATGTCTCATGTTTCTGGGAAAGGTGATATGAGGAAACTGTTTTACTAAGCTAGGACTGCAAAATTCGTTATTTATTGCATGTTAATTTGATGTATAATTTTTTAATTCTAGATGGGTTTTTGTCATTCAGCTGCTGAACAATGTAATTTTGGAGTTCAGCCCAGGTCTTTGTGTTCTGAGGTACATGAGGATAGCAGTACTAAAGAGGTTGTTAGCAGCTTTCTGACAGTTCAGATACCTTGTGTGTTGGGGGTGAAGTTACTCCTTTCCACATAAGACTGCCGTTCAAATGCAGACTTCCTCTCCCCAGATATATTTGAAGTGTGGGGTGCAAATTTTCACTTCCTTTTCTGCTGTAATTGAGCTATATAAAATTGCCCCAGAATTCGGTGTATTTGTAACTGGATAGTGTTATAAATGCCAAAATACAACTCTTCTGTTCAAAATAAACAAAATATATCTGGTAGGTTTTTCTTTTTTTTGGTGAAGTTTTGGTCTTTTTTTTTTTTTTTTTTTTTTTTTTTTTTAATTTCTTTGGTAGGAAAAATGAAGTGCATTAAGTTTTTTCAGGTGGCCTGTTTGATCTTTCCCAGCTTGAACATAAAAATGTCACAGGAACCTGTTAGTAATCTGAAACACAAGGTGTGACTAAGGCAAATTTTCAAGGCCTTACTGAGACATAACATACTTTGAAAAAAAAAACTGGTCCAAGCTGTCATGCCTTAGTTATGGTGGTGTTTTGAATGGTACATCAGAAACTGCAGAGATAAATATAAAGCATTGTGTCTCTTTTCATCTCTGTTGCTACGCTTCATTAAAAGGTTATCAACATCAGTTCTAACTTAGCAGCATCTCAGTCTCTATCTGAGGACTGCACTGTTACACTTTATTCCCAGGATTTAATTGCATTTCTCCAAAGTAGCTCTTCTCCAAGCTGTACCACAGTAGGCATGGGTAGATGTACATCTACTCGTGGACCACTGCAGACCAGGCTTCACCCAAATGTAGCTGCCGACCTGCTCAAAGAAATGCTAATAATAGCCACAGATCCATAGCTGCTGAGTGTCTTATGTACTTGTCCAAGAGGAATTCATGGGCCTATCAATGCACTTCACTCAATAACCACAAGTTCATAACAATTTTTGACTATTACTAATATAGTACAATACAAATGAATGTGTTAACAACGTTGTTGTTTGGAAGCAGCAGTATTGCTTATGAGAGAACAGTTTCTATTTTCCTACCACAATTATCACACATTACTATTCATTTAAATTGAAATAGAAATGAAAAGTCACTCAGACTTTGGAATATGGATGTCTAATATATCTCTTATACATCTATTTTTCTTATTTTAACTTATTCACTGTGTGTGTTTTCTTCTTTCACTCTGTACCCATTAATATAATTCAAAAATG
Organism: Prinia subflava; assembly: GCF_021018805.1. Classification (NCBI taxonomy): domain Eukaryota; kingdom Metazoa; phylum Chordata; class Aves; order Passeriformes; family Cisticolidae; genus Prinia; species Prinia subflava. The sequence goes on along the minus strand of NC_086251.1, from coordinate 52,586,228 downwards.
ATTGGGTTTTTTTGAATTATAACTTCAAAAGAGAAATGTGATTTTCCCAGCATGCTGAAATCTTGGGTGGTATACTGTGTTGTCACTAGCCATATAATTTAAAATTAGCACCATTGACAAATACTGCTTTAAAGCTTCTATTGAAAAATCATAACATGTGAGTGCGGTAGGGCTTATTTGCTGATCTGAATTTATATTTGTGTAATTTATAGTTAATAACTGGAGAGATCTTGTTATAGCTTGATTACTCTTCTTCAGTATACCCCTTGTTTTGTATCCCATTATTCATTCAAAGAACTTAATTAAATGAATCACAGTATAAGCTCACATTTGCGGCAACAATCACAATTCCCCATAGATAATTTTCTTTGGCTGGTCTTGCTGGGATTTCCAGGAAAGTTCCCAGAAACTGTTTCACAGAATAGAGGGATTTCTCTTTTTAAAACCCTTTTTTGGTGGTACACAAATCTGAGCCCAGAAGAGTTTAGTTTTTGAGAAATAACCATGAATTCTACATGCATGTGTGACTCTACAACAACAAAATCTTCAGACTAAATTGTGTTTAAGTTGAATCTTATTTGATTTTTTGCGGTTGGCTTTGGAAACATTTGGTAGTTATTTTCCATTGAATTTCTCATCCTCTTGGGGCAGCAATGTGTTTAAGTTCTTCTCCTGTTATTTCTTCTCTGTAATCTTAACTTTAAAACTTGTTTTCATTTTTTTTTTCTGTTTGCTGTGTTGTGTGTAGTTATCTTTCATATGGCAATAAATAATTCTGTGTTTGGTATTGGTGGTCTTGGTCTTAGTGTGCATGTATTTGTGTTGAAGGGCTATAATATATAGCCCGGTAAATAGCATTGTTCTTTATTTTGAGAAAGAGAGAAGGAGGGGTTCTGGTTTGTATCCATATTGGTGAAATAAAAATGTGGCCTCTCCATTCAAGAATGTGTCCGTAATTTTTCAAAATTACTTGTAAGGCTTAGATAACCCATTTATAGCTGGCTGAACTGGGATATTTTTAAGAAATAAATTTTTAGAGAAGATGGTTCAACACTACAGAAGTTTTGACAGGACAAGCTGGTCCCAAAGAACCAGTAACACTCTCAACTGCTGTCTGTGAGTGCAGTGCAGTTCCCTTGGTTCCTGGAGTCAAGATGCTTGATTGCTTGATTCTTATTAGACATTAAATAATACTGATTCATGCTTCAGTGTACTGACATTCTGATGACAGACATTAAAGAGAGGAGGCACCATGGTATGAGTGAAAAGGGAGAAGCTGTTTTGGGATTTTTGGGATTTTATTTTTGGTTGTTAACAATTAATTGAAGAAATTTCTATGAGAAGACATGAAAGCTTCCTATGAACTTACAGCAGACTGACAAGGTACAATTCAGCTTGAATCCAGAAGCTGTGTCACTGTGTCAGTGTTCCACTGTTTTGCAGGAAATAGGAGCTCAGGCAAAGTCACCTGTTCACAGAGCTGCACAGTTTCTGCTAATGCTGGGTTGCTTCTTGCCAGCATAAAGGGATGAGCGACTTCTCACAAATTCACAGACATGCATCCATTTCTGTGAGCATCAAAGGCTTGTTCTGAGGGTCTCCACAGAAGTGGAAGAAGTCCAGTCATCTCTAAGGAGGTTTGTATCGTATCCCAAGAGCTCTAACCAGGGTTTATTGAGGCCAAGTGTTGTATCTAGGAGCTCCAATTGAAATACAGTTTCAAATGGTAAATACAAATTAGAGAAAGTAAGATTCTGCTTCCAAAACTTGAGCTTGAACTGGGAAGAAACTTGGATGGAAATGATCACCCAGCCCAATCTCTTGCCAAAGCAAGATTATATCCTGCAGGCTGTTTTCTAGAATTTGCCAATCTGGCTATAAAAGCACCAAACAAATAGGCTGCATTACTGGGAAGAGTCTGGGAGACTGTTCCATTGTTTAAAAGACGTCATGCCAGTTCATTGTTTTCTGAAATTAAGTATTTATTTTTTTTCTTATCTTAGTTACATCTTATCCTTGATTATGTTCTGAGATACCAAATTAAAATCTGGCATTATTAAAGGCAATATTGTTCTTGGCTCTTGCAATCTACCCTTGTGTCCTCAAACCCAGGGTGTTGATCACCCCAAGCCAAAGGGCTGCACATCTACATAACCATAATTATTCTATGTTACAGGGGCCAGGGCAAGTGATGGCTATAAAATGCCTTTTTCTGCCTTTTTGTATCTTGCCTCCTCTTTCCTAATTAATAGCTTTCTACATCTCATCACAGCTTTTGATGTTCTTCAGTGAGTGTTTGCCAGCAGCTGTATCTACTTTAGTAAGTAGTGTGGCCTTGTACGAGTGTGGGGTGAAAGCAAAACAGGGTCTATAGAGTGAAATGGTTGGTGCTGAGGGCTTTAGCATCCACAGTCATACAAGCTTCAAGGTTTTGGAATAGTTCTGGGCTGATCCCTCAAACTGCATGTATGTACTGGTTGGAGATCCTTATATGGACACTCGGAATGCGTTTTCTGATTTAGTTTTGTCTGAAAGTCCGTGAGTATGACTTTGTTTTGTTGTGTGAATCAGAGTGTAATATGTCAGGATGAACTAAAATGCAGGTGGCAGGTACAATCCAGATATTTTTGAGTGTGTGTTGTTCAGAGCTGAATGCATACCAACAAGAGAAATTTTAGATATATATTTCCAGATATCAGAAAAATGTTTGTAATGATAAGGACAATGAAGCACTATGGAAGTTGAATAAAATCCATGCTGAAATGTTTCAAAGAAAAGGATAAACAAAAAATAATTTGCTAAGAGGAAAGATACAGTTGCTCCTACATAGAGAAACAGAAATGGATTTGGTCAGTTTACGGCATCCCTTCAGGCTGAATTCCCCTTGGAGTAAAGGAGGCTTGTGGGGGGGACCTTATTGTTCTCTACAATTACCCCAAAGAAAGTTGTAGTGAGGTGGGAGCCAGGCTTTTCTCCCAAGTAACAAGCAGTAGGACAGAAGGAAAGGGGCTCAATTTGCACCAGGCAAAGTTTAGATTGGGTATTTGGAAAATTCTTTTAATGAAAAGGGTTGTCAAGCATTGGAAGAGTCTGTCCAGGGAAGTGGTGAAATCACCTTCCCTAGGAGTATTTAAAGGACATGTAGATTTGGCACTCAGGGACATGGTTTAGTGGTGGACCCAATGAATTTTAAGGCCTTTTCTACCATATACCAGTTTATGATTCTATAATGGATGTCCATTTTTCTTATGTGTATCAGTTTCATTTTTTCCAGTTCTTTAATTTGATGTCCTTCCTCCTGCTGTTCATTATAATTTTTTTCTTTTCCTTGTCTGTTATTTATAACTTGTGCTAGTTTAGCTACATCTTGGAGTCTCATTGAAGGCAATTTACTCTCCCAGATACCAAAGATTTTTAACAAAGTTGACTCAAAACCCTTGTCTACCGGATAACATACATCATGGGTGATAATCTACTGTGAGCCAGATCTCAAAAAATATTTCACATTTTCTTCAGGTCAGTTTAAATTCAGGTTCAAGTATTTCAAGATAAGAAATAATCACAAATGCTTTACTAAACTGGTGGCATATGTTGTTTCCCAATGTAATTTTTAATGCAGTCAAACAGAAAACTTAACATTATAAAATTGCCACCATTCTCTTCATCTCTGCTGTACAGTTTTGGGAATTAGGTTCAATATTGTGGGTATCAATATGCTCACTGTTGAGAAAGAATTGTCTTGAAAGAGAACTGCACCCCACAAAATATACTTTCAGAGTCAAAGCCCAAACAAATCCTACTCCTAAACCTCAGATCACTCAAAAAGAGACTCAGTAAATTTTGGCTTCTCTACCACTGAATTTAAAGAGATATTAAGCCCTTAAGTCCCTAAGGTTTATTTTAAGTGCCTCCCTTCTGTATAATAATTTTTTGCTTTATGCATTTTCTGCTGTGGCTTGTGAAGAGTCCAATGTCCCAAGAGGATGGGTCTTTTAAGAGGATGGTACAGGTGTCCAGTTTCAACATAGAGAAGCAATCTAGGCTTGCCTCTTGGCTGGTGTTTAATGCAGTCTCTGGGAAAAGGAAAACAGACTTATACCTACCCTACTAAATTGTTTTAAAATCCAGGTCACTCATTTCCCCATAATTTATTGTAGGGCATATTCTTGCTCTACAAAGAACAAAGATTTAGAGATCCAAGGCCACTTCATATATGTTTTTTGTGCTGATTATATTTTATTGAGAAAAATATATACTTTCCTTTCTCAGGTATTTCCATTTTTCTAGGATAAATAATATTCAGAAATATTTTTTTGTTTTCCAAAATTATGTGTATACTCTCATCCATTTCTGATACTGAATTTAATAAGGTTAAAAAAGAACAATGAAGGGGAAATGTTTTGCTACAAACATCAGTTTTGGAATGAAAACATTTTCATCTATGAGGCTCCATTTGTTCTGCAGTTAGCAAATACTTCAATTGACACTGTTGTCAAACCAAGGACATAAAACTGAGAGTGTGATATGTTATCTGCTGCCAATTACGTAAGTTTGTGATGCATAAGTTATTGCAAAAAATGGGGTCATGACCCCTAAACCAACTCCTTTTGAAGTTGTAGTTCTTCATAAAACCTCCTGCATATTTGTATATTTTAGTTGGTTAACTCTTAACTGATTTTATGCAAGTGCTTATGAAAACGATTATATGACATTAAAGAAAAAGCAGACTCTTACGTCTACAGAAATACCAATTTGTTGATATGCTTATAGAGAGGTGAATCTGGCTAAAACACGGGTTTCAGTTCCTAATCAAAGAACTTCATCCAAGTTCCTTATCAAAGAAATGCTTGAAAATATTTTTTTTGACGATCAAATGTAAATATTAAAGTTATTACAGTATATTATCTAGCAGCAAGGTAAGAAGATTAGGACTCAACCTCTCCAGTCCTTGTCTTACCTTTTATATGACCTTTTATGGCAATATTACACTAATCACTGAATTTTCCTATTGCTTTCAGTTATCTTTCTATATGACTAAATATGACAAACTCATATTTGTCATGTGGAAATAGTGTGTAAGTAATACACTTAAATCTTCATTTGAAAAATACCACCGAAGCTGGGAAGAGGGTTAGGTGAAGAAATTGCTTGGAACTGGAACAGTGAGGTCCTTTATCAAGTCGGGGGCAGAGGTCCCAGAAACTTTAAGACTCAAGATATTGTGATGCTAAAGATACATAGCGCCTTCATTCTAATGCAAAGGGTTTGTTAGAGGATCATTTAGCTGAAGTGTGATGGTGTTTTTTTTTTTTTTTTAACTTCAGAAAGGAAAGAATTATGACTTTTAAATATTAGTTATTTTCAAAATTTGGTGGAATTATGACCTTGATTGGACAAAATCTCTCCTAGAACAGCTACTAGTCCTTATTCATTCAGGTCAAGGACTGGAAAACAGGTGATTCATACTCTACTAAATGACTTTACCAAGTGGTTTTCTTTTTTTTTTCCTTGTGTTTTTGGGACCCCTCAGCTACCTCTGTTGCTCTGCAACTTGCTAACTTCATCAAGCAGTTACCTATTCACTGACCTGGGGAAAGACCAATGCAATAGTTCAATGGGCAGCCTGAGTTCAAGCCCTTGTTCAACTAATGGTTATTTATTTATACAAAGTGAAACAGGTCTAACAGGAGAGACAGAATACAAGAATAGCTTGATATTTTGGTGGCCAGAAAGCTTGCTTGGAATACAGGATTCTGATATCTTGTCGAACAGAAACTTGAAATCTGGACTTCTGTGCCACCAGTCAATGTCTTGCTCACAGGATGATTATCTAGGAGGGGTGGAAGTTTTCTTACTCCTGGATGTATTTCATCCTAGACATGAGAATCTTCCCCATGTAAGAACTTAGGAACTGGTGAGGTTTGCTCTCAAGAGAATATAATTTCTCAGCGAAAGAATGCATCGCTGTAAACCCCAAGGGAACATGACTTGAGTTTTTATGACCATGTAAGTCCAGAGTGGTAGGTCCATTGTGAGGATCCATCGATGTCCTGAGTTTGAAGGGGAGGTCAACAAGCAGTGCTGGAGGGCCTGAGTCTCAGGAAGCCTGCAGAATGCCAAAGCATATGTCTGCATAAGTGTCAGACTTGTAAATCAGCTTTGGTACAAAACAGTCACAATGGGGAAATGGTCACATACAAACATTCGTTTGGGGATTAGGCTTATGAGTCTGGCTGCTTTTAAACACTTCAGCTGACATTAACATAAAACCAGGAGCCTGATCTGTTGCCAGTTGCCTTCAAATGACTATGTCTGATGAGAGAAAAAAGAGTTGAAGTTAATGGAGAAATGGGACAGGTCATCTGGACTCTGATAATTAATGTTCCCTAGAAAATAAAAGTTTTGAAATGTTCCTGGAAATGAAGTTTTATGATCTGCTACAACAGCCCACAGGGGGAATGCTGCAACCTACATATATTGACAATTGTGGTATTACCAGACAATTAATTTTTATGAGTAATTTCCAGAGCAACCCTCAACCATGCAGTCACGCATACAGTGCAAGAGTGTGCCATGGAATCGAGACCCAACTAAAGGCCAAAGATTATACAGATTTATTAATACTTGCAAAAAGTTCCCAACAGCAGAGCAAATTAAGCAACAGAATGGGGAAGAAGGAATGGACTTGACAATAAAATGAGTTTTGTAAGAATATGATCCAGAGCATGGTGAACTTAACTGAAAGATTTCCGTTGACTTTTTAAGGTCTTGGATAGATCTCAAGAGAATGAGACACTCCATCTCATACCTTTCCCCCTACTTTCTCCATCTGAATGGAAAACACATTCTTGTTCACAACTGGCAAAAACCCTTTAGTGACCAAGAATTACAAGCAAAATATTAATCACATTTGAGATGTAGAGCCAAGAATCCCAACCTAAGCAGTCTCAGAAGTGGTTCTGCAAGGGCTAAGCAACTGGCAAATTCCCTCTAACAGTACCTTCATATTTGTATTAGACTCAGACTAGTCTTACCCTGTACTTAACATTGCAAACCCATTCTGCTTTCTCAGTTAAACCACAAAGAATAATGGAGTAACTGGATTTATAATTTCATTTCTCTTAAATCCTTCTCCATACACACCTTACTTGCAAAGGTAATGACCTGTTTAGTTTTCCTCTATTTATGTCTAGTCTAAATAGTAATAGCTGTTTTAAACAGCTGTTAAATACTTCAGTAGTTCTTAAACCATGCCAAGGAATACTTGCAATAAAAGAACAATGAACAGAGATTACTGGAGATGAAGTTGTAGAACTGAATTTGTTTATATATCATTCATAAGAAAATAATAGTTCTGTCAAAGTCCCTGTTAAATGCTGTTAGACAAAATGATATACTTTGCACTGAGTCTACATAGATCATGGATTATGGCCCCAAGTGAGAGATCTCCAAGATAAGCTTGGTTATCTATTTTCAAAATTTTTCCTTCTGAGGGAACAAAAGATTGCTGTCTAATGTAAGTAATAGTTGAGACACTCATCCTGCTGTGATAGCAAGCCTTATTTCATCCTACACACTGAAGAACATAATTTATCTTAACACTAGGCATTGAGCAAAGCTAGCTGTGGGGAAGTCGTGCTAATAGGGTTTCCTTTTACTGCTGAACTCAATTGAAACCTTCAGTCAACCCAAGCCTGGTTTAAGTACTCTGCTGGTTATTTTCTTTAACATGGTGTGAAAGACCAAGGCTGCTTTATTGCAATGGAAGGATAAGTTACCAGCAAGACATGCTGAGCTGAGGAGCTGGTGACAACACACAGAAAGAGAAATTGGCATTACTTCCCATCACTTTGGAGATACAAGAATAAACTTCCTTACAGAGAAAATCAGAACATTTTCAGTGGAGAATGCTCAACAGAGAGTGCTACTGTCTGGTGGATTGCAGCCTTCTCAGTGTCCAGCAGACCAGGAGTAAACACTTCCGGGACCCTAAGAACAAGTCCCTCACCTCATGCCCAGGCTGTACATGATTGGAATGCCTGCTTCTCATCTTCTCATCAATCTGGATTCCATCTGTACCAGAAAGGCCAAATTCCATGGTCTGAGGATTTACCCACTCCCTTCACAAGCATTGTAGGTGCTGGCCTTCCCACTGTGGAATCACTCACTCTGTGTTGCTTCCTCCAGGATCCTGTAAGGTAGCATCAGTGGAGACAGCTGTCCTTCACCTGACCTCAACACATACAGACCCCTTAAGAACAGGCATTGCCATCTCCTTCTGCAAGGTGATTCTGACCTAGGGGCAGAGCACCAGCAGTGCCTGAACCTTTGCAACAGAAAATATGCAAAAGAGCTGGATTAAAAGAACAGACATAAAAAAGACCTGCAGTTTTCTGCTGGACTGCAGTTTGCAGCACTAGACATAGAACAGCATTTCCAGTTTAAATGTCTGTCAAATAATGAAGCACAAATATTGTATTTGGAGTTATCAGTTTAACTTTTGTCCCAGACCTTCCTGAGGACATTGTGAATTCCTCTGTGTTTGATAAGGCACAACAGAGGCTCTTTCCTCAAGGACAGGTAAACACATAGCCATTAACAGTCAGGTTGTAAAGGATAACTGAGCTTACCCAAGGACTTGTTTTCTCAGGTTCATCTGCACTGTCAGCTTGAGCACATCTGTGAAGATGGCCTGGGGGTCATGCAGGTTGCCCTCTTTGCTTTGTCTTGCTCTCAGGATATTTTGGTTTTTTTTGCAAGTTCCCTGTCCACAAAGATGTGTGGCAGAATGATGCCTGAAAACCTGGCTCTGTTCACCCTATCACTGTCACAGCAGATCTAGTTTTTTACCAGGACATCCCAATGCTATGGCTGAGTAATGAGGGGGACACAGACTTTATTAGTATAAAATATATTGAAAATCTGGTATGTCATCACAAATAATATCAAGATAGAAAATCTTGATTCAAAAATCAGGATTCAAAGGTCAATATGAGTTTGCTGGGCAGAAAACAATTATTTAATCCATGTTGTGGATTAAATTAAACCCACTAATATCCTGATCTTGGTTTTATCTGGAAAGTGATGATAATGGCAAAGATGCTATAGTTCTATGTCTATGACAAAATTAACAGATTTTTCTGTGGACCCCATCCAAATAATACTGAAGCCTCCAGAAACACCCCCCCCACAAAACCACACAAAAACAAAGGGTGCCTTTCTGTGCTTGCATACCAAAGGAGATGTGTATCGGTTTTGCTTTTAAACACAAACCTTAGGATGCATCCAGACCCATCCAGCACATGATTACACAGCTGATGTGTACATTTCTCCTTTTTCCACTCTCATCAAAAGGTTCATCAAAGCTGTGGAGATGTTTGATATTCCTGGTGAGATGAGGTCAGTGCCCCTCTCTTGGAGCTGATTCATATGAAGTGGAGGCTGAAAGGGGACAGAGGGCATGGGAGAGAATAGGTACTATTTTTAGCACAGAGACATTTATCAGCAGCCCTGGCATCACTGGAAATCAGCAAAGAGAAGTCCCTGTTGGGGACATGATTCATGAAATAATATACAGAGGACATGTGGCTACCTGCAAATAGCAGGCTCCCCTATGGTCATGCCATTGACACCTGTTTGCATTTGGATTCTATCACACTTGTGTGCCAGTATTTCAGACTTATTATTTTTTCCCGTGGTCTTTTGGGGGTTAGCACAGATGGTGACTTCTCTTGTGTGTTTTGCCCTTTACACTTGTTTCTAGTGACCACCTGACTGCCTTCATTGTGGTTCTGTTCTTTTCAGAGTGCTATTGATTATACAGAGCACTTTGTAGGAATCTGGTGTAAAGGGATGGCTTTGTAAGACATAATGGGCTCTAGGTATCTATTTTTATCAACCTAAGCAATTGTTGCTTTGAAAAAGAGACCCCTACTTCCCAGGCTGTGTGTTGCTGACCTCGGTTAGTCCGAACTCCTTTGACCTCAGTGCAGCTTAAGCGATGTGACAGCCGAGTCAGCCCCTTTAATTCCAGTCTTTGTGAGGCTCATGTGATAATCATGCACTTGCTCTGTCAGAGGAACCGGCTAAGAGTGATTCTGTCTGTACTTGCTCCCTGCAGCAGACTTCTTTCTTGCATTGTCTCTTCCACCAGATTCCTTTCATTTTGTTGGTTCTATTCAGGAACAAAGAGGACTTTGTTGAATTGTCTTTGTGGTTTATTTTCCTGAGCCTTGTAAGATAGCAGACTTTTGCCACTGTTTTATCCCATCCTTTATCACATGCACAATACCCTGAATGTTTAACGGAGGCTAGTGTGTGTTAGCCTAACTATCTCCCTGTTTTTTTTTTTTTCCCAGGTTGGAAGCCGAGGCTGACTTCTGGATGCCAAGTTAGGAATAATGGCTGGAGTAAAAACTCAGGGAGGGGTCTGTCCATGCAGCTGCAATAAAGGGTTCAGTCAGAAAGCTGTAGTCATCAGTAGATTTCATCTTGTTTTTCATGTTCTCTAGTCTTACTAGGCCCCCTGTGTCTGTGTAGAAATCTATTTCTTTACAGGTGCAGAACACCTCTTCATCAAATGGTCTTTGGGCACACGTTCAAAAAGAGATACAAATGCATTTGCTGGCCACTACAGCTGTTAATATTTCGCAGCTTTTATCTGAGCCTGTGAAAGTGTTTTGACATGTTAAACTGCTGTGGTCTGCACACATGCAGAAGGCAGTTCAAAAGAGTGAGATGAAGGACTCTAGTTTATAGATTTTACCATAAAAGTCTTCTCCAAATCTCAGGACAAGACAGTAGTGTGGTGAAGTTTAAAAAGAGCAGCTGACTCTAATCTTCTACCCTAACCACTGTCCTGGCTGCTTTTCTCATGACCTGCCACTCTACCTACTCCCAACACATAGCTCTTAATGTGTTTTCTTTATTTAATGCATCAAAACATGTTTTTTAAAACCGTGGAAAATGTAGCTGTTACTCAAGGCTGTCCTTGAGTGATAACTTTGTCTGTTTTGTCTATTGCCAGAAGGACACAGTATTGTCTTGGAGTCTCTGGACAAGGTAATAACTGAGAGTTGCTTCATCAAACCTCCCTTCCCATGAGGGAAGAGATTACAACCTTTGTTTTTAGTGGAACAGACTAACATCTCTGAAAGGGTAGTAGGCACCAAAATACAGTGCTTCTGGACTCTGTAAAAAAAAAAGGTCGGGCAGTGTTTAATCTTGAGAGTGACCTCATGGACCTTGGGAGATATCCTTCATCAAGGATACAGTTAGTCTGTATTTTGCAATAATCTGAAGGAAATAGGCTTGACATTTCAGAGATAAAGCTCACAAGCAGCACCATTCCCCTCATCCAATGTTCTTTGTAAATGGGATTTCTGTGCTGTTTATTTCTAAAAAAGTCTCATGTTCAAAACCTGAAACTTTCAGCCCTTACTAGAGCAAAAATTGCACAGAAACCAGTATGAATAGTGCCTAGAGCAAAGAGAAATAAAAGCTGGAGGATCTGGTGCTGTGTTATTTGGCTCATGCTGCAAAACTTCAGCAAATTTGTCTCTAGCGAGCAAAGTGAGCAGTTTTGACAGCTTTTATTATATTGAATTACAGTGACAAATAAGGGCATTGGTTTGCAGAACATTTGAAAGTGTGATAAACACAGTCCTAATGAGAAAGATGTTTCTTTTTATTTGACAGAACACCACTGTTTTCCCTCATGCATACAAGTGCACAAAAAAAAAAAAAAAAAAAAAAAAAAGACAAAAAAAAGAGACATGGTTATTTGAGGCAAAATTCCTGAAATATTATTCTCTAAATCTCTAAGCTTTCACTTATTATTTTTTATTCACAGAAGTATTTGATGATTATATTGTCCACAAAAATTGTAGCAGTGATAAAAGAAAATAAAATTGTTAGTTCAAACATAGAGTACCAGTATTTTCTTATGAATTTAAGTATGAATTTAAAATCAAACATGTTTTTCAGCATTAAAAATCTTATTGTCCAGAGGATAAATGCTTGCAGGGATAAAATTGTTCCTATATCTCTCATGAAATTATAGTCTTTGGGTTGTTTAACTCCAGTTTCACCCACCGTGGAGATCTTTGAACTTTGAAGCCTACAGTGAGCAACTTGTACTACAGAAGAAAATAATTTAACATCCACGTGCACACAACAGTTGTAGCAAGCTCACTGGAGAGTAATCTGTTTAGAAAGCAGCTAGTGTTATGAGTGCTGCTAAAAATAGCAATAATAGCAAGATAATTTTGCTTATCCACCAGTAACACTTGCAAATGAAGGCATTTTGCTGCAGCTGTTAGGGATTCAATCACTTCTAACAAAGGTGTTTAGTCCAAGATGCTGGAGTTTTACATGAGTGTGGATTTCACTGAAAACTGTTTAGTGCTGCTGTCTGTCGTGTTTCTAAACTTGCATCCCTCTCCATCTCCTTTAAACATAAAGAGTTGCTGTTGCCTGTGCAGATCCATTCTGTTGTGCTGGTCCCAGACCCCTATATTCCAGCACCTCTTTTATTTTGATGTGGCAGTGAAATGGAACCAGCAGGTTATTGCTGCTTAGACAAGCGCTCACACATTCGAGCCCTCCCCACAGGTGCATCTGTGCGTGCGTGCCCTTCACACATGCCCACCCCTGCTGGCATATGTGCGCATCTTGCCGGTTTTCTAATTTTCTGAGCAATTTTCAGGAGACTTAGCTGAGCTGTGTCTCTGCTGGCTGAGTTGTTTCCTTGCTCCTTCCTTCTTTTTCCCTTGCCCGTTCCGCTCCGTGCTCGCCGCATGCCCGCCTGAAGCGCTGCACCCTGCGGAGGTCACGCCGTGAGCGCCCCGGGCACGGATCCCTCCCGGTGCCTCCTGACAGCAGGGCCTGTTCTCTGCGGGTTCTGCCTGTTCTCTGCAGGTTCTGCCTGTTCTCTGAGAGTTCTGCCTGTTCTCTGCGGGTTCTGCCTGTTCTCTGAGAGTTCTGCCTGTTCTCTGCGGGTTCTGCCTGTTCTCTGCGGGTTCTGCCTGCTCTCTGCGAGTTCTGCCTGTTCTCTGCGGGTTCTGCCTGTTCTCTGCGGGTTCTGCCTGCTCTCTGCGAGTTCTGCCTGTTCTCTGAGAGTTCTGCCTGCTCTCTGCGGGTTCTGCCTGTTCTCTGCGTGTTCTGCCTGTTCTCTGCGGGTTCTGCCTGCTCTCTGCGAGTTCTGCCTGCTCTCTGAGAGTTCTGCCTGTTCTCTGCGGGTTCTGCCTGTTCTCTGCGGGTTCTGCCTGCTCTCTGCGAGTTCTGCCTGTTCTCTGAGAGTTCTGCCTGTTCTCTGCGGGTTCTGCCTGTTCTCTGCGTGTTCTGCCTGCTCTCTGCGAGTTCTGCCTGCTCTCTGCAAGTTCTGCCTGTTCTCTGCGGGTTCTGCCTGTTCTCTGAGAGTTCTGCCTGTTCTCTGCGTGTTCTGCCTGTTCTCTGTGGGTTCTGCCTGCTCTCTGCGGGTTCTGCCTGCTCTCTGCGGGTTCTGCCTGCTCTCTGTGGTCCAGGAGCTCGCTCTGGATGTGCTGGTGCAGTAGGGTGCAGTACCAGCTGCGAGGAAGCCGCCAAGAAAGCCACAGGAGTTCAATGCATATGGAACTGAGGCCAGACGTGACAAACCTGCCACCAGGGCAGCCTCAGCTCACACACACCGTGCTGAGCAGAGGCACAGCTGAAGGAATTTTTCATGTGTTGTCACATCCTCAAAGGTTGTTTTTCAGAGCATAGAAATGCCTTTTGTTGTCTCAGAAGCCACCTCCTACACATTTACAACTTTTGAATCAGTCTTACTTGGGTTCAGCAGAATTGGGGATAGGGAAATCCTATTAGGTCTTATTACCATTTGAACTACGAGAACACTATTGTTCTATATGTTAATTTGCCAAGCACTCTGTTCCTGTTTAAATAACTCAGTGTAAACACCATGTAATTATTGTCTGTGCCTCTTAATGCATATTAATGTGTTGGAATAAAGATTTTTAATATTTCCCTTAGAGTTCAAACACCTTCCTGCCTCTTTTTAAAGATCTAGCCATTCCTCCTCATCCAGAAGGTTATGTTAATTTTGACGAGGCAGTGGAGGGAGGGTGAAACTACACTGACAGCTTTTGCCATATGTTCTTTAGTCAAATTGCTTTTGGGCTCCCTGTTGAACAAACTGATTCCCTTAAAACAAAACGCAAAAGGAGCATTGTTTCCTGAAACCTCTTCAGAAGCACAGTGAAGAAGGAAATGCCTAGTTTGGCTTCTCGTACCCAACACAGATTATTCCCTGTGGCTGCTGAAAGTGATGTGTGAGACAGTACATGTTCTCCCATGTACTCCAGCCCCTGGAGAGGCAGGAGAGGTGGGAATAAGCTACCATCACAGGCAGAGAGGGAGTTTATTCGACTGGGAGACACCTTCCCCTCTCTCCCTCTGCCAGCCACTCCCATCCAGTCACACCCTGACAGCCTTTTTACTCTGTGGTCAGGGTTTCTGCAGAGCTGTGTGCTCTGGCTCTGCATGGAGCACCTCTGGGATCTTGGGGCTGTGGTAAGCACTGCTGCATTCCCAGAGCAACGAGGTGGCACCTTCTCTCTGTGGAAGGGTTTCTGCCCATGCCATGCTGAAACCTTCACTAATGACAGACCTAAAATAAACAGGTGTGGGCCCAAAAGTAAGGAGACTTCACACCAGGATTTTTGCCTGTAGGAAAAATATCTGAGGCCAGTAAAGAGGCAGGCCTGATGCATGGAGACATCCAGATGGAGACCTCTTAATACCAGGTGAGAAAGAAGATGCAGCTCTGTAACTGTGTTCCTAGAAGAAAGGCTGACAGCTCTCACTGACACTGTGATGATACTGCCATGTTGTTGCCAGTGTCCCTACCACTCCAACAAGCTGTCCAGTGAAAAAGGACCTGATGGTGCTGAACATGAGCCAGCGTGTGCCCAGGTGGCCAAGAAGGTCAGTGGCATCCTGGTTTCTATCAGGAATAGTGTGTTCAGCAGGATGAGAGCAGTGATCATCTCCCTGTACTCAGCACTGGTGAGACCACACCTCGTGTCCTGTGTCCAGGTCTGGGCCCCTCTCTCCAAGAAGGACATTGAGGGGCTGGAGGGTGTCCAGAGAAGGGCAATGGAGCTGATGAAGGGTCTGGAACACAAGTCCTTCGAGGAGCAGCTGAGGGATATAGAGGTATTTAGCCTGGAGAAAAGGAGGCCTATTGCTCTTTACAACAGTCTGAAAGGAGATTGTGGTGAGATGGGGGTCAGTCTCTTCTTCTTAAGTAAGCAATAGGATGAGGGGAAATGGCCTCAAGTTATGCCAGGGCAGGTTTAGATTGGATATTAGGAAGCATTTGTTCAACAAAAACATTGTCTGGCATTAGGAGGGGGTGCCCAGGGGTGTGGTTGAGTCATGCCACCTTGAGGTATTTACAAGATGTAGATGTAGCACTTAGGGTTATGGTTTAACGGTGGACTTGGCAGTGCTGCATTAATAGTGGGATCCGATGATCTAAAAGTTCTTTTCATAAGCAGTTCTATGATTCTATGTTGGTGTACAACAGCATCAAGCTGGAGAGACATCCAGAGTGGGTTGTGAGCTGGACCTCTCTGCAAGGTGGTGGGTCATCAGGTCTAGAGTGACTGTTAAAAAAACCAGTGGGAGAACATGGAGATACACTTCAAAGGAGATGAGTAGGCAGGGAGGGAATGAGGGAGCAATAGCCATGGTGTTGGCTTAGGAATCAGGAGACATAAAATATATTTGGTTGCCTTAGGGCTACCTCTCTGGTCTGGACAGAGACTGAAGGTCCCGGTGGCTGGAACAGAAGTGGAAAGAAACCTCTGCACATTCTGTGTGACTGGCAGTGGAGCTGGAAAGGGATACTGTCTACGAAGGGCATGTGGGGAGGAAAGGAGGACAAAAAAAGAGAAAAGAGGAGCAAAAGACGGACACTGCCAGAATGATTTCTTGGTGACCTGGCTTATGGGTGGCTTAGTGGTGGCCTGGAATGGGTTATGCAAGAGGCTGCAATGACCTGTCCAGCCTGTCGCCCCAGATTTGTCATGCTGAGGTCAAGTAGCTGATCACATGCTCTGCTGGGAGCTTGCAGGCAGCCAGACCCACACTTGTATTGATACAGTGCCTGAATCTCTATAGGAGATTGTCAGTAGAGTTTGTCCAGGTGCTGAAAAGTGTTCTGTTGCCAATATCTGAGGTAGGATGAAAACCTTAGCTCCCATGGCACAGGGCAGTGTTTCAAATAGCTGCTCTTTTGCAGGTGTCTGGTGTAGTTGCCAGTTATCTCTGATCCTTCTGTTTAGAGCTTAGAAAGGGGAAGAGAGGAAACCTCTCTGCTGAAGTATTTTTGGAGGGTACTAAGGAGTTTTATTAGTTTGTTTGGGTATCTGGAGAGTGCACATAGGGTAAGAGCCTGTACCAGCCTCCTGTATTTTCAGTGGCCACATTGCATGAGCAGACCAACTAGCTAATCTCACAGACCTCTCTCACAATTGCACCCATGACTGGTAATATAGGTGAGAACTTTGAATGCCAAAACTCACTAAGGAAACTGCAGAAGATTTCTCTTTCTCTAGAAAGGTTTCTAGAAGGGGAACTGCAGGAAGCCCTGAGGTTGGTCTGATGAATACAGAAGTGTTGCCTCCATCAAGGGTAATCCTAGATGCACAGCACAAATCTTCCAGGGAGAATGGACACCTCCTGTGAGCATGAAGAGACTGACATGTAGAGAGGATAACACAGTGTCCCATATCTGCCTTCAGTCTGGGATGGTTGCCCTTATCTTTGGCATCAGCCTTGTCTATGCTTTGGAGATCCACCTGAACATGTCTGTCCACCTGACACAATGGACTGTTTTTAGGAAAGGCAGATCTTGTGAAATAGTAGCAAGGACTGTATGGATGAGTACAAGCAACCTGTTCAGTAGAGGTGAAGCAAAGGGGAGCAGTGGTGATGCTGCTGTTGCCTGCACATTGGACAGTGGATACCAGAAAGCTTGGAGCACAGCCCACTCTTAATGTGCTTGCTGTGCTGTGGAACACACAAGGGATGAGTGTGCTGTGTGGGTCAAGCTGGAGCTGTGCATCAGGTGTTCCAGAGGCTGGGGCTCACTCTGCTTCCTGCTTGGTGGAAGTAACCCTGGCCAGTGAGAAACGGGCTCTCTGCATTACTGACACTGAGAGAGGAAGAGCTGTCCTGATACATTAACAGGGAATGGATTTGGACTTCCTAAGTCTCTGTTAGATTCTACCTCAACTCCAGCACTTGAATCTGTTTCTCTTATTGTACATTATTCTCCTCTGGGGAGTCTCTCTTTCTCTATATAAGAAACACAAAGAATAAGCTATAACAGACTTTAATAAGTTATCCAAGAGATGTTGTGCATGACAGTATCCCTGGAAGTCATCCTCTTGCTCTGAGGAAAGATCACACTTAACTAGACGGTCCCTGAGAGAAATTCCTGCAACTCCTCCCTGCCACCTCTGGTGATGCAGCCTCAACTACACACTGAGGCTTCAAAGCTTCACTCCCCTTGCACCTTGCACTTCATTTATTTTTGCTGTCCTGACCTCAGTGTATCTTTGCTGCAAGTCAAGATTAAAATTTCTTGTCCAACTCTTGCTGCATATGGCAACGCTTTCTTTTGGTAACAGCCTTTCCTTCATATTGGACAACTCTTTGGAGGCCTCTTTCCCTCTATCAAGGCCTCTCTTTTCCATAGCACTTAATCTTCCTGCTGTGCTCTACTGGCCTCTCTCTGGCTCCCCTGCACTGCTCTTCTGGTGTGAGCCTTGTGACCCTGCTGACCTTGCTAGAAATTTAGGTCTAATATCTGATGCTGAACACAAACCCAGGATTGAGGCAACTGGCTCCAAAGACCAGGATCCTGGCAGAGTTCTAGCATGTGATGCTCCTAAAGAATAATAACTCCATGAGGATATGGTGACCCCTCAGTAAGACCTGAGGAAGAGAGCGCTGGCCAAGGCCTAGGGTGTTCTGTGGCATGTTGGCCCTCCCTGCTCCATCTGCTTTCTATTGCTCTTGAAAAGGAAATGAACTGAGCTAAATGATTTCAAAGTGACATTCTCCACACTGCACTCTAATTCCATAATTGCCATCTCCATGCAGCCCCCAGTACTAAAATGTTTAAAATAACAGCCTTCAAGAAGAGCCAAAGCTTCGAAAGGCCATGCAGCACCTCTGCTGGAGTAGTAAAATGATGGCAGAATAATTTCCACATGTAGTGGACGGGTGTTTGATTATTTGGGGGTTGAGCATAGTTACTTCCTTTGCCAGGAATCTCTCTAAGTCAGGAATCAAAATTACTTTTTTCCTTTGTGAACTCTTTTTAAATGCTGTATTGACTGTATTGACTTTTAAATCCTGTGTAGGCATTCAGTATTGACTGATGTATCAGCCATAGTTGTGTCTACAGCTGATCTCTCAGACTTTCTGGTGCAAATTTTTGAACAGACAGAAGAAATTTTTAATATTTTTATGTAGAATACTCCGCATCTCCATATGGAGAGAGGGGTGAGATAAATGTTTGCTCTCTGCCCTTTGATCTGATTAATTTCTCATGTGCAGTTCTGTAAATGCCTCTGTAGCAATGATAGCACTGTCTTGGTTTAGTTTGACATCCATTAACAGCATCTTCAGTGTGAGGTAACATCTGGGACAAGAAAGAGAATGCTCAGACAGTTGACAGTGGGGTGCCACCAAAGATGTGTTGGCAAGAGGTGGTTTGCACATCATGGCTCAGGAACTGCAGGCTGAAACACTTCAGCATGCAAAACTGCAAGACTAATTGTGATTTTTCCTAACCCATTAGCTGGTTTGTGTTGCATTATTTCTCTACTATTAACTCCATTTGCTCTACGCACACCTCGTATTTTCTCTTCTCTTGTGTTTTTGGTGAGATTTTTTTATTTCTTGAAATGTTCCTCTGAATCAGTTCTGCATTTTTAGCTTGATATATCTACCAGCATGATTGACTTTGCTGTGTAGTATTGAGTCCACTTTTGGAATTCATCAAGTTATTGTAAAGACTCTTGTATGTATTCTATTAAGTGAATATGTATCTTGCCATACCTTTAAACAATCTTCTGTTGATTTTAACAGAGAGAATTCAACTTTTTTCTTAAAGTAAAAAAACAACCAGAATAAAAATAGCAAGGAATCTTTTCAGCAATGAACAGTCAGAATTTATGTTCTCATTGGGCATGGCTCTGAAGATGTGATGATTCCATTCAGCTGAGCATCAACAAGATCAAAAGACTTTGTTGAAGTGTAACTGTCACTTTGATCAGAGCCGTACTGGAAACTTAATTAAATGAGTGTCTTTTTTTGACAGTTGCTTCTTTTGACTATTTCTAGTTGTGGTTTTGATATTATGGGAAAATAACCTGACCCTGTTGAGTCCAGATGCTGTGGTTGCATTTTGGGTGAGAGATTAGGTCAGGCTTTTCTTTTTCCTCCAATAAATGCAGTTGTCTTGAATTTCACCTTCAATTTTGGATCCATCCGGCTGATTTGAAGTTAGACTTTTTTTTTCTTTTTGCCCTGATTACAAGTTATTGCATTAATTTCAGATTTTCCAGCATTCTCAATAATTCTGAAATGGATGCTGTTTCCTATTCTAGGCAGGAGAAATGCTCTGATGGCCAATGCCCTAGCCTGAGACTCGAAAAATTTTGATAGAATTTTGTGGAAAAATCTGTTCATATTTTGTGTGAGGGTTCAATGACTTGAAGTTTGGTTTTGTTGCACTTCCATTGTGCTTGACTTGACAAAATTACTGTGGGGTTAGAGAAGACTGTAGAATGGAGTTGATTTGAGAGGTTGGAGTCAGGAACGAACTGCAGGTCTCTCTACAGGAAGACTTTCGACTGACCCTTCCTTTGCATTCTCTCACTCAGGTGGTGACTGAATTTGCCTTTGAAGTGATTTACCCCCAGCTAAATATAAATGGCTAAATATAAACCAACCTCTTTTTTCATCTTAGTTCTGAATTTATCTATAAAACTCTTGGTTCAGTGCATTCTGCATTCTTTTTTGGACTGTGATAATAGTTTCTCCTGAAAAGCCAATTTTTCTTCTTTTGCAATTGGGTTTTAACTCCTTTGAATAACTCTAACAGTCTTAAATTTAAAGCTGAGACATTAATTTCCTCAAGTCTTTTCTTTTACCTTGTGTTATAATCCTTAGAGCATTACCACATTACACACAACCAGATGGTGATTTCAACTTCTAAAAATTATGAACAACCAGTGTGTGCCTGCAGATGAGGTACTGTAAAGGCTCTTCTCTCTTTTCCTAACAATCTTCTACAAGCAGCAACTGTAGTCATGTTCTGAGGTTCAAGTGACTAGATTTGGGACAAATGAACATCCTGAATTTGGATGCTCAGCTCTGAACTTTATGGTGTTTAAAGTATTTGTGCATGCTAGGCTTGAAGCAACAGCTTCCCATCACTGTAATTTTGCTGCTCCAGACACAGGGACCACCTTCAGAGCTGGTGCAGATGTTACACACTTGTCCTCACTCTTAGAAGACATGGCAGTAGCACTCATCTTCTATTTCTGCTTTTTGCATCGGAAGTCAGCTGGCACTTTTGCTGCTATTGACTCTCTGGTGACAGAGATAAGATGATAGCCTTGTCCAGAGCTTGAACTGTCCCCAGGCCCCCTGCAGAACGAGCTTTGTGTGGGAATGTCCACGTATTTTTTCCCCCCTAAACTGACTCTTCAACAGGGGTTGGTACCAGGTTTCTCAGAAAAATTAAGCAGATGGCTAAAGATTACCTTGTGGCCTGAGGGCTGTGGCCTTTCGGGAGAATCTTGTTTTAAAAAACAAACAGGAAAGGCCGAAACAGGAAGAATAGTTTTGAGCTGTCTTCAGTAAAAGGAGCTCTTGGTAGGAGAATGGCGTGACACCTTGTATCCCTCACAATGAATATATCTAAATTCTAATTTCCTGAACTCTGGAGAGGAGTCAAATGTCTGAAGAGTTTCTTTGCTCACGGGCCCAAAACTTCTGCATTCAGAGCTGGGCAGACAGCTTGTCTCCACTTTCTTTGGGAGTGCATTGCCAGATCTTGCCTGGCTGCTTCTGACAGCCAGCATTTCCCACTGCAGGGTCGGCTGCTGCCTCCTCCTGTTGTCTCTCAGCTGCCTGTGAGGCCCAGCAGACAGTTTGGACCCTGCCATTCACAAGTCATACTCACTAGCCCATGTCCAGTGTGTGCCACAATCCCAGCATTTTCTAAACAGAAGAGAATGGGGAAGTTCCTGTATTTCTGCTGAGCAGACGTGCTCCCCACAGTCCTGGTGAGGCAGTGTGACTGCCTGGCCTCCACTATCACAGCCGTGGGGATAAGCCATGCAATTCCCTTCTGATTCCTAGGTTACTTTATGCCCTGAAGCTTGAAAATGTAAAGCTTTCCAAAGCACTTGGCTTTATCAAATGCTTGTAATTCTGTGTATTTTTTATTGCCCATGTGAAGGTTTCCACCAACATAACTTCATGGATTTCTAGCAGAATAGTCTTGATTTCTAGCCATGTGAGAAGAGGATCATATTCCAGGACTTTTGAGCCTGGGACAATTATATTTTCAATTGGAAGAAATGGCATTTTGTCTATAGACATTTTCAAACCTAAATAATTCTTCTATTTGTGCTCCACCAATTAATTTCATTGATATTTTGATTTCTTGGCCTGTTTTTGGATGGAAATGGAAGTTGAAATAACAACATTCCCTCCAGATTGGAAATTCTGCCTTTTGATTAGGTCTTATGCAGCATGGGATTCTTTTATTACCTAATTTAACATACACATACACACACATATATATATATTCATCTCTCTGTAATGAGCACCTTAGGACCCTAAATAAAATTTTATTACAATTGAGTGTTACTTGTAACAGCATTTGGCAATTTACCAACAAACGGAAAAATGTCCAATTTTAATCCTGTAGGACTTGTATAGTAACTTAATGGATAAGCTTCATATTGATCAACTCTTAAAAATATCTTGTAAGGAATGCAATAAATACTTGAGAATAGAACACTTGTGTATTTACAAGCTAAACACAGCTTGCAGTGAAGAAAGCAAGAGAAGTAAATGATACTGGGGTCAGCCTTATGTCCCTGAGATTTTTCTGTGTGGGAATTTGGCACAAGCAGATCTACTATGGCAAAATTAGAGTGTTTTGAGCATGCTGAACATCCCTTTTAAGCTCCCTCAGGCAGCTGTTTAACACTCCCCTCTTGATGCTGCATTCCTCCTCTTCATCTCTGATGTTTGGAGCTGTTGCTCTGCTGACCTTCATCTTTCCAAATCAACTTCTCTGCCTTGCAGACCTTTTTTTCCTTTTGTTCTTTTTTTAAACAAAGGTTGACCTATGTACCTTTAAGCATTTAGTTCAAAACCTTTGTTTCACGTTTAACTTTCCCTGCTTCCTCCTCTTTCCCCCTCTATCTCCCAGCTTTTCAAGACTGTGACACTTGCTTTTAGGAGAAGCCCTTGAAGAGAGACAAGCAAGGGGGCCCCTTCATGTTTAGGAACACACAGGGGAAAGTAATTTCATTTTGTCTCCCTCCCTCCAGCTAATACCTAATACTAGATACTAGATACCTAATACCTAATACTAGAAGCTTTTTGTTGAGACTGGTTGCATGATAGCTTAAGTGCTCTCTGTGGGTCAGTGGGGACAACTGGTGTTGAGCATCTCTGAAAATCCTTCTTCTTAGAAAGCCCTGCCTGGAAAGGCTGGGCTGGGTCAGGCTTGGCCCCACACGGCTCCAGGTCGTTTCTGATTTGGGCCTGGTCTCACCTGACATATGCCAACCCAATGGCTCAGCTAGTCTTTGGCTATTTTTGTCTTTTCTTTAGGGAGACAGCTTGACTGCTTAACGCAGCGCTTAATTCTCAGGTCATGATCTGCGTGTCTTCAGGTCATAGGGGAATTTTGGCTTGCCAAGTGTTAAACCTTCTGTGTTTATAAGCATTAAACCTTAATGTGGTTACTGCTCGCTGCTCTCTGTGTTTTGTTTCAATCTTGTGAAGACTATGACATTTAGCTTAAGGGCACTGCAGACAGTAACTCAAGCTTTGTTTAAGACATGGCAGATAAAAAATTTTCATGCTACTAACATATTATGGTAATGTGGGACACTTTATGCTGTGTAAATACAAAACTAGCACGTTACAAGGATGAGGTATTTGATATTTTCTTGCCAAGGAAAATATTTACTTATTTTTATAATATTAATTTGTACATCATAAAAAACCACCTTATTTTGTTAGCTTTTGTGTGAATTAGAGAATGGAATCTTAAATTTATTTTAAAAATAAAAAACCACATCATGGAGTCATTTCTAGACAATGTGGGAGTTCTGACCTCTTTAGTCACTTCCAAAGAACATTTCTGGTTGGCTTTTCCAGCCACTGCAGACCTAGCAGCCTGCAGGTGAATGACATGTGGGGAGGACTCACTCTCTTCAGTCTTCCCACCTTCTTATTTCTCTGATAGCTTTGGATCAGCACAAAATTCTTTTCCCACTGAGCATCTGCTGACCTCAGTGATCTGCTGAAGTCAGTCAGCCTCTGCTGACCTCTGTGCTTTCCCTAAGAGCTGTAGTGTATATGGAGGCTTTCCTGTCCTTAAGACCCGTGTGTTAAGGGCCTGTCCCAAACCTCACTGAGTTTATGGCAAACATTTAACCAACATAAATAGGCTTTAAATTGACTCTTATTGCAGAATTTGCTAGTGAAATACAATGGGGATTTTGTGTCCTGGCATGTTTTAAGCAGGACTGCTTCTCTGCTTCTGGACAAAGAGGGTAAAGTTTTATTTGTATGGGATGGGATCAGTTCCTGATGTGGATTCAGGGACAAACTTGTGTGTAAGAGGCCATGAACAACTCCTTTGAAAGCACTGAGGATTGTTTAGAGGACCACTTGGCAGTTTTTAATCTTGCTACAAAAATGTGTGCAAATCTTATTTCAAGGTAAGTGGAAAAAACCAAAATATGAGCTATTAAATTTAATCTCTATCCAGAACACTGTAATAAACAAAGAAGGAAGAAAATATACCCAAGAACCACGCATACATACAAGGTCTTTTAAGTTCTTGTTTGCCAGGACTCAAACCAATGCCTGGTTGTACACTATACATTTGCAGATGCTATTTCTGTTTGATTTCATTCTGACCTCCAAAGTCGTCTCTTCTCCAGGTGGAAATATGTGGAGGTGTTACCTTACTTAGCTACATGAAAGGGTCTTACACAAGTGCTTGGATGAGATCTAACTATAAAAAGCAGTGATTATTTTGCTTTGTATTATTGGTTAAGGCACAAGACCTATACAACAAGGTACTTTGCTCTTTTCCATGCTATGGAGAAATTGCTGGCATGTTACAATGTGTTATTATTGGAAGCCAAATTCTGACCTCATTTGTAAATGTACAGATTTTATAGAATATGAGAGGCTTGGATGTGTGTAAATGAGATCAGGAGTTTACTTCATTTTTTAGAAATTTAAAGTGAAATACAACCATAGAAAAACAGAGGTGAAAGGATCCTCAAAAAAACTTCAAGCATCTGTGTGTTACAAAGTAGGACCAATTATGCCTGGGTCATTCCTGTCAGCTGTTCATTTAACTTGTACCAGAAGATAACACAGTACAAGAAAATCAAGATATATTCCAATGCCCAGATTATATATTCCAATGATTCACAGTTGTGTTTTTCTTAAGCCAAATCTGAATCTTCCCTACTGCAATCTTAGCCCTATTCTTTTTTGTCCTATCTACCATGCACTATCACACTCCTGATTTTTATATTGCTAGGAATATTTTCCTGTGTTGTCTATCTGGAGGTGTTCACAGACATGTTTTCCAACAGAACAATCGTAATTTAATTAAGGTGCTATGAGGCAACAAGAATAGAAATTATTACGTCTACTAAGAACAGTCATATCTCTGCTTATCAGCATAATAGCAAACCAATTTAATTAAATGCATTGTCTCAGTCAAGAGAGTTTGCAGTCTGAATTTGCCATTACTGTTAATGGAGCCAAATTTGTTTATTTTTAGGGATTCCAGAAATTCATGTAACTATTTTCCAAGAATGGCTGTTGTCAGCAGACTGACAGTGGTGTTGAATCATTTGTGGTGGTTGTAACAAGGATTTCTGCTCCTGAAGAGGTATCCTTTGAAAGGCAGGAGTACGTGCAGTTACAGACTGTGATGGGCATGTATGATGATGATGATGTGAAGAGGACAGAAGGCCCTTTAAAAGAAAACCAGCCAGACCACAGAGAGAAGGGGATTCAAGGTAGGGCACCATGGACTTGGCAAAGGAGATGAATATTTTGTCCTTGTAAAGGAAGCTTTCTAAAAATGCCCCAGTGTTGGCTCTGCTCCACAGACATTAGTGAAGCTGGAAGACATAGTAATAGCCTAAAAGATCAAAAGCATGAGTGGGAGTTTTCTGTTGTGCCATACTGGTGGAGCTGGAAAAGGTCTCAAAACAGTGGGAAATCCTTAGTGAACATTCCTACTATAGACAGGACCCCATGGAGCTTCTAGGAGTTAAATCTGCAGGAAACAAAAAGACGATGAGGGAGTGTGAGAAATGCAGTGCAGACTGTTCCTAATAGGAATAAAACTGAAGATAGCTCAAAATATAATATACGGAATATAATTGAAAAAGATGTTTTTTGAATGAACAATAACCTTTAAATTCTTTAGTGTGTGTTCTCTGAGCTGTAGAATGTTCTGATTGTTAAGGCAATTAGCTTTTAAAAATAGTTATTTTTTTAGATTTTAATTACATGCTGCATTTTGCCTTTGTTATTAGACGGGGTCAGTAAGGTTACTGAAGTAATTATTGCGCTCTGCTTGGCACTGGTTAAAGCATAACTGGAGTAACTGCATTCAATTCTGTATGAAAAAATGTGGACAAATTGAAGAATTTAGAGTGGAAGAAAGATGGTACGAAGTCTGGCATTCAGATCTAAGAGGAAAGGTTAAGATAACTTGGCACCTTTAGCCTAAAGGCAAAAGTAGAGTGTGGGGAACATAATAACGGGAGACATAAAGGAATGTTATAAAGAGGACAAGGATCAATTATTCTCATTAGTCAACAAAGATGGGACAAATAATAATTGGCTGAAGCAGAAGGGAAGTTTTAGGTTAAATATTAGGCAAAACTGTAGAAGAACTGTTTGGCAGTTGGAGAAGCTGCCAAGAGCCGTTGGACAATCACTGTCGTTGGAGTTATTTGAGGCCAGACACCCATCTGCAGGAACAGTTATAGAATAATTAGATCAATCCTGCCACAGACAGAAGGGTAGGCAAGGGGTCCTTCTGGCCTCAGTGACCAAGATTTTGTTATTGATCTACTTTTTCAGGATTCATGCCCACCCGCTATTTTGTAAACTATGGTGTCTGCTTTAGCCTCCACTAAAATCAAGGAGAGCAACAATTTAAAGCTGCTCTTCATAGGGGTAGAAAACATGTGAGACATAAAATTATCCCCTGATCTGTGGCCATGCATTTCTTTTTACGCCTTCTTAGAATGAGACTTCCTCTCCTCTGGGCGTCTCTGCTTTGTCCCTTTGAACATATGAGCTCTGGGAGCATAAAGTAGTAACCAAAACAGAGTAGAATGGCTTTGGACTTATTCATTGCTATTCACTACTTTATGGCAGCTTTTAGAAGTTGAATTGTAAATAAAGTCTGTATTTTATTGACAATATGCTCCTCATCTTCCCTACTACTTATATGGAAGAAACCAACCATGCCTTTGTGGTATCAACAGATCTCTTCCCATGGATCTGTTGAGATGCTGAAAACAAAGCAAACCAGGAGTAACTCTACAAAAATTTGCTGTGCTATAAAATGTTTGCCAGCTAGATTGGACCAAAGATTGGCCTAGACAGGTTCTTCCAGCTACACAGCAAATGTCAAGGGATGGCTCCAAATATTGGTCACTGTGTTTGCAAGCAGGGCAGATCATTTTCAGAGGGATATCACACTGTTCTCAGCACATCTGAGATTGGAATCTGGCTGCATGATGGACAAAAAAAAAGAGATGACTTATGTTTGCCCTGAGAGGCACTGCAGAGATGAAACAAAGGGTAGAGAGCTAATTTGTATTGCAAAGAGTGGTCTTAAAATGGTAATTACATATGCAATTATAAACCATGAGCCCAGCTTGTTTATTTTTCCCCTCTAGTGCTAATGAAAAACAAAATAGTCTTAGTTTTTTGTGAGATCCTGGTGCAATGGAAGCAATCGTTTGGCTGGCTAACTGGGAGGCAGAGGCATGGTATGACACTGGTTGTGTTTAAAACAAAAAAAAGAAACAAAAAGAAAAAACAATGCATAAAAGAGAGCCAGTGACAAAGATTTTACATCCCCAGAATAATGGTAAAGTCATACAAAATCCTTGTATTTGCTAAGCCTCATAACACTGAGCAGCCCCTGGTGTCTGGAATGCCTTGGCTGGCTGTGCTCTGTCCACTTCTAGCTGGTTATCTCAGAGATACAGGGATATGTCTGCAGTGGAGATCCCCTCTCTGCTGAGTCAGGACACCAGAAAATGGTCACAGAGCAGGAGATGCCATTGCAATGTGATGCACCACCCAATGTGTAGAGTGAACAACTCCATGACTGGAGCCATGGGATGCCTTCACTAAGCTCCATTGTTCTTTCTTTTTTTTCCCCCACATTCCCACTTCCTGTGATACAAAGCTAAAGGTGCTGAGGTGCTTTGAGGGGAGCTCCTTTGGTGACTTGGGAACCCTGGGAAACCTAAGCAGGCAAAAGCCCCCCTGGGGAACCAGCAAAGGCTCTGTATGATGGCTGGGTACTTCCAGCCAGCAGGAAGGGGTGATGATGGTCCTGCCTTTTGCTCCCCATCATGGCCCTTGCACATCCAGCCTCATCTCCTGGCTTCACTCTCCCTCAGTCTGAGCTTGCTCAGATCATCTTCTGCAGAGTGTGTAAAGGGACAGACAAGATGCTTCATGCAGGCCTGGTTTTCTGCCTGAGTAGTGTGGAAGGAGACCATTTCATAGCATTAACTCTGTATTTCTTTTCTAAAAGCAGATTGTACATTTGATGAAAAACTAATATTTCAGCAGACAGTGGCCTTTGAATTCAGTTATCCTTGCAAAATATCATATATATATATATATATATATATGTACATGTCTAGCAGGTCACACATCTAACAGAGGAGGAATGAACCTTCTCTTCTGTAACATCTATTAATGAGTCTACGTGCAAAACTTCATTGAATAGTTTTTGGAACTATAAACCCTTCCTTTCTTGGCTTAGTTCTTCAGGCTTTGCTAACCCACTTTTTTTTTTTTTTGATGCTGTGTCATCCTGGACTAATTCACATGTGAGTGTGAGGGGGAAGAGTACCTTCACCACCCCTTCAGTGCTGAACTGAAGCAGTCTGGAGGGCTGAGGGGCGAGGCATTTCTACCTACAAAAGTGGCTAATATCTCAGTGTGGAAGGCAAGGCAGTCTTAACACCACTGGGACTTAGTTTACTCAGAGCTGCTTGATGTGGCCATCTCTTTTGTGCTTGTGGGTCTCCTTGCCCGCTAGAACCCCTCTGTAACCTCGGGCACCCTCGAGACCCAACCCCCTCGCTTTTAATTCACTGGGGAACTTGTGACGTAACAGCTTTAAGCCTCTGCCTGCTCTGGCTTTTTCTGTGAAGGGGGTGTTTTAAACAAGATTTCTGCTGCAAAGTTGAAAGACTAGAGGAAGAAAATCTGACATGACTTAGGGGTAGCACAAGCGAGTCATAGGAAACTCACTCTAGAGATATCTCCAGAGACTAGTCAAGACAAAAGTTACAGCACAAGCATTTGGAAGGGGGCCATTGCAAACAATTTGTCCTCATTCCAGTTGAGCAACTGTAAGCAGGGACATTTTCAACACAGGCCATTTAGGGACAGAAGGAAAGATTGGATGGCACTAAAAGAAACTACACAAATACGTGGTGATAGGATGACTCGGCCACCCGCCACACATACTCTACTGCTTCGTTTTTCTTTCTCCTGTCATCCCGACATCTGAAAAGGTTCCACCCCAGCACAGCAGCACAGCACAGCGGAGACTGGAATAAATTAACTCCAGGTGACAAAACCACCTTCCTCATGTGGCCTCCGGCTGCAAGGAAGGAGGGCAGAGGTCATATGTGTGTCAGGAGCTGAGGACAACGGGGTGAAAATGGAGCTGAGGACAACGGGGTAGAAAAGGATTTTGCTTGTCTAAGTGAGCAGTATAACAAACACTGGGAGAAAAGATGCTTTGCTCTGTATTTTTCTCCCTGAGTTTTTGGGTTTAAAGGACTGCAGTCATCCTGTTTTTTGAGGAAATACTTGAATACCGTTATTTCAATTTCTTTAATCCTTCTCTTCCCCCCTCATTTACAAGCTGTTCCTGCTCTACTATTTTCCTCAGCATGCCAAGGCACCATACCTTTCTGTGGAAAGTTTCTGCCACCCTCTCTGATTTTGTATTCATGCTGCATAAATAAGAACAAGACCTCCCTCCAGCACCTTGGCATGATGTGGAGAGTTGGGTGGGAGGATGGTGCGTGATAGAAATATTATGTAAGCAAGGTTTGAGTGTCTGTAGTCCTAGCTCTAGACAGCCGTTATCCGCAGAAAGTTTTAACATAACTGCTTCTCTTTTCTTTTTTTCCCCTTCTGAGCATCACATCACAATACAGTTTCATTCAGTGAAGAGCTGGCATTCAGGGGCTGGATGGCTTAACTGGCCCAGATGGGGTGCCTTTCATCTGTAGGTCATTGCTTTGAATTCTGCCCACATTTTTGGCTACTAGGAGTTCTTCTCTTCTGACGGCAGTGCAGCAGCATATGCAAAATTGCTAGGAAGTCTCTGATCCTAGACACCATGTCTAGATCATAAAAGCTACCATAACAATGAGTCTAAATGGCACCCCTCTTGGCAGCTGAGGCAGAGGCCAAGCAATAAAAGGTCTATGGAGAATGGGCTACTGTCTAGCATCTATAAGCTAAGAGTGAGGAACATTAGTGAGGGAGTGTGAGAAAGTATGCACAGCTCATGAAGGCTCTTTTGGGTGGAGAAAGAGGATTTCAGTCTCCTAGGCTGAAAGGCCAACACCTTTCAGTAGCAGACGAATCATTCACAATGTGAGAACAAAACCATTGTTAGTCCTCGTGCCCTTAACAATGTTGCTTCCTGTTGGCATCTTTTGCTTACTAATAACACAGCCCCACGGTTTGTATCTTCACAGTGCTACACGAGCACTAACTAATTAATCCTTTTTCACCCCTTTGAGGCAAGTGATTTTTTATTTTTAATGGCCTGTAGTGGAGACATCTTCCTTAAAACAGATTGCAGATATGTTTACAAAGGCTACATTATGCTGATTACACAGTGGATGCTAACATTAGGATTTATGCTTTTGATACAGCTATTCCAGTTCAGGTAGGCTACACCCAGTTATCTGTTCTGCTGAACTGAGGTCTTAATTAAAATAAATGAGTACTAAATCTTGGGGAAAAAAAGCCAAAACAAGTCAGAGTAGGCCAGGTTTACAGTATAATGATACCAAACAAACAAACAGCCCCTCCTTTCTGCCCCCCAAACAAATCAACTCCCCTTCACTGGAATAATCTCTGGCTGTCTGACCTTATTTATTCAGATGCTGACATGAATCATCATCTGAGCAAGTACTCCCTCCTACACCTGCAGTACTTGGGGTTATAGTTCTCCTTGGTTTTGTGCAGCAATAAGAGCTCAGTGTTACTTGGAGCCGTCTCCATCTGGCAGGCCATGAAGTCCGCAGAAGCACAGAGGTCTTTCTGTAAAAAATGGAGACAGCCCAGATTGCTTTCCATTTACACAACATCTCAAGAGGACTCCAGACTCCTCTCTTTTGCAGTTACAGTCAAGTGTGCAGTCTTTTTCTCTCCTATCTACTTTTAGTGAGATGACCTCTTCTTGGGGTAAAGAACTGCGTGGGTGAGTTTAGGGGGAGGGGTTGTTCTTCTCTGGAAAGCCAAATTGCAGGATGCAGCACATCTTGAGCTTGGCAGCCTTTCACGCTTCCCCAAGAGGCAGCTGAAGGGCCCAAGCAGGGGTAAGACGTTATCAGCTCACTTCTACCCTGCCAGAGCATATCTTTACACACACATAGTGACACACTGCCTGCTCCACAGTTGACCTTCATGGGCCAAAGGAGATCCTTGGCTGGCAGCTCAGGGAATATCTCGTGTCATCTGAACTCTGTTACAAGGCTGAGTACTGAACGAACAAGGAGCTCTGCAGCTTTAGCCATAAAGTGTGTACAAAAGCGAAGGCAGAAGTTAAACATTATGTTATCTGCCAGTCATTCATTGTTTGGAGAGAATATCCCAAGAGCATGGCTGAGCACTGGTGTCATAAAGATCTATACGTTGCTGTTGAAATGAGGTCATTTGTCACCATCTGGGATTATACCACTAGCAGTATACGAGTGTATTCAGCTCCATGTTTCAGCCATATGGAAAAAGTGTAATATAGTGAGAAATTCAATCCTTTAATGGAATCCAGAGCACCTTCCAGAAGGCTTTCGTTAGTTTTATTTCTTTACAACGCAGTCTTAATAACCACTGATGTAACATTTAAATTGGAAGAGATGCGACATCTAGATAAGCTGGGAGATCTGCTGATACCAACTGCCTTCTGATAGGAAAATCCCTTGCTGTTTCAGTGGAAAAACCCACCAGGCTTTCTAGACCCAGAGGAAGGGTATGGCACAGCTGTGGCATGCATTAACCTCTTTTGACTTTTGTCTCTGCAGACACCCTGAAGGGCTCCCTTAACACAACAGAAATATTCTCAAGTAATTATCACTCTGGAAATTGTGACCCCTTTCATGCACTGAACATGCAAAATTCCAAAAGTATTAAAAAATTGTGATTTGTGATAAAATCCTGATGGTGCACAAGAAAGCAGAAGTCCTTGTCTCCTTCCCTATCACCTGTTGTTGAGGATCTGGATTGATGCTGGTGAAGGTGGGAGGAGTTCTTGTAAGAAATTAGCTCCATCCATTGAGAAGCAATGATGTCTGGACCAAACTCTGCTTCTGGCTGGGTGTTGTCAGGAGTGCCTGAAGGAATTTGGTGTAATTCTGAGTTTGACATCTCCAAAAAGGCTGTAACTAAGATGTACCTGACATGACATTGTTGCCTAAAGCCAGAAAAATGGAACTAAACCCTGAAAGAGATGGCGGGGTGTTCTGAGGCCAGGAGCAAATAATACATCGTGCTGTCTGGGAAAGGTACAAATAGCTGCAGCTCAGTGCAAAAAACTACATTATGGCTATATCTGGCTTAAGTGCTACATAGCTCTGTGGGCTGTTAACAGATGTTGCCAGAGCAACATGTTATGACAAGCTGTGTTGTATTTCTGAACCCAGTAATACACCACCTCCTCCATCTGCCAGTGAATGGGAGTTACCTTTGGTTAAGTTCACAGCCCATCCCAAATAAATACCCTTGAAGCTCTCTATGTGGATCTAATGAGGCTCTGAGCTAAGTTCAGTGTGTGTGACAAATAGCCCTCTGATAGCCAAATTTTCCTTGTTGCTGTACAGGTCCATAGAGCTTGTCAGGATGTTTTAAGGGCTACACTTTTAGAGATAGAGCAGGGGAGCATTTGACAGTAGGGAGGAAGTACAGGTTGGCAGAAAATGGGGAAAGGGGGATGGAAAGAGGCAGATGAACTCTGCAATGAAGCAGTCGTGTGGCAATGCCGTGCCTATATCTATACTCTCAGACAAAGAAGGGATTTGTATCCAGGTAGGTAGACAATTTGCAATCCAATTGAATTTGGTTGGGTAGACTGCTTTGTGTCTCATTTGTTGTAGAAGAGTTTAAACTCATTGCAATTAGTTTCAGGAAATTTTTAAAGATTTTTTTTTCTTTAAATCAATCCATTTACAGCTGTGTTAGGTTACTTTCTCTCCTTATGAAAATCCTGCAAATAAGCTCTTTGGGAGAGGGTATGAATCGTGCAGTACACAATATCTCAGCTATTCAGCCTAGTAGAGGATGAACTTTTCACACAGTGAAACAGATAAATCAATGGCAATGATGCAGGGAGGTAGTAAAATCTGAGGGAAAAAAACACTTAGCATTCTGTAAGTCAGAATTCTATATTGTGTTGCTTAGTTTCTTTTCTTTCCTACTAATACAGAAGAGAAAACAATGCAGAAGATCATCAAAGAAGAATCCTTATTGGCCCTTCCTGATGAGTAGCCAAAAGTGAGGACAAATGAACAAAGGCTTCTTCCAAAGGACAGCAGTGGCAATGGGTGCAGCCCGTGACAACCATCACTGACCCATCTTTTTTGGTTTGTGTGAGTCAAAGCAAAGAGTAACTGTGATGTAGTTCTTCATGTTTTGGTTTCTTGACAGAAGAATAACACCGAAAGGATAAACGAACTGATAAAATAAGCAAATCCTCTAATAATTTTATTATCTAATTGATTCTTTTCTCCCAAGCACAGTCTGCTCTGTAGCAAGATGGTAACTTAGTTTGTCAAAAGCAGCAGTTTGCTGGACCTGGAGACAGAAGCTTTGAACAAGACGAAACAGGCAGTTCAATAACTTTGCAAAAACTGAGCATTTAGTCTCCCTGCGAATTTGATATGCTAAAAATAACTGTGTCACATGGTCTGTGATCAGGAGCCATGCTGGTCACGGCTGGCCAAAGCCAACAAGGAATGGAGTGGGCCACCACTGCCAAGAGAAAAGGCTGATGCAGACCACAGCTGGCTTATTCCAAAAAGCAAATAACCTTGAGGATCTGATCTACAAAAGTGCTGAAGTAAATGGGAGTTGTGGTTGCTCAACACTTTCACGGGTCAGGCTGCTCTGTCCTCCTTAGCCACGCTGCTGCTAAATCCCATCAACCCTGACACTCCTCCTCATGCCGAGAAGCTCTTGCGCGGGAGTATCCCAACTCCCTCCACCCCGCCAAGTCCCACAGCCCTTCACCAAATGAAGGCCCCTAAAATACTGCACTGGTGTTCATTTTTGGTAGCCTAACATCTGCAGATGCCTGATTTTACTAATCCTGCCTGTGACTAGCTCAGGCAGGCTGGCTGATGCATTCGCAGAAAGATGGAGCTCACATGTGCAAGATCAGGAAAACAGCCAAACCCTCAAAAGACCTATGAAGTAAAAATAAGAAGGTTTCTGGGATTTGGACATGACATGTCTGCCATCTAGTAACTAGTCAGGGCTTGTTTCATGTAGAAAATGAAGAGTAAATAATCCAGTACCACATAAAAGGGGAATAAATTTACTAGGGCTTTTGACAAATGAGAAAAAGACTTTCAATGGTATTTTAAATGAGGTTCTTGGAAAACAATACAATTAATAATTAAAATAAAAATATGTGAATTCCTAAACTTGTTTTGTTTGGCTGTAAAAGCAGTTGTATATGTTAAACTAATAGACAGGAATACAAGTGATGAAGTGTTACTGCAATAATGGAGTTGAAAACTCTGAGTCCCACTCTCAAATACAAAGAGGTTGTTAGCATGAAGTCCTGTTGGCATGAGATGTGATCTGGTAAACGTTTGACCAGTGAAGTGGAAGCCAGGACATCAGAAGTTCTGTGCTATTTTGTTCTTTGGTTGGTTGGGTAAGGCACAAATTGGCACAAAGGACAACTTTCAGTCTTATTTACTGATTTGTAAATGAAGACATATATCACAGTGATGTTATCAGACAGACTTAATTATTGTTATCTAATTAAAACATCTCAGGTGTGTTATTATAGAAAAAGGCAAAGCTTTTTGTTCCCAGTCTAAAGTACATATAAAATTTTCAGAATTCCTAATCTTCTGCATTTGTATTTCATGGGTAACTTTAGCTGTGAATAATGTTTTCCTTTACAGACACATGTTCTCTTGAAAAATAACATTCTCTTTGCTTTCTAACAAAGTTTTCTGTAGTGTGGCTTGGCATCCAAAAATAAGGCTACAGTTCTGCTGAGCATTGATTTAGTTTGTCTTCAATGTAGTTAATTTCTCTGAGCCATGTAAGATGATGACTTGCAGATAGTTATAAAATAGCTAAAATACTGCTTAAAGATATAATGCTGGTGAACTGTTTATTCATTATATGAAAGACCCCTTAACTTTACAAGCCAGAGTTGTTCATTATAATGAATGCTGATTTTCTGCACAGGAACTATTAATCTTAATTTTAGCTTTTTGTACACAAAAGAGAATGCTCACAGCTATAGAAGTACAAGTGTTTGCTGTGCATAAGGGGAAGAGTGAGTTAAGAGTGGATCTCCTGATGAACATGCTGCTGGTTTGGAAATACTGTGGCTCCCTTGCTAGGACATGATACTGGGTTTGTGTAAAAAGAGGTAAGGGGCTGTTTGTGATACTCTCAGTGTCCCTCTGACTTCAGAATGTAGAAACACTCATTGAATAGGGAAGGGCATGGCTCTGTCAGCCTTAGAGTCCTGTTCAAAGGTTGGGTTTTGGTTCTTGGTGTTAGAATAATGCTCTTTGACTTGTTTCAAATGGGGTCTTGTATGATCACCTGTAGCCTTACTGTGTGTCCTGCTGCTACTCACAGCAGGATGTTATGTGGGGCTGTGATCTCCACTGGACAATCCAGGGACTTGTGGCAGCACCCTGCAATTGGGGGCAAGATCTTGGTGAGCAGTAAGGGGGACATGGCAGGACAGTGCACAGAGCACATCACTGTGTTGTAGTGGGGAATGTGACATGGCTGAGAAGGAGTGGAGTTGGATACGGGGCCAAAATGCAAGAAATTTGCATTTTCGCTGAGAGTTGAATAATATATGTGAGTAAACTGCATTAAAGCTGGAGAAAAACTTAAATTAATATCTTGATATTGAATATGGGAAATGAGGAGCCAGTGTCAGAAGCAGCAAATGTCTCTCTGCTGGGGGCAGCTGTGTTTGTCTGGGAGACAGGACAAGTGTCAAAAAGAGAGCATATGTCCAGGATATTCACTGCAAACAGTGTGCCAGCTCTTTAGCCAGGCAAACCGGCTCAGAGCAGCCCTGTTCTTTGGCCTGGGTCTTACTGAGACAAGTTGGTGTCACAGTAAAACCCAAGTATCAGATCTTCCCTGTGGCTTCCTTTGGGGTGGCCACATCAAGTCACTTTTTCTCTGGTCTCAAACCCCTTTTTTCCCCAAGAACAGACTGTGACAGAAGGGCTGCTGCAGTCCATGCTGGGGCTCAGCCCTCCACAAGCACAGCAGGCTGGGGTGGCCCTTGACTCGGACAGTGCTGGGAGCAGACGACACCTTCCCTTTCACTGCCAGGAGAGCTCCTTTTCAGGTCTAACTCTCCTCTCACTGATTTTAGTCTTATATGATTCAATAACTTTAGTGAGGTTGCCTCCTGATTTATGTCAGTGAAAGTGAACAGAGTATCAGCCCTTGAGCCTTTTGCTGAACAAAGTATGATGTTACACTATTTCTGGACATCATCATGTGCTGGTTGTGCAACAGATAAGAATAATGCCTGGTAAGTCATTAGTATTTCGGTTCAATTTGTGCTAAAATAATCAGCTACATCCCATTTAGTTTCTAAAGCCTCCTCATTATTGCTTCAAACATCAGACCCGTGACCTGCTTTTCACTCTGTGAGAGAGGGTAAGTGAATTTAATGTGATCTCTGCATTACAAAAAGTCTGCTGCTGCTCCCTTGAAATCAGGTGGTGCCTTGTCATTGACTTCAGCGAAGGTAGGATCAGATCCAAATTTCAAACACTTAATTTTCCAACAGAAGAGAGTCAGGCTTAAATTGCTGCACTTCTTTGGCAAATAATGAATGGGACCTCATTATCTCTATTGGGACGTGACTTTACAGATGATTGCATGCTGAAAGTATGCGAGTGGTAGACTGTCTTGAACTGTGAAATTTGCACAGAGAATCAGAGACTGCTGAATTTCAAGACATGTCATTCATCCTCGTATCATGACTGGTTTTGTCAATGAATGGGACTACTGACCTTGATGATCTAGTATTGGCATTTCCTGCTAGGTACAAGCACAGTGATGCTATGACTACTGAGCAATATCCCTGCATTTTTTTAAGATGAAAAGTCATCCAAAGTAGCGTTTACCAGAATTTCTGTCCTTGTAAGGCATTACTGTGATATTTTCAATTCCTAAAGAATTTGATATCTCTTATGAAAACAGTATACAGATTAAGAATCAAAGGAGTTTCTCCACAAGTTTTATGTAGAAAATCTTGGTCTGAGTTTCTGAACGTATATGTGCTAAAATGTTGTACATCAAGAAGTGACAAAATTAATTTGATTAACTTTATCCTTATTGCATATTAGAGGGGAAATGCAAATAGCACAGGAATAGAAAGGTTTTGACCAGGATAGATCTATTTGCTCCTGCCACATATTCCTTGAACTCTACTTTTTAGAGGTAATATAGGGCTGAAACCAGTAGTTCACGTGTGCTTCTCCAGTGTCTGTAATGGGTGCTGTGTAGAAAGCATGTTGAAAGTGCGTAAGAGACTTAATGATTTATTAATTTATTCTTACAAAACACTTCTGAGTCAGATAAATACTGTTATTGCTGTTCTGCACATGGGTAAATTAAGGGGCGGAAAGCTTAAGTAGCACGCACAAGATCACCCAGCAAGTCTAGAGAAAATAGGCTGGAACCAGAACGTTTCATTTCTATTTTCATGTTCTGTAAGTGTTAGATCATCTTTCTCCCATGATTAGCTGCTATTCTGGCACAAACTCAGGACCATTATGATAGAGCTATTTTTCATACAATGGGATGAGACTGCCATGGCTTTAATTGCAAGCATGTGTTCACTCCTTTATGGCATTGTGATTGTTATGTAAGGTGATGTGTAAAATTAATGAATTTTAAATTAGGAGTTTACATTACAAACCCTTTGGGGCAGGGAAAATTTGCTTTCTCCCTGTTCATACAGCACTTATTAACTTGGAGTCCTAGTTAATGACTGGGCTTTGGAACTGGTACATCAATGCAAGAATAAAAGTAATTATCAGATTATTTTTATTCAAGAAGAAAATATTTTTTGTAAATAAGGAGAAAATCCCACCTTCAGAAATTTGCAGAAATGTTTGTACTTCTGAGTGAAACATACTTTTCACAGAATTCACAACTGGGATGAGACACATACTCTCAAACTTGAGCTTAGGAGCAGAAGCATCCTAAACACGTCCCACAACATATGTTTCTAAATTTTGTAAATTCAACCCAACTCGTCTGGAGAACAATATGATGATTTCAGAAATGAATAAATGATGATACATTTATAGCTCCTTTTCAAAGAAAAGAAAGGTAGCCAATCCTTATGACTAATAACTATTATTTAAAGTACAATCTGAGACACTTGAAAGATTTCAGCCAGGGTCTTGGCATGACTTGGTGCCCAAGAAAAGGAAATCTATATTGGGAATCAGCTGCTCTTACACAATCTTTTTGATGATTTGGAGCCACTTTAAAACAAGGAGTTGATGATATAATACATTCTTTGGATTTGGAGATGTTCATCCTATTCCTGCTTTGAATTAAGAGAAACATTGGTGGTTTAGTTAAATGTCTCTTAAGTCAAAATTATATATTTCTTTATCCTGCATCTGAAGCCAGATCCAGCTCTTACTGTAAAAAGAAACATACAGGTGCAAAAAGCTTTCAGCTGCTCTAAGAGTGAGATTTCAAACACTGCAGTGGATTTGAAGCTGTGGTCTGTAGACCAGCAGAGACCTGGGGATCGTCTGTAGAAGAGCTGGCTAATCAGATAGGATTGACTCGATTTTTTTGTTGTTGTTTGTTTTGTTTTTTCCCTAACAGTTTAGTGGTGCTAAAAGTAGCTAAGAATGCATTAAATATTTCCTAGCTAGCACTTTCAAATGTTAACAGTTGTGCTTGCCTCGGGGCTGTTATTCAGCCACCAAAACCAGAAGGTTTCTGTGTGATCAGAAAGCAGGGGTGTCTCAATGACAAAACTTAGGAAGATGCTGCCTGTAGTCTGAAACTCTTAAGGAATCTCTAGCCTATGTCTTGCTTAAAACCTGTTGGTAAATGCAAACATCTGACTTCACTTAGCAACTGAGGTGTATTTATATCATTGTGAGGATGCAGACAAGGCGCTAGTGAATTTTAGTTAATGATTGTTTCTGATGTGATATTGTCGGTACAAATTATTTGGAGGACTTGCTGCTGGTAATATGCTCTACAGCAGCTAATGATCACCAAATAACAAAACTAAGATATTATCTGTTATTTAGTCACCTAATAGAACATACAATCTATATATTTAATCTGAAAAGCTTATAAAGGATACAAGATTAAAAGTGGCAGTCATTGAAGTAGAATATATACTGTGCATTTGATTAATAATTACGAAAACATGATGAATCAAAAGCCTAGGCTATATTTTTCTCCTTTATAGCTCCATTCTATGTTATTCAAGTTATTTCTCTGTCTTAGGTGGCAGAGAAATAAGCCTCAGTAAAATTTAGCCCCCATAGGTATGGCATTTCCAGATCTGGTGTTCAGCTCTTGAAGGCGCTATTTTCCCACTAAATCTAGAAGACAGAAAACTGTTTCACTCATATTTTTCTGCAACCAGAGGGTTGGACATAGCAGGGAAAAGCATGGGTTATCAAAATAGTTTTTGCTATACAATATAAATTTTCCTATGCTTATAAATCAGAGATTTCACAGTACTACTTATACAGAGTTTATGATGGCAATTGTCTGTACAAATTGTCTCCACACCTGGGACTATTAAAAGGATTTGTCACTGAAATTCTTGAGGCCAGAATAATCTTTGGCCATTTTTAGACTGATGTAATGCAAAATTAAAACTGAAAAAAAAATTTAGATAAACTCTGTGCAAAGAAATAGGCACAACTAAGGGAATCCACTCTAGGTGACTTGTCTAAAAGAAGAAATTGATTTCAACAGCCACAGTACATCAATTGTGGATTGCTGAAACTATTAATTAAAGCCATTACTTGGGAATCAATAGAAAAGAAACTGTATCCATTTGCTTAATCCAGCAATTTAAATGTCTCAGGATGCCATGAATAAACTGTGAAATGTATCTTTAAAATGAAGTTTTTAATTAGAACTGGCAGTTCTGAACCTGCTGTTGGCAGGAGCCAACCTACTGAAAAAGAGCGTGGTGCAATAGACTGTAAAGTGTATTTTCTTGATGCTTTAGCATTTAACAATTAAAAAAGAACTATCAGCCTATAATATTTTAAGTTCTGTTTCAGCAACAACATTAGAAGAGCTTTTCTCTATGGTTAAAGCAGTTTGAAATTTTCGACTGTCATTCTTTTACAATAGGTAAAAATGTGCCAAATAGGTGCCAAATACAGATGGTTTCCTGAAGGGTGAAACCTGTTTTAGAGGAACACACACAAAAACCAGAAGTAAAAATGAGTAAAAGGAAAAAAAATCCACTTGCTATAGCAGATTCAGCATTTCAAATGTTGTCTCACAATCCGTGGCTGGACTGCTGGTGCTGGTAATCCTTCACTGCTTGTGACCTGAATTGAGCACTCAGCCAAGCACACGCTGAGTTACACCTCACTTAAATTGCATCGTCTCTTATCGGGACTTAAGCATGTGCCTAAAGTTCAATGTCTGAATTTTAAATAGGGTTTAGGCATGACACCTGCTTGGCAGAAGTTACTCAGTTATTTTCAAATATGCCTCACTGCTTTTTTCCCCAGAATAAGTGGTGCTAACATTTTTAAAAATCCCATCCTAGGCTGAGAGAAGAAGTTGAATTTGTTGTTTTGGTGAACATTCATGGTTAGGAAATAAATGTTTATGTTAAGGGCCAAAAGATTATGTGACTAAAAGGGCACAGTGTCTTATGCCACCTGTCTCTACTCATTCTTTTGAGAAACGTGAGTCCATCCGTGCTTCCCTTTCACCTGTGTTTTAGAGGTCTTGGTGGCTTCTGCATTCCTGTTCTTCTTTCATATTGCTCTGACTGTGATGCCTTTTAGAAAAATCCATTTTTTCTGTAGCTGAAGCCCAGTAACCCTTGTCACTGACCTCACCAGCCATGTGCTCAATGTGAGCATGACTCACAGTAGCGATGAGGAATCCTTATTCTCTCTAATTTGGCTTTCCCAAGGAAGAAAGGGGGAGTGGAGGTGGGGGGGAGTGGGTGGTGGTGGTGAAGGGATGGGGGAGATTCTGGTATTTCCAAACTCACTTGCTGGAAGTGTTGTGTCAGTTACGATAATTTGGTCTAGCACATAAATCCTTAGGCTGACTTGTGATTCCCAGCACACCCCTTGTAGTCTAATTGAGGAATTGCTTTTCTGTCAGTCACATTCTGCGGTGGAAATGCAAGAATGTGAGAAACAATAGGAGCAGGCTTGTACTGAGTCAAAACAGATAAAGCCAAATTGCTTGTTGGACTGAAAGATGGCAGCAAGTAAGTTGATTAGAAAGCCATTGCTGGTGCCTGTGCAGAGGGTACTTGCCCAGTGTGGGAACATGGGGGACAGACAGGCAAGCCAGCAGGGATGCCAGCCAGAAGGAATCTTTTCTTTATGAAAGAGGAAGGATAAAGGCATCGAAATAACACAGTAGGCTAGAGCCTGCAGGGCGAAGAGAGTACTCTCCAGATTGATCTGGAGGTAAAAGACAGCTGGGGTAAAATAAGCCCACGAGCAGGCTGGGTGTGAAGTGGGTGGTGCAGGGACTGTGCAGGAGTGAGGGATCTGTGCTGGGATCCAGGCTCTGGCTGAGCTGCTCCCAGGCTGCAGTGCCCTGGATCTGCTCAAGATGGCTGAGCAAGGGAGCACGTGGCGGGCCTCTCTTCCCTCTGGAGCCTCTTGTTTGTTATTCCTCTTCTGGTTATTTCCTCTAATCTGAGGAACAAGATGTCCTTAATGAAAACAGATGTTTTGCTCCCTTGCATATGATAAAAAAATAATTCCCCCAAAATAGAATAAACCAAAAGAACGCTGAAACCAGTGATGGGTTTCCATAAACCTCCTCATCAATGCCCTGACCTGGCTGCTCATTTGCTCCTGACACGTCGTGGAAGCTGTCGATGCAAAGGTCCGTGGTGAGACCTGGGTGTGGGAGTGAGTGAGCTGTGTGCCTCTGTAAAGTGTAAACACCACACTGAGCTGGCTCACAGCTTTCCTCATCCATGGTCTCCCACTGTGAGATCCTGGTCAATGGCAGCTTTTGTCATTGGCTTCAGTGTAACTCGGAATTGGTCCCAGTACTTAATTTAAAGCACAGCACACAAAACACCAAAATCATAACATCCCTTCTACATTTATAGAGCTGCATAAGCCACCGATTAACAAATGGATGAGATACTGAACTTTGCTTTACCATCTGTCTTTAATTACATAAAATAACTTGAAGCAATTAACAAGAAAGAAACACTGTGACACAAATAAATAAATCCTATTGATAGAAACAGATGAGGGAATACTTGAATATATGGATGAAAGTCACCAAAGCTGCATAATCTGAACTCGATAATATGACATATTGTATCTGAAAGATTTACACTGACATTGCCAATTATTTTTGAAAAAAGAATAGGTACCTGTGGAGATGCAGAGAAACAAAAGGAAAGCTCTGTGTGTGCGACTACAAAAGACAACGTGTGGTCTATCTAAGTTTTTCTTTCACAGATAAGAGAAATTAATATCAACAGAAAAATATACAAAGCATGAGGTTTCATAACTGTGGACCTACAATGAGTCACATAAGTCTGTGTGCTTATAAGTGTTTAGGCACCAGTCGGGATTAGGCTTTTTAACACTTTCCAGGATTTAAATTCTAAGCCCATTTTTTCAGCATTCAAATACACTTCTTTGCCATCTCTGTCTAAGCATTTAATACAAATGAGTACTGTACAACAGGTATTGAGTGACTGCTGAGGGGATTAAGAACTGACTAATTGATAGGTGTCAAAAAGCAGCTGTCAGCTCTGAAGGAAAGCTCCCCACTTAGCAGAAATGGGTGTTACACTTGGCTGACCCCAGCACTGTCTCTAATGGTTGAGACACAAGTACATCCCTAGTTAAACAATCCTTAGTAGATTAGGGAGGAAATTAAAATTGGTGGAATGATAAATAAATTGTGAAGATGGAGCAGCCCAAATTTTGTAAGCAGGCCCTCTGCAGAAAAGAATTTAAAATCATGCACAAATGGTGTCTGTATTGAAGCAATAGAAATCATATCCCAAGGGTGGTGCTTGAAAAGTCTGTGGTATCATTGCAGGGAAGCAACTGGACACAGGATTCAATCTGATGGTGTGGAAGAGGAATAACATCTTCTTTGAACAAGTTAGCAGGGATATATGAGTTGACTTATATGGCTGGGATGTGTTGCAGCACAGTGGGTGCTAGAAATCTGAAAAAGGGTGGGAGAAAAAGCACAAGAACTGCTTGCAGATTGGAAAGTACGTTTTGTTTCCCTTACCAAAATGAAATGACTGGATAACAGTGTATAATTACCTTCACAACAAGAAAAAAAGTGTCTTGCATCAGATGAATATATTACAAGAATCAGTGGGTGGAAATACAAGCCAAGTAAATTGAAGCAAGCATTGGATTTGTAGCAGTAAGTGTGATGAACTGCGGAAACAAACTGCCCAAGAAAGCAATTGTGTACATATCAAAATTGAATACCTTTCTGGAAAACACATGTCAGCCAAGCAGAAATTTTGGGCTCTGTATATAGGGAATGGAGTTATGTCTGTCACAGAGAAGATTAGACAGGATAATTAATGGTCGTTTTGGACCTCAAAGGTCATAAATCAAGGAAAATGTCTTTAATTTTTTAGGCCAACTTCTGTTTATTTCTTACAGCTAAGTCATCCAACTAATCCCAAGGAAACACTGAGGCAAATAGTATCAGAAGCAGCAAGTAATATGCTCTTGTAAAAAGTAAAAGACATTGAATCTGCTTTTTGTGTTAATATATAAACATATAAATTCTGTATATTACAGACTGGGGGACCGAGGCTGTAGACTGCGGCCAGGATGCTCCAAGGTGGCACTTAGCAAGCAAGGCAGTAAGCTCAGTGAGTGAACTGAGGGATACACAGCATGATGGGAATGTGGGTGAGTGCATGCATGGAGCACTGAATATGTCATTTGACACTGTTTCAGGTATTTGTGTGGAGAGAAAGAACTTCAATTGTTTTGGTGGAGAACTCTGCTGTGTAGACTGAAAGGGGAGAAAGAATGTAAACAAAGAGCACTGATCAATTGTTGTAGCTTGTGGGAATGTCTTGTAGGTCATGACAGGGACTTTTAACAGACATTGTTCTATTTAGTATCTGTATGGTAATCTCAAAGTAGAGCTAAACAGCCAAATAGTGAAATGTGGTGATGATACTAAACCAGGAAAGAATGCAAACAGAACAAGGCAGATAATGATATCAAAGGAATGGGAGATACTAGAAAGCTAAGCACAAAATTACCCAAACAATTCACACACACAAAAAAATTAAAAAAAAAAAAGAAAAAAAGAGGAAAACAAACCCCAGGATTTATTGGAATGCACCTGTCCTGGCAATCAGTATTTCTGATAGTGTTTCAGGGGTTTCAGGGTATAGTAGAGAGAAGACCAGATGGGAAAGAGCTATGA
Organism: Prinia subflava; assembly: GCF_021018805.1. Lineage (NCBI taxonomy): Eukaryota > Metazoa > Chordata > Aves > Passeriformes > Cisticolidae > Prinia > Prinia subflava. The sequence goes on along the minus strand of NC_086251.1, from coordinate 52,541,480 downwards.
ATTTGCACATTTATAAAAGCTGTGCACATACAGATATGTACCATGAAGCAGGGAGGTAAGAGTGCCTGTGTAAAAAATCTGTGCTATTGCATTCAACTCTGTGTTCAGTATTGCCAGCCACTGACTGACTGGAAGGAGTTGGAAGAGATCCCACAACGATTCAAAGGCTGGAAAAAAACTTGGGAGAAAGACTCAGGCTCCAACCAAACATCTCATTAAGCATAAACTTAACTTAAAGTGTATGAGCTGTGCTGCAGATTTACAACTCCCTTTACAGCCCTGCTAGGTGGCTTTAACAAAGGAACCACATATCAGGTTCAACAGTGCACATGTAAAAGCACTTCATTAGCCTGGAGGAGGCTGGGGCTTGGTTAGATCTGTGAGGAAATGTGATCAAATCCATGAGCCCCTGGCCACCAAAAGGTGGGCACTGGCTCCATCAAAATCACCAGACAGTCATTTATTACCATAAGGCTGGGCTTCTGCATTCTTAGACATGGAACAAAGGTCTGAGAAGTCTTAATCCAGCCAACATTATATAACAGAGAGAGGATGGCAGTGAAATCATGCCTTTTGGGTATATCTTTTCTGAGGTGAAAACTGGAAGGCTGTCAGATGGTCTTTCAAGAGGAGTTCATATCGCTGAGGGTTTTAGGATAGGTTTGAATAAAGCACCAGAGAATGTATGTCTTTACATTGGAAGGCTCAGACTCTTCCCTATCCCAAGAATTCCTATAGTTACCACAGAACCTTCACAATTCAAGGTGGGAGGAACAGCTCCCTTCTGAGCTCTGAAATCATCTCTGTGACTGTTCATAAAACAGTTCCTGTGAGGCTGAATTCCTGATGCTGGTTTTCAAACCAAAGAAAATTAATCTTTGAAGAATAGGGCTGTGGAATGCTGAACTAGAATCACAGATAAGGTGGGAATATCTCTTCTGTGTAACTATTTATTGTGCTTATAATTGAGAATTATCTGAAGTAGAGAGCAGTTTGTTCTCTAAGAATGGTATTTTGGGGGAGTTAGCACTCAGTTCTTTTGGAAAGTCAAGAGGAGGTGAATACCTATCTCTTTAGACTCTAAATCATTGGCACAGACTGAGAAGGGACTTAAAAAAAATAGTCAGAAATAGTAGGGAAAAAATCTTCTGGAAAAAATTAACGCTTCAGTGTTTTGCTTAAATAATGATTCTAGGCTTGTAATGCTGTGACTATCACATGATTTTATAGTATTAGCAAATCACTGCAGATTTAATTTCATCATTCAGAAATAGTGAATAAAGTGTTGACTTCGGTAGGGATTTAGTCCTGGATAATTAGCAGGCACTTTTCTGGGCTTTACTAGTCAATACCCACAAGAATTTAATAAAACCTTGCATAGATTATGAAATAAGTAACAGGGAAAGACCAAATGAGTGATGATTAGGGCAGAGTTTCCCTTTACAAATCTTGATTGAACAAATTTTTCAAAGTCAGGTTTCTCATCAGAGGATTGAAGTCAGGATATAGGATTAAATTATTCACATCAGTGAGTACAGGTCTTTCTCCTTTTTCTTCTTTCTCACTAACCTTTACAGTCCAGTTCTATTTTGTCCTGCTTTGTTAACACCCTAGTGTTTTACCTCTCCCAACAAGATGTCTCTATAAGATTTTTACATGCCAAACCTGCTGCTCTTTTCATGCATTTTCTTAGTTTTAACATTCAGCACTCAGTCCCCTTTGGAGATCGAGTTGCTGCAGCAGTTGTTAAATATTTTATGTGTAGTACAATACAAAAGCTACCAAAAGAGGGCAACATATGAGCCAACAATAAGAAATGCATCCTGACAAGTTTACAGTTGTGTATTTGTGACATCCTCCCCCCCTTTTTTTTTTTTTTTTTGATAGAGAAAGAAATTTTAGCAGAGCTGGTCAGTAAATAGAATTTTCATCCTATGGGAAATTCCAGCACTTGGGCAAAAAGAGAAGGTGGTGAAGTTTTCAGGGACTGAAAATTCCAAGAAAATATATTTGGCATGGTGGAAATGTTCCATAAGTGTCAAATCATTCTCACACTAGAAAGCCCAAAAGTTATAATGACATTAAAATATTCAATTTAGTAGGAGAAATGTTAAATATATGAATGCTATATAAAGTTCAAAACAATATTAAACAAAACAAGGAACTACTGATATGTTTTCACTTTATGGAAAACAATAATTTAAATATAATTTACAGTAAATAATATTTGAATTTGTCTTCATTAAAAATGTTTTCAAAATGAGTATGCTCTCAAAAAAGCAAACTGATTAAGATGAAGTTGTATTTCCTCGAAGAATGTTTCCTCTGAACATGGTTTATCTTCATGAAGTGCCCGAGAGAATTTCAAAATACTCTTAATAACCCTGCAAGGGACTAAGGTAAATTGGCTTCACCCCAGAACTGTCCCCAGTGCTGTGTTTGTGAAGTGAGACAACGCCAAGTGCCCAAACACCAGGCGTGTGAGCTCTGGAGCTACTACACCCTGGACAACGCTGAATGTGCACTCATTGCCAAACAGTTTATTATAAACAAAGGGGGTTTTAAACTATTCAATAGCACTCCAAGGAATTAGGCAGTCTTGAACACGTGCCAGCGTGGCAATGGGTACAATAAGCAAATATAATCTACCTCACTTAGGGTAAATATTTGGCTACAAAATGTATTGAGAGCTCTTTAATTCTTTGTACACTTCTGTGATGAGAACCAGAGGAAAGACAGTGGCGATGCAAGGACTGGAGGGTGATTTTTTTTCTTCTCTTATCAGCTGCCCAGATAGGCTAGCTGCCAGTCAAATTAAAAACCTCACTGGAGGAAATGAATGGTAGGTGTAGAAATCTGCTGTTTATACAGCTGCCTCAAGTTCTGCTAATGATCAACCAGAATCAGCCACTTCTTCATGGAGATGTACAAAATTCTGTGGCAGTGTCCAGGGGGTTGACCACAGAAATCAGGACATCCTCAGGGTTTGTTTTTTTTTCTTTTCTTTCTTTTTTCTTTTTTGTCACCTTATTCAAAATGAACTTCTGCTTTCTCCCTGCCTCTATTATGGCTCAGAATGCTGGAATGTGTCTGGAAAGGAAAGAGGGGCAAATCTGTGATCTACTTGGAGGGCAATGAAATATTTAGAAAGTTTGGAAGTACTCACCCATTTTGAAGACAGGATGTTCTGCTTGCAGGAGCAATACCTTATCTTCTCTCATTTACCCACGTCCTGCTTTTGCATCTGTATTTCTGCAGATCCCAAAAGAATAGATTTATTCTTCCTAGTCAGAAACAAGCAGAGGTTTCTGTACTGTCTGATCTATCTCATGAACAACAACTTCACATCATTCACCTGATGAAGGGCTGCAGAACCACAGGGTATCCACTGAGACGTTCAGTATAGGAATGACAGCAGTGCACACTGTCTGTGTGGCTGGATCAGGTGTATTGACTCTAATCACAAGGTTTTCAGACAGCTTCTCTATTCTGGATATGCAGGAAGATATTTATAGTCCTCTGCTTGCCCTTCATTTCTTGTACTGCTCGTCTATTTTTGATTAATGTCTTGACACTCTCTGGCAGACAATGATGCTACTTTTGGGACACAAACAAGGAGCAGCATGGAATGTAACACAAATATTTTAACGGCATTGAGAGGTGTGTTCATTGTCTGGTTGTGTTTATTTGTAGGGCAAAAAGGAAAAGGTAACTTGCATCCCTAAACAGCCTTGCCCTATGGGTATGAGCCCACATGTCTGACTGCCATCTTGGATCAGCACTTTACCCAGGAGCCCAGGGACTGGTGTTTATTCAGAAAAGAATTGGCCCATGCACACAGACACACTGATTCTCATAAATGGTTCTGTGTATGCCTTGGCTTCTCGACTTCTGCCAAATGCAAGCCTAAATTCTAGGAAGCAACAATAACACTAACAGGAATCACGTCAGACTTGAAAGTGATTGCTTTAGCTCTGTGAACAAAAAATGGACTTCTTTTTCTTCCTTAGAAGTGATTTTTAAACATGCCTTGCCTTCTCTGAGCCAGCATAGTTTCACCCTGCCAGTCAGGTTATGAAGATGAATCTGTTACTCCCTTTTGCAGATGTGGTATGTGAGCCTTGTTACATCACATTTTGAGGCAGATGGATCTCTGAAGGAAGCTCCAGTATCCAATCAATGTGCTTTCTGCCCCTTGCTATTGATTCTTGTGGTTAGTCTGTTTCTGATTTTATTTTTCTGTGTAGTTTAAGGGCAAGTCTGTGGTTTGCCCCATGTGCCCAAATGAGGGAGCAAGGGTGCAGAAGACAGCCTGAAAATAAATAAATCAGAAACAGATAGACTAATTACAAGGATAAATGCCAAGGGATGGAGAACACACAACATCCTCATGATCAGATACGCCTGGCCTGTTGGAGGAGGGATGGATGTTTCACTACGTGATGTAACCCTGCACCACATCGGAGAAGAGAGCCAGAGCATCCTGTTCCTTGCCTGGCTTAGCCAAACCCTCTCTTGTGGCTTGCCCACATGGGATGGCATGTCCCAGCATGGGGAGAAATAGCTTCCCTGAGGTAAGGGTGGGGAGGAGCAGGGCTGGGAAATCAGAGGCTGCTCTTGCCTCCCCAGTGCCTGCCCCAACAGCCAGCAGGCTAAGCTGACACGAGGAAGGATGTAATCTGCTCCTGGTTGTTTCATGCTCAGGGCACATTACTTCCTTCCACGGAATAAGAGGATAGTCATGGATGTCATGGTGAGTCACGGTCTCCTGGGGCAGCATGGCTCTGTGCCATGCCTATAATCAGATGACCCGGGGGGTGAATTAGGAAGGCTTTTGATGTCATTCTCTGAGCGCTGCACCACAGGAGACAAAGACTTCTTAACGGAACATCAGGCTATATGTTAAACATAACCATGAAACTAACTTTGACTTGCCAGCAGCTGGTGCAGACAGTGGCCTCCCTACACCGCTCTGGCACTTAGCATAAGAAATGTCATTATGTGGGTGGATTAGGCAGAACCTGTCAAAGTTGTGTGCGTGTTCTTTGGCTGTGTTTCCCTCCCCAGACTAATAATGCTGAAGAGATGGGGAGTGGGTTGACACATTTTCTGGCATGTGTCATGTAACCCAGCGAAGTGGAGGACATGCCAATCACAAGACTTTTGTGCTTTAGTAAGGCGCAGGCAGCAGGGACACGCTGCAGTGGCTATAGCAGCCTTAATCCTCTCTGGATTCACACCCTCAGCCCCTTCATCATGGTTTCAGCTTACCCAGGGTTCTCTGACAGACCCACAGGTACGTTTGGAGGAAAAGGTAAGGAGATATATCCAGGCAGATATTGTTTAGGCTCATGTTACCTACAAACCCTGAAGCTCTTCACAAGTTGACTGACGTGATTTCCATAAGAACCACTGAATTTAGCACAAGGGCAAATATTCAGTGCCTGTTTTGCAGTGTGCAGAAATGCTCTATACCAGTTCAGCAGAGGATACAAAGAATAACCACGCCTGATAAGAAGAGATTTTTAGGATAGAAGATTCTAAAACAAGATAACCAGAGTGATGAAATTTAGGACACAGTCACTGTTTCTGGTTCCCTAAACAAGAGTGAGGGGTGTTATAAATATTGGGGTGAGAGAACTCCCAAGGTCTAGCACAATCTCAAGGTAAATCATCCTCAGGAGAACACAGAAGAACAGTGCATTCAGTTTCACAGAGAATCTGATTTTGCACAGCTGCTTGCTTAACACCTGTGCTGAGGAGATGAAGTTTACTCCCTGGGCTGAGGCAATGTGCCAGGTTGGTTCCTCACAAAGCACCATCAGAGAAACAGAAGATGGAATGAGCATGTATGCCCTGTGTGACAGAAATGCCATCTTCTGTCTCTGCCTGTGTGTTGCAAGCTATGTTTGGTTGCTGGGAAAAGATGTACCAGCTTAAGTGCTGACTGCACACCCCAAAACACACAGGCTATAGGTCTGATGTGACTTGTAGCAGGCAGAGCACCCAATTCACTGGTAAGAGTTACTGTACTATTTTTCTTGAGGCTCAAAATATTAAAAAAAAAAAAAAAGTAGAGCCGGTAGCTTCTGCAAATAATTACAGCTGAACAGCTGCTACTCTGTTGCAGCATCTGTAGTATATCAGGTCAAGAACTGCCATGCCCAGGTGCCACATTCCCATTCCATGTAAAAGTGAAGAGCAATAGCTGCATAAGTGGTAGAAATATAACGTGGCAGGCACAGAGGCAACTTATGGAGGAGAACAGCATGAGAACCCCACAGGATGGGGGAGTTCCTCCTCCTTTCGCTTGCTGGTGTTGAGTCATAGTGGGAATTGTATTAAGGGGGTAAGGGAAAGTGCTCCTTGGCTGTACCTCCTGCAAACACATCATTGATGTGATGGGGGTGCTGCCCTGTGTCACACACAGCTTGTTACTTGGGGACAGGAACCTGAGGAACTGCAATGGCATGCTCTGAGGGATGTCCTGTGCTGATTATGCCATGCGGAGGAAGACACAGAGGATAGTGATGAGATGGGAGATGACTGACGATTTACTCTTGCTTGTACTGCAAGAACACTCGAGTGAAGTTGAGAAAACCTGCCCCAATGCAATGCCTGACAGAGAATTTGTATCATCCCATGACCAGTGTGACCCTGCACAGGTTGCCAGATAACGTCACATCTCCAGTTGTGTAACACCACCATGCTCTCTAGATCCCAGGTCTTTAAACATTATTGAGCTGACTGTTTTGTACCCTGTGGTGGGAATTCAAACATTGTTTATCAGTGGAAATGTTAACTGTGTGTCCTTTGTTGGGAATAAAGCAACCTGATTTCTCATACATCTGCGTAGTGAAAGTAGGAACTCAGTGGAGAGAACAAATGTGTGCCAGCAGGGAAAAAGGAAGAGCTTTCATCTGTGAGTGAGTACACAATGTGCAGGGTACAAAAAAGTGTTTGGTAGATACCAGCGTTTTGCAATTCAAGGATCACACGACTGCAAAAAAAATCCACTTCTGCCATGGTATTTTTCATTTACAAACAAATAAAAATTAAGTTAAACCCTGTCCATTTATTGTTTCATTTCTCCCCACCTTGTTTGTTTCCCTATTTTCTTGTATGGTAATGTGTGTGATGTTTGGTTCCTTGTTTGCTTTTATTTGAAATAATTTTGCATGTAATTTTCTGAACTCTTGAAGAGCAGAGAGACTAGTAAGTGTGTATGTTTATGCACCTTTGTGCAAGCACAAAGAATACTTAATAAAGCGCACATCACAGCAATCCTGTCATGCTTAAGATTCCCAAACAGAAATTGTGAGTATTCAAATAAAATAGAACTGATCCAAAATGTACATATTTAGCTTAGATAATAGCAGTCTCCAAATATGTGCCTCTTTCTGCAGTTGGAAATCTGTCAGTTGAACAAAGAGCAGGATATAGCGTGAATCAGGCTGTCCTAAAAGCTTTATGTGATAGACACACTTTATGGAGTTAGTTCCATTTCTCTCACATTTCAAAAGCAGACTCAGAGCCTAGTTATCATGAGGACAAACTCCACAGAATCATTTTTTTGTAGTCAAGGACTGCAATATTTTTTAAAAGTCAGAATACATGTTAAAAGAACAGTTTGTCCCAAGGCTTATGGTTCAGCTGTAGAAAGTTTCTTCTTGATCCATCCATCTGAAAAAATGTTCCTGAAAAGTAATTCTGCATAAGGGTGTTTTTGCTATTTTTTCAGGGAGAAAAAATATAAATGAGCTGTAAAGCTCATGTTGTTCTGAACTCTTTCTCTCCTCCTTCACCAATGAGTTCATCAGACAAAATTCCACAATAAACAAATGTTATTATGAGATTAGCAGAATGAACGCCAGAGTTCAGATACTAAACATTTCTTTTAAAAAACAGTGAGCTTAATGACATGAAGGAAGCTGTAGTTTAAACATCAAGGTCAATTATTTCGTTAAATATTATTTAAAAGTTCCTTGCCTCGAAACAAAACCAAAACTATCCTTTTCCCAAAAATGCAAACAGATTATACTGCCCTGTTTCTCAGCTTCACTAGATAACTTCTACTTGATCTTCAAATGAAAACAGCTTCTATTTCAGATTTATACAACAGGCTGCCTCTAAAAAGAAAAAAGATCTTAAGGTTGGACTGCTGTTTACTTTCCCTTCTAATCCTGTGAGAAGATTTGCATAAGAAAAGCAAGTAGATTTGAGTCTAGCTTTTGCTGTCTACATCGAAAGCATGAGCATCAGTCAGTCCTCTGTATTTATTCAGACAGAAAATGATTGTTTTGTAAGTCAGGTGAGTAGAAAATCTTTCAGTAAGTTCAGCTGGGTTCTTCTAAAAGTAACAAGGACTACTTATCAAGACTAAGTGGTGTTTAACTAAATAATTATAGTAGTCAAACACTGAGAGGTTAAAATCTAACCCCCCCAGTTGCACGTGTATTTGCTCATACCGTATACTTAGTTTAAAACAACATCCAGAATTGGTATTTCCTGGCTCTTGCAGAGCAGCCCCTTTTCTTTGCAGATAGCCTTCTCTCAGTTCCTAACAGCATCAGTGCCACGGGGGCTTCAGTGAGCAGAGCAGCGCTGGGGGGTGGTGGGACCCAGCAAGTGCCCCCAGCTCCAAGGGTGACCCCTGGAGCAAACCAGTTCACTCCTCTGTAGAATGGGAACAGGGACTCATACCCACAAGAATGCTGTGAAGCAGAGTAGTTTAATGCGTGCAATGTACTTGATTTTTTTTTTTTTGTGTATAGAAAGAGAAATTATTATTTTTTAGGAAGAGTATTAGAAGGGATATTTGGGATCGTGGAGTCAAGTTCCTTGCTGTGGGTGGTAACCACATCTCAGAAGCTGGTCCTCAAACCAGTCAAATTCCATTTTCCAGGTGTTTTGATTCCTTCCTGACTGTGGAAGGCCTTTCTGGGTCCTCACCACTCTGGTGGAGTGAAGGTGCTTTTCTTTTTCCATCCTGAATCCCTTCCTGGACAGTTTGTTCCAATTCTTTCTCATATTTTATTTGGGAGTAGGGAGGGAAACTGTCTCACAATTTTCAAATTCATTTGAATTTTTCTCTTAGCCCCAGACACCTGGTGGAAAGACGCCAGCAATGCTGTAGGCTGCTTCGATGTACCAATAAAAATAAAATTAAATTAAAACCCCCCAACCCTCGTGTAAGAAAAGCGCCATTCTTAGAAAGCCTCCAGCGTTCCAGCTAGAGCACAAACAGCTGCTTATTTAGGACTCTTCTCGAGTAAATCGACAGTCCTGGGCCAAAGGGGCCGCAGCTCTTGTGGTCTCGCACTAGCCCAGACCCCCCCGGTGGGGGAACACACAGGGGAGAGGGGAAGGAACGAGCAGGGAGAGGAAACCATCCGCAAAACGCGGCTGAAACTTCGCCTGAGGAGGGCCGACGCTTCGCTGGGTCGAGCTAAGGCGGAGAAAGCTCCGCGGGACGCGGGTCCCCGCCCGGGCTCGGCCCCGCGCCCCCCGCCCGTCCCGCCGGGCTCAGCCCCGCGGCCCCGGGCTCCGCCGCCCGGAGGAGGCAGCGGCGCTCGGCGCGGAGGGAGATCGCGGGTTTGCCCCTCGGCTTCGGTTTTCCCCTGCCCCGGGGAACAGGCGCCTTTGTTGGAGCTGCGCTCCCCAGGGCTGGGGGCGATTTTTCGTTTTCTGGTTTTGACCTTTCTCCTCCGCTGCCCCCCGCAGGCCCGTCCCCGCAGCGGCGGCCCCGAGGGCGGACGGGGCAGCGCGCTGCCGCCTGTCCCCGGGAGAGCCTCGGGCACCAAGAGAAGCAGCCTCTGGGGCTGAATCGGTGCCGAGAGGAAGGGATTCGGGAGCACTTCGCCGGGGTGTGGGACAGAGGCAGCGGTCCGTGTCCCTCGGCGACCCCCGTCCCTGCTTCCCACTGGTGAAGTGCCCCTGTGGAAATGCTGGGCGGCAGCAGCTCCCTGCCGGCACCGGGGCACGGGCTGCTGCGGAGGGGCGAGGGCTGCAGCCAGGGCCAGGTGTGCCATCGGGAAATACCACCTCCAGCCGCGGAGCGGAGAGCTTCCAGGCCGTGGCTACATGGCTCGACAGGGGAGCAAACAGCCCGTCCCCATCCCCCCCTCGACAACTACAGACCCCGCAGCCTCCCAACCCAGTGAGGCTGAAGCAGCAACCACCAAACACCCTCGAAAAGACCCTGCCGGACCTCTGAAACCCCAAAGAAAACACAACACCAAAGAAGCAACAGGCCCACCAAGGAGCTCCCCCGAAACGGGGGCGAGCCGGTCCGCGCCGCCAGCGCAGGCACAGCGCTGCCAGCCCGTGGCTGGCCGCAGGGGGCCCGGCGCCCGGGGGACCACCCTCACCCTCCAACGCCGACTGCCGGTTCCTAATTCCTACGAACCCAACCACATTCCCCCAGGGATAACGGGGGCGGGATGGGCTTTAACCCCCGAGCGCGATTGCAGTGAAACCGCAAGGAAACAGGCGCAGGTGAAGGGCAGGGCGCGCTCGCTGCCCCGCTGCCGCCGCAAAACTTGCGGGGGCTCGGGGCGCTTCGCACAGGGACGGGCAGTGAGGGGAGCGCCTCTCCCGAGCACTCCGAGCGCGGAGCCGAAGAAAAGGGGCTTTTCCCGGGAGGCGGGAGCGGCCGGCTGCGCGGGACCAGCCCGCGGTGCGCACCTTCCGCACCCGCGCAGCTCCGCCGGGACCTGCGCGCCTTTCACACGGGCGATCGCATCGAGCAAGAGCCTTTCCGGGAACAGGCTACTGAGAGCAGCGAGAGCGGGAGGGGGAGGGCGGGTATGAAATCAAAGGCTAAAGAAACAGTGCGATTTTGGGACCAGGACCAAATCCTAACGTGTTACATAAAAGCCACGGGCGGTTCTTATCAGCAAGCCCGGCCTGAAGAGGAACAATCCCCAGGACCGGCTCCAAAACAACCCTGTTAAAGGAACAATTGTGAAATGCCAACTTCCCACCAGAGTATGAACAGCAGGAGCCGGGCATGTCCTGTCTATAACCGGGCTTCTGACAACCGACAGAGAGAGGAGGGGACGGAGGGGGATCCTCTCTTGACAAGATTTATCAAGAAACATTTAACTGGGCTTTAATCATATTAGCAAGAGCCCAATTAGGGCTGAGAGCGAAGCGAGGCTGGGGAGAGGAGGCGGAGCAAGCGATGGAGTCACTCGAGGATAAAGTCCTTTCATCAGGCTGCGCTCTCGGCAAACAGAGGAGTGCGAATAATCAGTGCCCTTCACTGGGGGGACGGGGGAGGGAGCGGCTGGGGAATGTGTGTAAAGGATCATTAAGGCCAGGCAGAAGGGGGTTTTTGTTGTTGTTGTTGTTGTTTTTAATTGTTACGGCTATTAAGGTGGTGTCTGTGGGCTCCCTCGGGCGCTGTTCTCAGAGACGGAGCGGGGAAGAAGCGAAGGGAACCAGAGGCACCTGCTGCACTGCGACGACCTGATCTGCGTGTGCGGATAGGTCTCTCCCTCCCTGAGCAAAGAGGGGCTCCGTCCCTCCCACTTCACCTCACATCACCGAGGGAGAATTTCCTTAAAAGCCCTTTTTCCGGGTCTCGTCTCCTTGATGGGCGAGCTTTTTCCCGGCGCATCCCACCTCCCAGCGCGGCTCCTCGGGGGTGGCGCGGCGCCCCACCGCCCCCGGCGGAGCCCAGCCCGGTGCCCCGGGCTCGCCGAAAGCCCCGCGGGAGGCGCAGCGCTGGGAACGCCCGGGTCAGGGGCAGAGGGCAGGAGATGTCCTCCCGGGGTTCAAACTCTCCGTGCTTTCGCGTGGGCAACCTGCCCTGTCCTCAGGGACCCGGTCGCTCCAGCTGTAGGGGATGGGGTGGGCGGACAGCAAAGAAATAAAGAAAAACTGAAGATGACAGGTGGGAGCAAAGGAAGAGGCTGTGGATAAGCCCACAAGCCCCCCTCCCGGGTTACGCCACCTCGGGGACACGGCGGTGGGAGCGCGGCAGCGGCCGTGACCCTGCTTGCGGCTTTCGAGACATCGCCAGCAGCTGCCGGCAGCTGCCCCGGTTTCCTGCCGCTCCCCGCGGCCGGGAGAAGGGAGATAAGGCTGTTGGGCAACGAGGCACCTTTCGCCCAAGAGGAGCCGCATCTTTGCGCCGCGGGGCAGAGGATGCTGTCTTTTTCTTTTTTTAACAGGACAGGGCTCGCGTGAGGTTTGCCATTCGCACCGACGAGCATCCCCGCTGGAAACCATCTGCCCTGTGCCTGGAGCGGAGGGGTTTTCGCCCTCCACGCCCCCCTCCGCCTCCCCCCCGCGCCCTGGGCACCACAGCCACGTCCTCGGGGACGCGCGGCCCCGGGGGCAGCGCCTCCCCCCGCACCGTGCCCCTTGCGTGACCGTGCCCCCACCGCACCTTCCCTGTCCCACGCTTACCTTTCCGGCCCGGCCGCCGAGGGGCTGCCCCCCCGCTCCCGCCCCCCGCCCCGTCTCCGCCATCCCCGCCGCAGGGGTGTCGCACGCCGCCGCGCCGGCACAGCCTCGGCTCTCGCCTTGCGCGCACTCGGCTGGCGCTGGCAGCCCCGCCGGGTTCATCCGAGGACAGCGGCGGCTCCGCGCCGCGGCTCGTCTGGCTGCCAACGCCGCGGCGAGGCTGACGCTGCCGCGGCCGGGGGTGACTCACGGCGGCCCGCGGCGGCCGCCGGGTAGCGGATCCGACAGTCGAGCGGGCACATCGCGGGCCCGCTCCTCGCCCCCTTCCCCGGGCACCGCGTGCCACCCGTCGCACCCATTGCCCCCTCCCCGACCCCCTCGGCTCCTGCCAAGTGGAATAAACGCCCGGGTTTCCGGCAAATATTCACCCTTCCGACACAGAACGGGAGGCCGCCCCCCTCCCGGCCGGCACCCCTGTCGGAGGCGGGCCGGGGTCCGTCCCCGCGGCCGGCAGCGCTCCCGGCGGCACCGGCCCCACCGTAAGTGACCGTCGGGGCCGGGAGGGGGTGGCCGTCCCTCGCGGCCCTTGCCCGGCGGGGCTGCGCTCCCCAGGGCTGGAGCGGGCGGGGGCGCCGGGCCGGGCCGACCCCCGGCCGTGGCCCCGAGCGAGCCCCGGCCTCGGCCCCGAGCGAGCCCCTGCCCTCGGCGCTGTCCCCGAGGTGCGCCCGGCGTGTGCCCGGGGATGGCCGCCCGCCCGCACACGGACAAAGGGAACACAGAACCCTAGCGCGGGGCGGGGAGGGGACGCGGGGCACAGACCGGGACAGGGACGCGGAGTCCGAGTGACGGGCAGCGTCGGTGTCACCACCGCTGTGCTCTGCCCTGCTCCGCAAACACGCAGCCGGGTTTTAGCTGCCTGCGGTTTCCATGGAGCCCTCCGGGCACGTCCCAGCAAAAACGTATGGCGGATGTCTTCATGGAGAGCCTGCAGCGGGTCTTCCACTTTTTCTCAGAGCTCCCAGGTGGAGTGTTTTCAGATCCTTTACACTGCGTAGCTCAGCACCAGCAGTGCTTTTGAGAAACAGGCTTCGTGCCTGACGTCCCTGTTTCGAAACAGAATTTTGAAGCGAAGCTGTAGCAACACACATCTTTCAGTCCGAGCTGTCAGCTGGAGGCACGATTTTAAAAGCAGTGGCTCCCTGAAATGAAGAGATTGTTAAAAGCTCATTTCTTAAGAAGCTCAAGCCACAAAAGTAATGGTAATGAGTGCTACATACTCTGCATCCACACTCAAGTTTTGCATGTAGGATGAAGGCATGAAGTCGGGCCTGTACTTAAAAATACTCTAAACCTACTTGTCAGTGATGTGCTAAAATGATAAGCCATGGATTTAGTGACATGGATTATGCTGTCAGTCCTTCAACCTTAAGTTCATTTTTAAGTCCAAATTTCAGTCCATTGAGAAAAGATAGGTGGAGGAGGAAGAGGCTATTATAATTGAAATGCTGACATTGCTAACCATGGCAGTGTGAATTCACTACTATAATAAGACCTCAGCTAGCAGCCTAATTCCGGAGAGGTGATGTTATCCAGTAATAATGTAATCAGTTTGTTGGCTGTAACATAGGAAACTAGGAATTACTTTATTTTATTGATATTTTTGGCCAAAATGTAAAAGAAAAAATCTATAGAATGCCAGGATTGAGGCACGACAGCTACCTTTGCTATTTAAAATAATAATCCAAAATTGTTCATGAACATTTTTCACTTCAGTGCAGTTTTACAAAAGCAAACTTAAAAAGGGACAGCTAGTGAGAATGCAAGCTTTCAAGCTAAGAATTGGAAGGCAAAAAGGCTCAAGGGTGTAACATTGTTAAAAATTTTCAGAGAGGTCCCAAAAGCACAATGTTCACTTTACAAAGTAGTTTTCTCCTGGGTAATTGCTGAATGAGTTTGCATTGATTTGCAGCTGTGAATTTAAAGGAAAAAAAGGGAAAGAAAATAAATGAAGAAGACAAATACCTTGCTAGTAAATTATGATGCAACCATTAAGAAAATTGTGTCAGAGATACGAAAAATTGAAATTGACTGCTTAAGTTTCTAGTTTATATATTCAGGATTCTCCATCTTTCATATCCGTCTTTAATAGTTATTTTTAAGTAGTAAACATTCTGATAGTTTTCTAGGCGTCTGGTTCTAAAATTACAAATAACAGCAGAAGTGAATTAACCTGTAAGGTGCAGGTACCAGTGGAACCTTATTAGTGAAATCTTCCAGAGAGGGTTAGTCAGTGTTGTTAGTGAGGGCAGAATTTCAGCCACTGTGAAGGTTTTGCTGTTGCAGAAAATGACAAGGATAGACCATATTATATCTTTAATTCAGATTTAGATTTTGCTGTTGCTCTTGATGGTGTTCTGCCTGTTTAACCTTAACTGTGGTCAGTGAATGATTTGGGCCATGAGTTCTTTGAAGGAACAAATCTTAAGTTTCTCCATGTTGCTAGGAAGCCTAGTAGTAACAAGACAAAGACATGTGAAAGTATGTGAAGACAATGAAAACAAAGTAATGAGTATAGCCAAATCATAACTGCCATTTTAACAGAGTGGCTTGTAAATAACAGAGCCCTACAAGAATACTTGGGTGTGTCTGAGTCAACCCATTTTGAAAACTCTATGCTATGCAGCTGCAGAAACTACACAAATTCTTAAAAATCTGTCAACAAAACTTGAAATTTCATGAAAATCATGTTTCCAAATTCAAGAACTATTCTGCATGTAGATATATCACATGTTGTCCAGTAACTCTTGAAAAGTAGGCTAAAACTGCTACGGTGACTATCTTGTTCATCTGATCTTCTTAAGGCAACATTAACCCTCTTTTAAGACTTACCATTTAACAAAGCATTATTATATGGGTTACAACGGTTTGTGAATGTGTGTAGTCTGGGCTATGAAAAATCAGAGGTTGGCATCCACTGTCAGGCTTACATCCAAAAACATACAAGTTAATTTGCACTACATGACCATTGGCACTTCAGAGTAATGAATTGGAAAAGGTATTTTGAGAATAGTTTCCAAAGCTGTCCTTATACACTTGCTTGAAGCTAGAAAATAGATGTGATATAATGATAGTTGTTTTGGCTTTGTTGTGGAAGATACTACCAACTTGTGACTACTGACTGGATGTGAAACAAAACTTTTTGGCTGTATGGATTGGATGTGGTATGTCAGCAGTCATACAGGGTACTAATGGAAGCATTGTGTATTAGTTCGGTAAAAAGATTCAAACGACAATTAATTACTGTTTCTCACAAATACAAAATGAGAGGGCAATGAAAAATTAATTGAGGAAATTTATGTATGGATATGAAGCATGGTAGTCTGGATGCCAGCTGCCACACAGGAAATCCCCAAACCACTAATTGATGGAAATTTTGAGAACTTAATAGGTTAGGTTCCAAACAGTGTTTTCAATTTGGCTCTTTTTTTTTGTCATTAGGCCATGACAGAGAGATTAAACTAGCCCAGTATAGACATTTTTACTTCCTTGGTGCATTGTTCTTGAAGTCTAGATTGAGTATGATAGTGTGGGGGTCGGTCCTCATGTATGCAGGAGAAAAAGAAGCAAGTGGAAGAGGAAAAGGGAAAGAGGGGGATATTTGGAGAGCAGAGGAGATAGGAAATGTGGGGCTCACATTGGAATGAGTGGTGATGGGACACGACAGGCAGAAGGAGACCGGACTTACTGTGGAGACAGCTGTGTTCAGAGTTTGCTATTTGATCAATCTGCTCCTTGTGTAATGCACCCTGCATTTCTCAGTGAGGATACAGCTTGGAATCTGTGTGAAATGGTGAAAGATTGAGAAAGTAAAGACAAAATGAAAAAGCAAGATGCAATTTCCTAATTTGTTTCTTTTGCATTTCTAAAGCCTGCCTAGCCCACACATCGGGTAGAGTATGCTTAGAATCTTGGAAAAAAAATAAGCTGCAGCTGGGACAAAGTTGGAAATAAATTCCAGTAATTTTAAAGATGATAAAAAAATCTGACTGCTCCTTCTCCATCCTCCCTCCAGAAGGTCCAACAAAATCATCTACCTCATGGCAAATGCCTGACAGGAACATGGTATCTACTCTGAAATCAGACTTCATGGTACATATATGCAACTGCAACTCATATTTTTTCCATCTGATACTGTTTACCTGGAATTTTCACAGTCATATTTTTTACTTTCTTTTTCACTCAGTTTGCTTCTTTGCTTTTGGGACAGGAAATCCCTCATGCAGTGTGGTCCAGGTTATACTGAACCATGGATGTCTCATGCAGAGCAGTATCTTATTCCAGACATGACTTACTCATGTTGCAAAAGTAGGGTGAGTAGTGGGTGCTGGAATTTAGCATCTGCATTTTGCATCTGGGGTTTCTGTAATAGGTTCATGAAGTTCACAGATTACTGCTAGTAATCTCTTAGTTTTTCTACCTCCCATTCTTTTTCTCCCCATTTCTCCAGAGGTTTTATGTGGTCCTGGAGGACTTTACAACTTTGCAAAATGATGCAGAACTATATCAAAATGCTCCAAGCACAGTATAAGCACACAGGGTGTATTTGTGCTGCAGAAATACCAGGTTTTGACTGGGCATGATCCCATATAGCTGTAGGACTGTGGGTCAGCATTTCATCTTTACCAGCAGAAAGGTTTGCAGTGACTGCATGTCTTAGGGATGTACTCAATGTGCATAGGGGGCAAGTAGTGCTGGACTATTTACATTGCCAGTAGGGTGATTTAGATGGTACCCTGCAAAAGCAGCCTTGGATACACAAAGAGAAAAACTGATATGCCTGTGATGCTCTCAAGTACATGCTATACACCTCCAAGTGCAAGGGCAATTTTGAATTTAGAGAGAAGCTCTCCAATGTGCTAAGCTGCTGATGTAGCACTTGCAGTGAGAAATGTACAGGTCCAGAGAGAACTCTTGGGAGTACACTCAGATCAGACAAAGAATATCTCAGAAAGAGATGCAAAACCAACCAAACAAACAGAAGTGTTCAAACACACAAACAACTTATTATTTGATCTGGAAACAGAACAGAGGGGTTGCCTGTAGCTGCACTTTGTTCAAACTTCATCTGGGTTTGTGATGTAATTTTTTGTTAGTCTACATGGCTCACATCAGACTCTGGACTGTGGGTTTTCTTACTGGTGATCCTGCAGCCTCTCAGGCTCCTGGGGCTACTGTGCAAGGCTCTGTTTGCTCAGAGATATCTATTCAGTGCAAAGAGATGGTGACAGAAGTTGCTAATTGTTGTTGTAAGGTTGAAAGTTGGGGGTTGCTGTGCAAGCAAGCCTCCTCTGCTCTGTTCCTGTTCAAAGTTAAGCTACCTAAATGAAACTAGGGAAAAGTGTTAATACAGCTAGTGCTAGCTTTCAAAAGAAGAGAGACAAGCAGGAAGGTAACCAAACTTCAGACCCAGAGAGTGCATGCAGTTTAGATATGCTGAGTCCAGTCTCGTGTCCCAATAAACAGACCACAGCCATTTGTGAAAAAGGGCCTCATGCTTTCCAGGTTAAGCTGGCTGTTTAGTTTGTCTTTCTAACTAGTCAATAAAGCTCAAACAATGTTCTAGGAATTATCTTTGTATTAAAATTACCTTGTTCCTTATATGTCTACATCTATATTTGGATGTGAATTGTAGGACCTTGGATCCTAAAATATTTGGAGTCCAGTTAAATTTTGACATCAGAGCAACGGCATTATTTTTCTGTTCATTTTCCAATTCTGTAAACAAGCTTTTGTGCAAGACTACTGGCACTGAAAGTCTGTTTGAAATGGACTTGTGGAAGTGCAAGAGTTCATAACCCTTCTGTTGCAGCAACTGGGAGTGCAGCCTGAACACTGAGTGCCTGCTGTAGTGAGAGGTGGTGAAAGACCTCCCCTTAGTTACTCCTGCAGAGCCCTAGGAAAGGGCAGCACTGCTGCCAGCTGCACCACAAAGGACACAGATAGTGCACACAACATCCTCATCTAACCTTCCAGGAGGAATTAGTGAGACACTTTGTTATTAAATTAAATTTGAATTAAAACACCTCCTAAGGCTGAGTTTCAAACTCTTTAACCTGAGAATGGATTCAGCAGCATCCTGTGAGCTTTGGAGCTCACTAGGTTCCACTTATACAGCAACAGAGCAGTTTTCCATTGTAACCTTTACTTTCTTGTTTATTTAATATGTATGAATTACTGCTGCTGGCTCAGTATGTTAGCAGTTATTTAAAGAATGGTCTGGTAAATTTTTTAGTTCATGTATGGATCATAAAATGTAATATCTGTCACTATATTTTCTGGTCACTCACTTTATGTTAAGATTTCATTAATATGCTTTTCTTAAATAACAAACAGATCCTGCAGAGCTGGTTAGCCATGTGAGGACCATGTGGTGCAAGCAGTTATAAATACACCAGTAAAAAATATTCCAGAGAATTATAAATCACTATAATGTTCAACTCCAGTGGGTTGATGAATAGTATCTTTATTAACTTATTAATCACTTATCAAAATTATTTGCCTTGTACTTAAACTTAGGTTTATGTTCAGTGTAAATTTTACATGAAGCCTGACTTTGTTTTCTTTTGCCAGACATATTTATTTCTGAGTCAAAACTCAGTCTCTTTTGCAAAAACGAGGAGAATCAAAGAGGCATAATAATCAGCCTAAACTCATCCAAAGCACTTTAAAAATAGCCAGCCCACCTACTGCACTGGGAGATTTTATAGTGCAGTGTACAGAAGCACAGTGTGGAGTAGCTAAGGAACTGTGCAATCTGTAAGCTTTTCAAAATGTACTCGAGGCTGTGGCTCTCTAACCAGTACCAGGTCTGTCCTTGCTAGGGCATCTGCCTCCCAGACTCCCACTGCCTCACAGATTGGTGTCCAGGGTGTTTAACTCTGCTTTCCACGAGAAAGGGCCCTGCATGGGCTTTTGTTCCCAAAGGAGTGGCTTGCAGTGGAGGGATCTGTGGCAGAAGGTGGTTGAGACGAGCGAGACAGTGTTGCTGCTCAGTCACTGGTGCGGTGGGTGGCAGTGCACCGGCGCTGTCACTTGGGCTGTTACACAGATGGCCTGTGTAAACTTGAGTAAAATGCTAGCAGATAGGTCTGCAAAGGGATGCAGGCACCCAACTGCACTGTGTGGGCCTTGCTAGGCTCCATAAACCCATTGCCCAGCTGTCATCTCAGTTTGTGAGTCTGAGCTCTGCCAGGGAGCAGGTTACAAGCTGCTTGCAGGTTCTGGTAGAAGTCTTGGGGAAGACCTTTGCTGAACAAGTTTTCCCGGCAGAGTCCTGTACAAAACTGATGGGGCCTCTCCTCATACAATGTTGGTGGATCTTGTTATTATCATGGTGAAATGTAAATACATGATATAGACAGACACAAATTAAATTGTTCTAATTTTCAGAGACCATTTTTATCTTTTCCCCTGCTCTTTCCTTTCCAGCAGGCTTCCTCTCTCTTATTATAAACTCCTGCTTGTTTGTTCCTCTAGCCAGTTTTTATTAGTTTTACCTTTAATTGGTACACATAGTTGGCCAGTTTACCTAATTTCCCAACAAAGAGTTTATCAGTGAAAGAGTGTTTGGCGTGTGAACAGCACACATTGCAAAAGATGCTGCAGGAGGAAGGGCAGGAGAGATGTGGATTACCACACTCCAGCTTAGGTCAGGTAGTCACACTGCTGTATCTCAGGGGAATCTTCCACCAAAATAAACTTTGAAGTTGACTAAAGAAAAAAAAAAAAAAAAGGGGGATTTTCCCATTGTAGAATAAACAGATTGTACTATGCAGGGAAACGAGGGAAGTCAGTCTCACTGTTTTCAGCATCACTCCTAACTTGGAAAAAGGAGGATCTGGGGGAACCTTTAGATACCTTCAGTACCTAAAGGGACTGAAAAGGGAGCTGGAGAGGGACGTTTTACAAGGGCATGGAGTGATAGGACAAGGGGTAATTGCTTTAAACTGATAGAGGGCAGGTTTAGATTAGATATTGGGAACAATTTCTTCACTATGAGGGTAATGACACGCTGGTTGCTTAAGGAAGTTGTGGGTGCCTCATCCCTGGAAATGTTCGAGGCCAGGTTGGATAGGGTCCTGAGCACCCTGGTCTAGTGGCAGGTGCCCCTGCCCATGGCAGGGGGTTTGGGACTGGATATCCTTTAGGATTCTTTCCACCCTAACCAATTCTATGATTCTATGATTTTAAGAGGGTTGACTACCTGTCATAAACTGCATCTCATTAATGTAAGGCATCTTGGCATTTCCTTTTTGTGTCTCTGTTAGAGAATTTGATGAAGCAGATTTCGTTTTCTCATACTTTTCTTTCTTAACATTAATATATCATCAGTATGTTATTTTTCCTGTGAAAAGAAAAAGTTTGCACTTTCTTCTCTATGAAGACAGAAATCAAGTCATCTTATTGCTTTAGATTATAAATTTTATCTTGATTAAACATGACTTTACTACTTTTATAGACTTTTACTGCTCCCAACAACAAGGATTGTAACAGTCTACATGCTGATATTTAATAATTTATGTGTCTGTAGAATTCGATCACTATAAGAATAGAGTATGGTATTAGGCTCTTAATACAAAATTTTGTGGAGGAAAAAGCAATTGTTAGGGTGAGTCCAAGTTAACGCATGCAGGGGACTTCACTCTTTCCAAAGGAAAGGAAATTCTCTACTTCTTTACAATTTTTTGAAGACTTTTGGTGCCCTGTGGTAGCAAATATGTTCTCAGGATGAGGGTTGTCTAGACTGTGCTCTCCAGATTATTGTAAGCATTTTATTCAGCTGAGAGCTGGAGCTCTGTAAATGGCTGGTGGGATTTGAAAGGACCTCAATGTGCAAGGGGAAAGAGGAACCTGCTGTAGATCTCTTGGGTCCTCAGCTGCCAAGCATATAAATATGGATAAGCATGTCCCACTGACTGCAGCAGAATTTCAAATTAAGTTTTTTCAGAAGCTTTTCCAGAGCTAGGATTTTAAGCAGTTTCTGTGTTCAGCTACAGTGTACCAAAGAGTGTGTGCTCATACAGTGAGTTTCCTTGAGCCAATGCAAAAAATCAGGGAGGCTGTTATGCAATTATTGCTTTATATCTTCCTGTTGAAAGCCTTAAATCCATGGTGATTTTTTGGTGTGCTTTGTTTAAATCCCTGAAAAGATGTCATTCTCTCACCGAATGTGTTTTTCCTCCAAAATATAAGCTGTAAATACCTACTCAGATAATATTATGTGATTTTTTTGAGTCATCTGCTTGAAGTTACATTTTATGCTACACAAATTTAGAAAATTATCAGACCTTGTAAGCTCAGACATAAAAGCTCCTTGACTCGTCTTTGCCTTGGAAATTGCAAGTTTTAACATGTAAGTGTATATGTAAAACAAAAACCCCAGAGGTAACAGACAAGTAGAATTTTGTGGGGTTGTTACAGACACGGCGACATCTGGTTTTTATTGCAGTTAATGATTCCTAATATTATGTGCCATTTTGTGTTATGTAACCATTTCTTATTAATCTACATCTTCTCTTACAAATCCCTTTTCAATGCTTTTTTTTCCCCCCAATCATATATTGAGAGAACATGTGCATATACATTTATGCCTGCTAAAATAAAACTAAACGTGTTCCTCTATATTAAGAGTTTTTGAAGTACTTAGAGATGGATTCTGTGTTCCCTGTGAAGTAACTGTTGTCCTAATCATTACCAGGAATTGAACCTGGAACTACCAGAGCTAGAGAATAGCTTGACAATTTGAGCTCAAAAAGGCTAAATCTTCTGGCTAACAGTTGTAGGAGAGTCATGCCTTCTGTGGCTCTGGCAGTAGTTACTACTTGGAGTGGGAGTTATGCTTGTGCAACTCAAAATTGTTAGTGAAATCCAAGGGAATTTGGGGGTTTGCAGGGAATGCAGAATTGGGCTCTTCCAGGAGCTTCCCAGTAAGCATGAAAGGGGTATTTTTTTGTTTGTGTGTGTATGATGAGTAGTGAGAAATCCTAATGTCTGACAGTGTTCTGGCTAAGTGTGCTCTTCAGTTTTCCATTAGTGGTGGTGTAGTCCATCAGTAAATCCTTTCAGGAGTAACCATCTGGCATTTCCTAAACCCTTGTCTGTGTATCATGTAAAACTCAGTGTTACCACTCTAAAGAAAGACCTTGAAAAGTTAAATGCCATTGGAATGTAGTAATGTAGGCCACACTGTAAACTGTGGTTAAGTTGAGCTGAGGCCTTCTTTAGAGAAAGAACCTGTAATTGATTAAACCCTGCCTCTAGCTAGATAAAAATGAGTTGCAGTAGATTAATATAAAAACAGTTAAAAGCTTCCTTGTTGTTGTCAGTTTTCAAAATTAAACTTGTCAAGAGTTTGGCAGAAAGAACTCAAAGGCAGAGCTGATCTAAAACGAAGAAAACAAACCCAAAGGAGCAAAGAGCAATGTGGACCTTCTCATTTTGAGTTGATTTAAATGAATTTTCTAACTGAAGGCAGTGAGCTTTAAGGTCCTTCCAACCCAAATGATTCTATGATTCTGTGACTTTATTGCCTTCATTTCAACTTGCCAAGCCATTTTTCTCCAGACTACCATCTTCCATCATTTGTGTCTCATAGCTTTGTCTAACAGAAATTTCTCCTATACTGCTTGGCCTATCTTCTCGTGGCCTTCATGAATCTTCTCTGACATTAAATGAATGTAATTACTATGAGATCATAAACCAAGGGTAAAACTCAAAAGGTAGTCTTGGATTCAGTACGAAACTGTCTGAGAGTGAATTGAAATGGAGACAGCACAGCCTAAGAGCTAGAATGATGCCAAGCTTTTTGCTGGAATCTGCTTCCATCTGTAACTTTGCATGGCATGTGACCTCTGTGTCACACAGTTTGTCCTACTGCAGGCTCACCTGCATCTTGGTGGCAAGATGGTGCAACTGTCTGTAATTGATATGGACATAGATTCTGCAGTCCCAATGATGAGTGAAAAGTGAGACTATCTCCAACAAATGTTATCAAAGCATTTATCAAAAAACGATGTTGATTTTACTTAGTGTCACACTGGAAAGTCATTTTAGAACATGTTTGGACTTCGACACCCTTTTCTAATATTTTTCCCCCATATCCTTTTGTGTATACAACTGGGCCACGTTAGTGACCACAGGTATGAGTCTCCATTCCATTGCATTGGTTTTATGCCAGAGTAACCCCACTGTTTTTCACAGCATAAAAGTCTGATGAAATGTGGTGAAAAATTGATCCCATACATATTCTAATCTCTGAGTGACTTAATATTTAGTGCTAAAACATTTTCAACCTTTAAAAACAACACTTCTATCAGTCATGTTACAGATTTAAAGTCTGCTGTCTCACGACTTGCCAGAACTGCAGAAATGCTGGGAAGTGAGTGTGTCCTCAGTCACATCAAACCATGGGATATTTGATCCTTATATTTGACAGTCCTGTTGGAGGGTCAGCTAGTGCTCTTGTATATTGACCTCAGTATTGAAACGTGCCTTTCCCTCATCTCTGTTTTAAGGTAAAATAATAGAAAAATTTCCACAGATGTAGGCTATTTTTTCCTTTTAAATCATTGCAGTTACCTTTAAATGGCAGCAGCTCGAAATCTTTATCGGACTTGGAATCTTACGGACTGAGACATGAGTTAAAAGAGGCCTTGAGAAGGTAAGCAAGGCAGAAGTCAGGTGCAGGATGTTTCACAGGTCTGCACATTGTTTCTGACTATACAAGTAAAACTTAAGTCTGTTGTTGTTGCAACAGCATACATATTCTAAATGTACATATTTCTATTATGACATATAAACATAGTCCTTCTAATGTTAACTAATCTACTGCTCTATTTGCAATATAAGGGAAGCACTGTGGTATTTTTAGAGTTCTGAATTCAATGAGCCTGTTCCTGTTAAAATTAGTTGCAAAGCTCCTGTTGGTAGCAATAGGAGCAATCTCATTATTTTCAATGATCATAAGTTAGCACTCCTGACAAGTAACTTGGGAAACTGAGAGAGACTGCAGTCTCAGAGGAGAGATTGTTGAGAACATACTGGTGTGTAAAAGGGATGTAGAATTCTGTTGGATTTGAGGCTTTGCTATACCACAGATATCCTGCATGAGTTTTATATTACTTAATATGGTTGCCCTTTGGATCTATAAACTGGGCATAGCAGCACATCCTTATATAAAAAAGAGTGATGTGCTCAAATAGTCATTTGTAGCACATTTTTTGATGGGGAGAGATTTCTTATAAGACTCAGACATAAATTTGATCTGAAAGAGTTGGGTAAATAGAACCAGTAATTAATTAATTATTAGTTAATTAGCTCAGTTAATCAGTAACTGATAGAGTAACAGCTGTTGCTCCTGCTTATTGTGTAAGGGAATTGTAGAATCACAGAATAGCTTGGGAAGAGACCTTAAATAAGGGAGCTGAGAGGCTTGTTCTTACATGGTGCACCTAATGGCACTGAAGCACCACAGCAAAGTAATGATGCTGTGTATCAATTATGCTTCTTTTCATATATACATATATATATATATATATGTTCAAATTCCTGCAGATTAATGAGAGATCAGTCCCTTCCAACTTGAGACATTCTACAGTGAAAATAGAATACAGGTAAAATAGAAGTGTTTAAACTTTTAGACTGAGGCATATTTAAGGCAATGAAACTTAGTTTAGCTAGTAACAAAAATAGTTATGTTAAACCACATTGTCTTGTGCTACCTAAGGCCTGAGGATGTACAAAGACTGCTTGATTCAGCTGACATGTGGTAACTTGTTAAGCCTTGTAAATTCAGCTCATGTAAAGGTCGAGATAAGAAATTGCTGTTCCTTCTGATATCAACATCTCTGACTACAGGAAAACAAGTCTGGCAATATAAAGGTCTTGAGAATTTTATACTGGTGAACAGTACTCCTCCCTGCTTTTCTCCCTTTCACTTCTTAATGATTTAAATTGGCTGAAGAAGAGAAATTCTGGTTCATGGGAAATCTTGGTTTTTGTTTTTTTTTTTGGGGGGGGCGGTGGGGGGCACAGGGGAAGAGGTTTTTGGTCAAAATTGATCTGGGAAATAATGAAAAGATATTTTTCTGCTAACCAGAAATTTTGCAAAAATTTCCTGCTGGAAACAGCAAACATTTTATTTCTGAAATAAATGTGCTCTCTGGTTGCTGCAGCTTCTCAGTTAAAATGGCATTTGACAGGTGACTGACTATCAGCTCTGTAGAGTAGTTGCAGAGCTGTACACTATCAGTGGTGCTCTGGCAGCCCTGCTCTGTGGGCTGACTGGAAGTATGTTGCAGGGCTTCCAAGCTCCCAGCTGGCAATCTGTTCTTACTGTTCAGCAATCAGAAAGTCTGGAAAATACTGGGATTTCCATGTTTTCTGTACCCTTAGTAGGCAGTTACTCCTTTTACGCTCAGAGTTTCCAGAATTTCCAGTTTAGGTGGCTGAAACCATGCAAGCTTGGTGTTTTCTCTCTTTGGGACACTCTCTTGACCAGATCTGCCTCCTACTCCTAAACTCACCTTTCTTTCAAGTGAGCCACTTCACACCTTGTTCTTCAGCACCAGGGTGATGTGCTGTGCTGTGCTGAAGGATGCAGAAAGAGGGGCCTCCTGTTTGAATATTTCACCCATCTCTTCTCTCTGGGGATATACCTACCCGGCTTTCAACCAACTTGCTGGAGTAGGGGTAGAAATCCAGCTGTGGGGGTGTGGAATTCAGCGTGGGCTAATTCCTGCGTGCAGTTTACCCAGCCTCTTTGGGTGTGTCCTGCATGGCTGCTAGACCACAATGGAAACTACCCACGCAGCTTCAAACAATGCTAATGAGGCGACCTCGCACCCACCACGCCCAGGGCTGGAGGATTCTGGCCCATCTTGCAGAATAGCACTGAGCAGAGTTACAGCATCTGGCTCTGGCAAGGCTGCAGGCACAGACCGTCTGTCTTTGAAACAAAAACAAAACCATGCTCTATTTCTTCCCATATTTACATGACTAAATGCTGCAGTGCACACATGTGGGCAAGAGCAGGAAGAATGCACTCCACCAGTGATTGTGAGGGGACTTTAGTGGCTCAGCACCCTGCAGGATGTGCTGCTTGAGCTGATCCACAGCTTTTTCTAGTCACATCGGGGATTTCACACGTCTTAAGCAGAGTTGGCACTTGCAATGTGAAAGCTACCTAAAAGGTGTCAGATTTGGCATTCCAAATTGAAGTTTATCAGACATTCTTACAGGCAGATTGCAATTACACCTATGCTTGAGCCCTGAATATCCATACATTTCACCAGAGATGCAACTCTTTTCCAAGTCTCCTTCTTACAAGAGGGATACAGATCTCCAGTGATTGACATACAGGTACAGAAATAATGGATTTCTTGCAATCTTGCTTGTGTTGCTACAAATATACTTCTCATACTGAAGAACTAAGCACCTTCAGCTTCTTTTATTGCCCTCATTACTCTTGGTCTGTGGATAGCTGGATGTGGCAGGAGACAGCAAATACTTTAGATGAAAGATGATAGAAGAAAGCAAGAATTGTTTTCAATCTTCATTGGCACAGCAGGCCATTTCTGCATTTCACTTTCAGAAAGGCTTATTCTGACAATGTGAACACTGAATGTACCTGATCTTTCGTGGTTTAAGTGATCTTTGCATGAATGTATTGAGTTCTGCTTGTGCAAGTACCTATGTGAATAAACAGATTTGAGCCCATAAACACTCTTTTGGCTCTTCAGCTTGTCCTTGAAGATGTCTGCCAGCCTTAGACTTTTACAGCAGGAATCTTGCATAAGACCACATGTGCAAGAAAATCATCCGTGCAACATTTAAAACCCATTGTTTCTTCCATTAGTTAAGAGGGAACACAGACTAATTTCTTACTGAAAGTGTTTTTATGACCTTCTCACAGCTTTGATGATCTTGTGGGAGCATGTAATCATAAATTATTAAAAGGAAAGCTAAGCTGCTCAAAGCTAAACACATCAGCTATCTTGTTAAGGAGAAAAATATATGTGAATGGATCAGTATGATTAAGTCACTGCAAGAAATCATAACCTTCTGTTGTGATTGCATGTGGGGAACCTGATAATTTTAGTTGTCTCTGTCATAAGGGAGGAGAAAGGTATTTTTGCACATCCATTTTTTTACATATTGAAACATGGTGCTCTAGGCACAAAGTGGGGCAAGAGAGTGTGTGCAAACACATATGTACATACTTGTGTATACACACGTGTTCTTTTGGTACACTTCCTTCCAGATGCACTTGGAGTCCTGGCTGCTGTGAGGGTTTGGCAGCTTTCTTGTGCAGTGTGGGTGTTTATCATTCTACTGTGATTGTTCATGTTGTGATGAGTTTCCCCTTGGGTGCATTTTTCAGGCACATGTTCCTGTCAACCAAGGTCAATGCTGAGCCAGAGAAGCAGTGCACAGGTGCTGTGTCAGACTTAGCTTCTTTCTTTTGGCTGCAGACAGTGACACTTCTTAATTTAACTTATGATTAAACCATTGCCCTGATACAAGTCCAAACAGAGTCTTTCTGCATGGATTTGAAAAAAAGGTTCTTTACATAAACAAGGGAAGAAGTGAGTGTTTTCATAAAAATAGACTCTCAAGACCTGACCAAGAGCCTGTTAAAATTGATGGAAAGACTCCTTGGATTTTAACAGGCCTTTAATGCATGCTCTGGTGTTTATAATCCCAGGTGGGAGTAACTCTTTGTTAAATAGGAGGTGGTTTCTTACTGTACTCTCACTAGGTATAGTGCTGGTGGCAGTGGAGAAAGCTCAGGGTGAAGGGAGAGTTCATGACAAAGAATGATCTTTCTCTTCGTGGGCGGCAACCAGCTTCTAAACAAAAAAGCCCTAAGGAGAGAAATGCATCAGGGTCATTACAACTGTCATTTGGCACTTACTAACATGTATTCTTGAAAGAAACTGTTAACACAATTTTGCTGTTTCTTGCCAAGCAGCGAGGGCAAACTGGCAGTGTTTTGAAGCCAGAATTGGACTGCAGGCTTTAGAGCTCCTCTCTAGGATCAGCTGATCAAGAAATATGGGAAAGTGAACATGCTTAACCCTTTTACCTGCAGAAATCCATGCTTGTCCACTCACAAACATATACTGTGTTTCTGTCCAACTTCAGATGTGTAGTAGAGATTATGGAAAGGTCCATTTGGAACCAAATCTGGCAAGGGAAGTCAAGGACAACAAGCAGGCTTCTTCAAGTACATCAGCAGCAGAAGGAACACTAGGGAAATTGTGGCCCTGCTGCTGCATGGGATGGGTGCTGTGGTGATGAGGGATACAGAGTGTGGGGTTACGAAATGTCTTGTTTGCTTCAGTCTTTGCTGCTGAGGTAGCTCTCAGGAATCGCAGGCCCCGGAGGCAAGAGAAAGCCTGGAGCAAAGAAAACTTCCCCTTGGTTGAGCAGGATCAGGTTAGAGGTCATTTAGGCAAACGAGACACCTGCAACTCCAGGGACCCCAATGAGGATGCACCCACCAGTGCTGAGGGAGCCACCAGAGGTTATTGCTAAGGCACTCTCCGTGGTGATGGAGAATAGAAAAGGTGCCCAAGATCAGGCCACTCTCCAAGGTCATGGATCACAGGAGAAACACGTGAGGATTAGAAGAAAGCTATTGTCATTCCAGTCTTCAAAAATGGCAAGAAAGTGGATCTAGGAACTAAAGGCCAGTCAGCCTTACCCCCATCTCTGGAGAGGGGATGGAACAACTCATTCTAGATGTCATCTCTAAGCATGTGGGAGTAAAGAAATTTATCATGTAGTCAGCATGAATTCATCAAGGGGAAGTCATGCTTGACCAATCTGATAGGCTCTTAGGATGGACTGACTGGCTGGGTAGATGAGAGGAAAGTGGTGGGTGTTGTCTACCTTGACTTCAGCAAAGCTTTTAACACTGTTTTGCTTGAGATCTTCATGGACAAGCTTAGGAAGTGTGTTTGAGTGAGCGGGCAGTTGGGTAGACTGAGAACTGAAGGCGTGTCAGAGCTCAGAGTTCTGTGATCAGCAGCAGAGTCCAGCTGGGGGCCTGCAGCCCGTGGTGTTACCCTGGGTCCTGTCTCCTTCCTTTTATTCATCAGTGCCCTGGATGAAGGGACAGAGCCCAGCCTCGGCAGGTTTGTGGGTACTAGAAAACCAGGGGGAGTGGCTGGTACCCCCAAGAGCTGTGCTGCCATCCAGCAAAACCTGGACGTCCTGGAGAGTTGTGTGCAGAGGGGCCTGGTGAAGTTCAGCAAAGGCAAATGCAGAGTCTGCAGCTGGAGGGGAATAATCCCTGTACCAGCACAGGCTGGGGACTGACCTGCTAGGAAGCAGCTCTGAGGAGAAGGACCTGAGGGTTCTGGTGGACAGCAAGCTGTCCATGAGCCAGCAGTGTGCCCTGGGGGCCAAGAAGGACAATGGAATCCTGGGGTACATTAAGGAGAGCACTGCAAGCAGGTCAAGGGAGTTGATCCTGCCCCTCTACTCTGCTGTGGTGAGGGTGCATGTGGAGTTCTGTGTCCAGTTCTGGGCTCCTCTGTTCAAGAAAGACAAGCGGCTTCTGTCATGGGTCCAGCAGAGGGCAACAAAGATGATGAGGGGACTCTGGAGCATCTCTGTGAGAAAAGACTGAGGGAGCCTGGCCTGTTAAGCCTTGAGAAGAGACCAGGGGATCTTAGTGCGTACAAATACCTGAAGTGTGGATGCCAAAAGGAGGGGGTCAGACTTCACTGGTGCCCAGTGACAGGACAAGAGACAATTGGCAAAACCTGAAACCCAGGGAGTTCCATCTGAATCTGAGGAAAGCGTCTTCACTCTGTGGGTGACAGACCACTGAAACAGGTTACCCAGAGCAGTTGTGGATCTCCTTCTCTAGAGGTATTGAAAATTTGCCTGGACATGGTTCTGTGCCACAGGTACTTTAACAGGGGGGATGGATTAGATGGTCTGTAGTGGTGCCTCCCAACCCCAACTTCTGTAAGGGTTACCAGATTTTTGCCTTTCTTTGAACAACGGTAATAACAACCTATGATGTGGTAACACTTTTTAAGATCAAGAATTTTAGTATTAATTGACTTGAAACAAATTTATTCATCTATTTAGACTTCATAATGGTTTTGCTTTCACTAGGAGTGGGTAAAAGGCAGATTTCAGTCTTGTTGGTCAGATTTTTCCTGTTAGGCCAGCACATACTGTCCAGAGTAAAGGAGGAGTTGATTAATTCTCCCAGGACCTCCTACTTTCTCTGCTTGTCCTGTTTTTCCTGGCATTAAAAGGCTAGAACTCGCCTCTCACTGTATCTAAATTGACAAGATCCATGAGGTGTGAGAGATTCAAGGTCTGAGAAGAGACACCTGTATCAAGGATCTATCACAATTTAGGATTCGCTGTGACTCCAGTACTGCTGCTGTGCCATAGCTGCATCAGCCTTATTAGAAAGGCTGGTAGGTAAGCAATGGTAGACTGGAGCACAAAATCAACATTTTAGTTTGAAGAAGGAAAAAAGCCTTTCCGTAGTGGTTGTGGTTTAATCCCAGCTGGCAACTAAATACCAGGGACCTGACTTTTGCCTCACTGATTTCCCCCTCATTAATTTCCCCCTCACTCTGACGGGATGGAGAAATTGGAAAGAAGTAAAAAGCCATGGGTTGAGAAAAGATGACTTTAATAACTGAAAAATTAAGTAAAATGTAATAATAATAATAATAATAATAATAATAATAATAGTAATAATAATGAAAATGAGAGGGAGGGGAATAAAATCCAAAAGAAACAAGTGATGCACAATACAGTTGCTCACTCCCTGCTGGCTGATGCCCAGCCCATCCTGCGGCAGTGCCCAGCCCTGCCTGGCCAGCTCTCCAGGTTTATATACTGGGCACGATATACTGTGGACTATCCCTTTGGCCAGTTTGCTTCATCTGTCCTGGCCATGCCCCTCCCAGCTTCTTGTGCACCTCCTCACTGGCAAAGCATGGGAAACTGAAAAGTCCTTGAATTCAGGTGGGCGCTGCTCAGCAACAGCCAAAATATCTGTGTTATCAACATAATTCTCATACTGTACCCAAACAGCACTGCACCAGCTACCAGGAAGAAAATTAACTCTATGCCAGCTGAATGCAGGACAGTACTGGCAGGAGGGATTACAATGTTTCCCTGAAGCTGGACACAGATATAAAATAGTATATTTGTGTCATATATAAAAAAGGGTATATAACTGGTGCACTGGAATCTAACTTGCTGTTTCCCCATTGCTGCCTTCATTCATTTGGGCTGTTTAATTCTCTATCACTAGGTTATGTAAACTAAATATTGCTTAAATGCTCGACTTTAGCAAGTTCAGTACAATCCACTCCAATACTTTAAGCAACCTCCTTGAAAGCTCACAGAACAGTTTTATTGATCTGAGGGACTTGTTTTGTTGATATTAAATTGGTACTTTTTTAATGTGCTTTTGAATTTATTTGGAGCATTTGACTCTGCCAAGCTTTGCAAAACTGTAAATGTACTTTAGTAACTGTATAGTATAGAATTTCTTGTATGTACTGTGAATGTTGGAACAGATGGAGAGTGGATTAGGTGAACAGTGCTGAACTCAGAGTATTTTGGATTTTTTTTTCTTGCACACATAAAGAAAATTATAATGAACTAATTTACTTGAGGTCATTCTGGAATAAATCCACTTTAATCAACGATGTTAAACTACTGAGGTATGTTACTGATACAGCTGCATTTTATTACCTGCTTCATAAGCCACAAATAGCAGAGAGAACCAGGTAAAGGTTTTTAGTTTCAGATGCAGGAACTGTGATGCAATCCACTGCAGGGTTTATGAACATATGCACAGAGCATTTTTTTGAGCTACTGTACTTTGAAATCTGTGCCAGACATCTATGCAGCCAGACAGTAAACAAAGAAAAAAATACCTTAGGCCAGGAACCTTCAACAGCACAGAGGGTTTTCCTCAGAGCCTGGAAGGGGAAGTGTAGCATGTGTAAAGTCACAAAGGTTAGTAGGCCAACCAAGAGAAGCACTGTGCCTGTGAGCTACATGTATGGGATCAGAAGTAACTGGGAGTTTTGCAACTTATTTCAAAAGTAGTAAGACTGTCCCAAGTGTTTTGACAGCAGTTTCGTTCCATTGGTATTGACTGATTTACTCCAGATTTGGTCAAGGATGCACAAGGTGAATTTCATCTGCTGTCAGAGAAGGTTGTGAAATTTTATATGTATTGCTTAATTCAAAAAACATTTTCCTTTGATTATCAAATAGCTGATGAAAATTTTGTCTCAATTTATGCAAAAGTGCTTTCTGACTGAATCGTGTTCTGATGCTGTTGAACACAGATTCCACTGCACAATAAAGAATTCTAATTGCAGTGAATATTAACTGCAGACACTTCCAGATCCCAGGATGGAACTTTGTAGTTTAAAGTTTTGATATGTGGTTTGCATGTTTTTAGGAATTCTGTGAAATTAATGAAAAGATTGAAGAAAACACTGTAGTATTTTGATTTTTTTTCCTCCAAAGCCAAATATAAGGTTAAAAGCAAAGCTGCACAATTGGTTTCAGACTTTAAGAAGGCTTGAAGGATTATTTCCCAATCTTCAGTTGCAAGTGAATATAGCCAGTAAGTAAAAAAATAATTCTGGAAATGAAATATTAAGCATAAAATGTATTCATAGAAAACAAGACTGCTGGAATATGGTAATGCTTCTGCTGATTTTGATTTGGCTTTTAAGGTGTGAAGGTTTTTTATTCATTTAGTTTTCAGGTGATTTATTTTTGATCCACTTGTAATAATGATTATTATGACGTGAGTACAATAACTTAGTGGCCAGCTAATGACACTCTTCTGCACTGTCAAAATCAATTTGCCATGCCTGTTGGGAAATGTAGTTTCAGGTCTTTTCTCCTCATTATAATGAAAAACACCCATAGTGTCAAAAGTGGTTTTCCTTGTCTGTCAAACAATACAATAGAGAAATTTAGAGAGATTTTAGAACCCTTCTTTCTTTGGAACATCTGACGCTGGCTCTACTGAAGCAGAAAAACTAATGTTCTTCTGGAGGAAGAGAAGAGACTAAGTTGCAGAAGATGTTTAATTGCAGAGAAGGCAAATAGGAGGGAAACTGCAAAATGGTATTTCTTCCTGTGGATATTTGTAATCCAGAGGGTTCAATCTCTGAACATCATCTGAAATCTGAGGGAAGGAAGTCTGACAGAGATTGTACCAGTGATATGCTGTCTGGGAAAACAAGTATTACCAAGAATTGGTCCTTGTATTTTGGTGGCAGTTTTGCAGAAAGAAGACTCAGAACTGTAACTGATCTATTTAATGATCTTTATCATACTGACATTGTCCTGTCCTCTTTTCTCCCTGTATACTATCATTGCCTGAAAAGTAAAGAAAATAATAATCATGTATCTATCTTCCTGCTCCACTGGGTAGGAGTGTACAATAGTTGAAGGACTGGTGCAGTGCTGTGCAGGGTAGGGAGAAAACAAATTTACAACATAATATTGATCTGCCAACTCTTTTCTAATATAGAAACAGAAAAGGATTTCTGCTTTAGAGTGATTACCCTACATGAAAGGGATTTTCTTATCAGAGTTTTGTGTTTGAGATTCTGTGTTTTTCTCAGGGTTCGTCACAGGGGTCACACATCAACAACCTTCAGCAGCAAATGGCTGGATGAGACCTGTTAAGTCCAAGAATAGGGGCTTTTTGCAGAAATGCTGTAGATCATAACATGCTCAGGACAAGAGAGGTGGTTAACCTTCCCAAGATTTTGACAGCTGCATGGGAGCAACTGACCCTGATTTTGAATAAGGCATTTTCATGCCAAAGGCTGGATTTGCTCCCTCTCCTCCAGCTAGTGGCCAAAACTAGTTTGCTAGTTTGAGAGCAGAGTTAATCCTGAATCTGCAGTGTCCCTACTCTTTATATGCTTGGGCTTATATGGTGGTCATATGTCTGGGTTGTAAAAAGATGATTAAGGTTGTTTAAGCACAGTACTAATAACAGAAAATTAAGGGCCCATTGACTCTTTACAGGAAGCCTATTGAGCTAATACCAACAAAGCTTTTTTTTTTCCATTTTAACTAACATGGTTTTGTTAGTTTGTTTTAGCTGCTTTTGTTGTAATTCACTCTGGCTTTTTCTCAACCCTTGAACTTTGCCTTTGTGATCTCTGTTTTCTTTCCATCCAGAGTTTCCTTTTCTATGATTCTCTCAGGCAGATTCCTTCCATCCACTACAAGAATAAGTCTCAAATCAATTGTTGATTGAAATCTTGGTTCCCTGGGTGTTTCTCTCCACTGCCTTTAGTAGTGTCAGGATTCAAGATACATTTGTTTTTCTTTCTTGCCATTACACAAATAATGCTCCCCAGTAGGACTTTGAAGTTCATATTGTATTCATTAATAGGATTTAAAATCTTTTCAAGACAGTCTCGTAGCCCTTCTTCACCAGCAGGATGCATAACCCATTGCATATGATTTGGTTCTGGGAGTGGGGCCAGGGAGTAAGGGAATGGGGCTGGGCCAGGAAGCAGGAAAACTGCTTCCCTAAGTGTAGGAAAAGGGATTTCTGAGTCCAAGCTCCTGAGGGTTGAGGAGGTGAGAAGTGCTGTTGTCTGCCTTGAGCATGGCAGGGAGTGGGGTCTGGTTGGACCCTAGGAAGGTCACAATTCTTGAACCAGCTCTGATTTCAAAAATTGGTTTGACCAAACTGGGATGAACTGTTTCCAGCACAGTTTTGGCTAACCACAACCTCTGTTGGCTTAGTCCTGTGTTCCTGATGCCAGTGCATTGCCCAATGATGTCAGTGGGTGTTTTTGGGTTTGCAAGGAATGCAGGCATGGGATCTCTGAAAACAGAATCTGTATGGTAGAAATGTTCTAAAACAGAAAGATGTTTTGCAGAACCTTGCCTGAAATATTTTAGCAAGAAAGCTCTGCTCTTTCAAGCCTTGGCTATTGTTTTTATGAATTACCTTTGCAGGTAGCTTGCATTCTTCCATACTGTCATCAGACACTTTTGTGAAATGCTTCTAAAGGCAAATAATTCAGGAGACTGTTTCTGACCAAGTCAGGATACACCAATTGCCTGGATACCATTGAAGTTTGTGACATTTCAGAAGTACTTTTCTGAATTATGCCTTGGCAGATCATCATGGATAGGATCCAGTGGATCTTTTGTGGAGCTGATAACATCTCTCAAGTGTTGAAGATTTTAGTTTTAATTGACTTTTGTCCTAGAATTTACAGTGTGCTATTGTGCCTCCATTGGCCTTTGGTAATGTTTTCATTACTTGTTAAAGTGGAGTGGAGCCACCACACTTATTCCAAGAGTATTTTCTGCCAGAGCCAGTAGTATGGCTGTCTTTAACATTTCTTCTCATTCTTGGCAAAGGAGTAGACTTCCTTTTCTTTTCTTTTCTTTTTTTTTGGTTTTACTCAGTGGCATGTAAGGTCTGAGACAGGAATTTGCAGGAATTTGGTTCTTTGTAGTAGAGGTGTCACACATGGTATGAACCAATGTCAGTGTGTCTGTAATGGACTCATTGCTGGGTCTTACAATCTGCAAGTGCTTTCCATGCCTTTCTGCAAAGAACTGATTATAGTTTGGCACAAAGAATGGTGTTACCTTTTCTAATGCAATGCTCTAAATATTCAGGGATTCCTCATTCAGTGTCTGATGTACTTAATAAATTCACCAGGTTTATCCCCAGGTGCCTTTAGGATGAAAGCTTCAGATGTTAGTTTTTTTACTCAAGATGTCCTGGACACCCGACAGCTCCTGCTGTAGCAGTGTGTTGAATCAATTTCCATGTAGCCTTCAGCCACTGCTGTGTGTTGGCTTTTGTCAGACTGTGACAACCCCAGCTGTGTTGGGGTTTTCCTACCTTCTGAGACAAATGT
The DNA here is from genome assembly GCF_021018805.1 of Prinia subflava. Lineage (NCBI taxonomy): Eukaryota > Metazoa > Chordata > Aves > Passeriformes > Cisticolidae > Prinia > Prinia subflava. Next base: position 52,505,079 of record NC_086251.1, on the reverse strand, counting down.
CATTGGCCTTTTCTGACCTCGCCTTGTTGTCACACATGAGATTTTGAAAGGTCTTTTGAAATTACTTGGCTTCTCCAAGTACGATAATATTGCAGAGTACTACTTCCTGGATTTTCCTACTGGAACATAACAGTTTTTACAGTGGTAAAGTTTTAAATAGAATTTGAAATACTTGGCATCAGGATAGAGGTTTTTGCATGCAATATATCAATCAATGCGACTTACTAAACCCCTAAAAAGAGTGGCTTGTGCAAGAAACTGCATATTCCCTAGTAAATTATAGAAGTGTAGGAACGGGAGGGAGCTCAGGCAACCAGTCCATCTCTCTGTTTTGTTGCTGAGCCAAGGACTATTTTTGACAGTGATGTGTCTAAGTTTTCCATAATGGACTCCAGTGATGAGGATTCCATGACCAGCCTTGGTGAGCTGTTCCAGTGTATGGCTGTTTTTGTTAGTTATTTTGCCCTAATAGCCAACAAATCTTCTTTTACCACATGGTAAGTGGAACTATTCTTCTAACCTTGCTGAACCTGAAGAACAGTTGATCACTGTCATATTTATTACAGCATCTTGCATATTTGAAGACTTATGTCTTCCCTCAGTCTCTTTTCTAGACTAAACAAATCCAAATCTTTCAGCTTTTCTTCCTAGATTGTATATTCCAACCTTTTTTATTTTGGGTACCTCTCTGGACTAAGTCTGCATAAATCTTGAAAGATATATTTCAAAACTTCATTTTTGATTTGAAGTGTCACAATTGCCGAAAGGTGTGGATTAGTTACTTGCCATAGACGACCATATTTGCAAGAGAATTATACTTCTAACATACTTTTCAAATGGTTGTATTAAAGATTTTTCTACAGCTCTGTAGCTAACTTGCTTTTTTCTGACTTTTTAGTTGTTAATTTGATTTTCCTGCTGAAATGCAGAACTTGTCTTTTTTATTTCACCCCATCAGTTTCACAGCCAATGGCTGACAACCCTTTCAACCTGTCCTGTGAAGGTTTTTCTACTTTTCACAGCTAGATGCTATGCAAATTTGAAGTGTATCTTAATATTCCACCATTCTTCTTCTAGCTGGGCTTTAGTCAATCTTTTCAAAACAGAGCAATAGTAATACAGTTTTCATTCAGGAATCATGTGGTAAGGTATTTTGAAGAACTTTCTTCTACTAGTTTCCTGATGAAAATGCTGAGGGCATGTTGTGCAGTTTGTGTCACAATCTTTCTAAACTTGAGATCCTATTTTCTTTTTCTCCCTTAACCTGTGAGCCATAAACATGGAACAAAATAGCATGGTCTGAGATGATTTATTTTTCATCTCTATTAGGAAGGTTGTCCAGAATACTTCCTGTGTCCCTGTTTCCCCAGCCCTTCCCTAGAGCCAGTAGTCACTTCTGGTTGGTCTGGTCTGAGTCACACCTGACAGTTTTATTAGTGCTCATGAACAGCATTGGGCAATGCTGGATCACTGGCTGAAACTTGGCAGAATCTCTGTAATATCACAGATTTGGGCTTCTGGCAGGCTGGCAGCTGACACCCTGGGACTTCTGGTTTGACAATGGACGTCTCTGTTCATCTGAGAAATAATTGTAACAGAAAAAAAAATAATCTTGCTGTGATAGTCATCTACAAAGTAGAAAAACAACAACAAAAAGGAAAACAGCAATTTACCTAGTGTCTGGTCTATTCACTAACAGGTTTCTCAACACTGAAATGGTTCCTCTTTTCTTCCCAAATTATTTAAGAGCAATAAACATACTCATCATCTGACTTGTCCTCCAGTGGCTTTGAGAGTTTTTAAAGGGCTGCTTTATTTCCTCCCCTTCATTCCTGGCAAAATTGCAAACATCTAACTGAACTCACATTACTTAAATAGAAACTAATAGAAGAGATGGTTGTACAAGTAGTTCAGGGTCTGGTCACAAATATACACTAAGCTGCTGGTTCTCCTGAATTTCACCGAACAGAGAAAACAATTACATCTTGTTAGCTCAAGAAAGATAACCATCCTTCTTGTATTTTAGTCAATCCAGGTATAGAGTGAAATGGAAAGACAAAAGAGTAATCTAAAGATATGTTGGCCTGATAGCTCAGTGGTTATGTATAGCAAAAAAGAATCATCAAAAAATAAGAAAATATTTTCATTTTAGACTGTTATCCTAAAAGAAATCACATCCAATCTGAACCAATAAATAATGGAGTGAAGTGTTTAAAAAGAAAAAATAACAACTAATGAAAACATGATTATTTTTAAAAATATTTCTTCTGGAAGTGGGCTGTGCCAGGTGCAGTAGTAAACATTCTTGAGCTTATGTGGTTCCTATGGGTTTATAACGCTTTTGTCTTTTGATCATTGAGGAAAATGCGGCACACAGATTTTTAAACTATGATTCTGGCTACAGAGGCACAACACATTCTTTTCTGTTTTTAATAAATCTCTCTCTTTGTGCAACAAATCCTTCTAAAAAAATGGCACCAGCAGTGCTAACCAATGGGCAGCAGCTAGAAGCTGGGGGGAGAGGAATTGGTTTGGCTGGACAGAGACTAAGGGATTTGTACACCCAAATTTCTATTGTCTTTAATAAGAATTTGGCTTCAGAAATCATAGCCCTCATCTGTATTCAGTCTCTGAGAACTGGAGGCCTCTAACCATGCATTCCTGCCTTGCTGCGTGCAGTCCCCAGTGGCTGGTGCACCAGCGGGCAGGCAGGTGTGGCATTGCACACATCCCCTGGCCACACTCCTCCCCTGTCAGGTGAGAGCATCTACCATCTGCTGGCTGGAACTTACAGCTGGGGAAGGAGGAACCCATGTCCCACCAGGAGTGCAGAGGTTACTTAACAATCTTGTTATAATATGAATTGGTTTTTCTTATTCTTTCAGTGGCTTTTCAGGAGATTAGGAGAGACTTTATGAAAATATCGGGTACTTGTGCACTCTTCCCTATGCTCTGGTAAATTGTTGTTCTGATTCTCCCATGCAAATAACTGAAGGAAATGGAAAAATAAACTTAAAAAAAATCCTTTTAATAAAGTTGATTTCCTCGTTCCAGTTCTGACGGGAAGCCTGAGTAAAAATGTGAAATTATTAAGTATATAGTAAGGGGATGCTGATTTATTTTCTGAAGACCTCTGTGATTATGGAGAACTCTGTGATTTAGGATTATTTACAGGAGGGCTAAGTGTTACTGTTATTTTCTTGCAGTCACTTCATCAGTGGCTGAGAAGTAAAGAACGTAACTTGGTAAGGTGTTGCAGGCAAAGGGAATTTTTGCAATAATGTTTGCATTTTCACTACCTTTTCAAGGGACTCTTTAATTTGTACAGAAGAGAACTAGCTATACAAGAACAGCATTCACTGCTACATATGCTGATTAAAAAAATTCAGAGGAGTAGATTCTTGAGCAGAACATCAGTGGTGGTGCATTTTGTTTAACATATGTTCACCGTAAGTTTGTTAGTGTGGAAGATGTCAGAAAAATGAGAAACTTAGAAACCTTGATCAAGGCATCAAGACAATGGGACACATCATTTTGACACAGGAATTTTTATGGATTGCATGAGTCTGGCTGTACTCCAGAATTAGTTCCAGGCTGTATTATGGTTCCATTCTGTATCTTCCTTCATGGTAGAAACCTGAGCAGTGAGTGGTTATTGCACTGAACTGTATTACGTGCACTGTTTAAGCACACTGAGTACAGTGCATGGTTATGACTCTATTTTTAAGTGCACTTCTCTTTGATGTGTTTTTACTTAGAATGGTTCTGTAGGTTAGTGTTGGACACAACCTGTAGACACAGTGTGTGTGGTTCTAGAAGGGAGGTCACATTATCTGCCAATGCTGAGCACAAAGAGGGGGAGTACTCTCCAAACCCTATGAAAAGAATGTATGAACAAGCATAATATTTTAACTCTTTTGCCATTACAGCTGCTGCTTTTATCCCAGGAAAATAAATGATCAGTACAGATAAGGTGATGGCTGAAATTCTCCATGTTTCCATAGATATGCAGCTTTCTGGCAGAATAGCACAATTCTTTGTGCAGGCAACTGAATCACCAGAACTAGTGGGTTAGGTTAATGTGAGGAATTATATTTATCAATGTGAGGACTTATATTTAAATATCTCTTTAGTGCTTAGTATATCTCTAGATGTCACTGGCATTTGCCTGCCTTCCCACCGACCTTTTCTCCCTCTATGCCAATCCTTTCTGGGCTAGTTTCTGCTAGTGAGGTACACACAGAACCTATCAGTCTCTTTCTGAGTTTGTGCCACCTGCCTGTGTCCTGACCACATCAATCCCTGTGGGGTTCAGCCCACATCTTAAAACTGAGGGAAATGTGTTCTCATCTTCTTTCTCTTCTGTCTTGCTTGTGGTTAAAGAAAAAAAAGTGTGTGGAGAATATGTATAATTTCATCTGAAAAAGGCCTGATTTGTGGTGTTGAAGCAAGCATTCCTTAGGGTTCTTACCTTTCAGTCAGTAGATGTTGAGATTTTTTGCCTGTTTTGGTGAATTAAGACATCTTTTTGCCAGGAGAATGATGTAACATTATCCAGGGCTGGGGTTTTTGTACTTGTTGCTCTCCTACTTATGTTCCTGCTGAATTTTCCTTACGTATTTTCTGGAGGGGTAGGAAAAAGAAAGATTTCTAGAAAATCTATCTTAGGTTACTTGTTACAGAGGAAGGAGAGGTAGATCTGTTAATTGAGACTAATGGGCATCTAGAAAGTGAAATAGTATTTTTTGAAAAGGAAAAAAATAAAAAGGTGTGTGAAGGTGGGCAGGACAGTGGGAATCTGCTCTGGCATCTTGGTGGTTGACTTTCTGCTGGTAGATGTAGGTTAAAAGTGTCTCAGCAGAGGAAGAACAGAAAGCCAAGACTGAGACTGAGCCATTTGTGTGTGTCTGTGTGTGAGTGTGTGTGTGCAATCTTATACTTGCACTTGTCTTTGTGTTTCCCAATGGCTGGTTTAAGCAGATTCCTGCTTAGTTTGCTGGTGTCTGCGTATTCCATTTCAATGTGCTTAGCGGCCTCTGATTGATTTATGTGTGGCTGCCAGCTTGAGACAGCTAATGTGGTTATCACCTCTAGCTGTTTACCCCACCCTTGAAGAGCTAAATAACTCCAGTGGCTCAGCAGCTGGTTTGTGACCAGCTCAAATATCAGCTCAGGGAGAGTGAGGGGGATGTTTGGGCACAGTAACCTCACCAGCTGTCTGAGGCTGAGCCATCTCCTCTCGTTCGTGTGAGCCAGTGTCCCCTCACATGGCACAGAGCAGGTACAAAGCAGTTGCGTGGCCAGGTGCCCTTTTGAATGTAACAGATACACAAGAAATAAATGTTACAGTGCTGGAGGTAGCCATTCTCGTAGGGTTCATCTCAGTTAAAGTGCCTAAACTCTGTGTTTAATGAGGAGCCTCATTTGCAGATGCTAGATTGGGAAGTATTGTTAAGACTGGGAAAACCTGTTTGGAATATACCTGGAAACAGGCTCCTCAGGAATGTCACTTGGAAAGGAAGACATCAGAGACTGGGATTCAGTTACTTAATTACGTCTCTGCTTCTGGACCTGTTTTTTAGATTCTTTTCATAACTCTAAGTGGATAAAAATGGATACTCTTTTACAGTACAGAGCATTTCTAATGACTCAAATGGGCCAAGTAATGGGGCATCCTAACCTGTTCGTTCTTGCCTCATATTTGCAGCTGCCTCCAGCTCATACAGAAAAGGGCAAAGTTCCTCTTAGTTACCCAAATAAAAGTTAACTTCTCAAAGTGCTCACCTACTGCACAGTGGCTTTTTGCAGTCTGTCTAGTCACTTGACTTGGGGATCTCATCTTAGCATTGTGATTTAGAGAGAGAAGAGAAATTTCTGGGTAGAGAAATTGATAGTATCAATTGCACTGGGTTTCTGGGAAAAGTTTAGCTGATTCAGCTGTGTAAAGAAATCTCTATGAAAAGCTATTTTAAATTAGAGTTTACACAGTTGAGGAAAAAACTTAGGTTTCCTTCCTCTGTCCTGGTTAGCATTACAAAGGTAGATGCATATAATTAATGTTTTTCCTTGAAATTTTTATCTATTTATTTTCCATTTCTTTCTCTTTTTCTTGTTTACAGTCTCCATGCTTATATAACAGTTCTCAAGAGGAAGCTGCTAACAAGCTCATCTGATTGTTTGTGCCAGCTGTTTTAGTGGAGGCATGCTGGATGTGACTGAGCTCCACCTTCTTTTTTGAGGTACATTATATGAGAGACTCCATAATATATGGTTCAGTCAGAATGATAGCTGCTTAACCTCTTGGTACTCTTTTCATTAATTCTTTCTTGGATCAGTTATTGTGTTTTGTCTGTCACAAAACTGGGTTGAAAACTGCTCTGGGCATGGAATGTGTCATTCATTTAAACAACATCAAGGCACACTGTTCATGTTTAATTATTACTTTAATGCAAGTGCTAAACTGTTTTCAGTTACATCTAACAAACATGTTTTCTGGGACTGGTTGCTGGCTGACCTCAAGTAAGGGCATGTTAGGCTAAGCCTTGAAATGCTGCATCAAGCTGTCATTTCAAATAGAAGTGAGCTCATTCATCCTCCCGTGAACTATCATATAGATGAACCGATGGAAGCAGGATATATTAACTGCCCACCACAAAGGACATTGCAGTGTACTGACTTATGATGAGCAAATTCTGGAGTAATCCTATTGATGATGCTTAAAAACATCTGTTCTCAGTGTTGCAGTAGCTAAGCTAGGAATACTGTGTAGTAGATGAAAGCCACCTGTTGATGAAATCTTTAAAAACGATATATAAATATTTCTGTTGGTGCTGTTGCATCAGTTCTTTTTCAGGATATCCATTAAGGCATGACACATTCATTTGGAAATGGTCAGAATATTTGTAGGCCCAGTTCCAGTAGGACATGAGTATGTGACCAATGCTCTTACTTTCAGTTGCTCAAAAAACCAGTTTGATGCAATGTTAGAAGTGAATGTCATGCTAAGTTAACTTTAATGACAGAGAGAAAAAATACTTAATTAGATTTTTTTTCAGAATTAGGTACATGTAGAAAGCAAGGTCTAAGCTGTGTTGATTTGAGAGATCATTCTAAAAGATTAAGAAGAAACCACCACAATACCTGATGCCTTGGTAATGGTAGGATTTGCTGGGTTTTGACATGCTCCAAATAAATTACTTCTGAGCAATGGATTTTGGGACATTTACAGTCACTTCCTAGGGCTGATGCATTCCAATCTGAAACAAAGTCAGGGGACACATCCACTTCAATTGACCTAACACTGACCCTGATATCATGATTACTCTATCTCAGTAGTTGACTAATATAATGACAGCACTCCTGTAAAGATGCAGACCTGACTTAAAACTTCTTACAGGCATGATCCTGAGGGTTGAGAGACTTGTTTGTTTCTGAGTAACATCTGTTGGGAAAATCCATTATATCTGTCAGTGGATTTGTTTTGACATCTAAGACCAAACTTTCCAGGGTTCTTATTTTTATTTTCTTCCTTCCTGCCTATCTTTCCTGTTTCTCCACTGAAATGATGCTCACCACTACCCTTTCTTCCTGCCAGTGGCAGTGGGAGCAGCCAGCAGGGCTTGGCTTGACAAGTACCAAATGAAGCTTATATGTGCCAGGGATGTCTGCCTGTGTTAGTGACAGCCACTAGCTTACCAGTCATTGTACCAGAGTCTTTTGAAAGAGAATTTGTAAGTGGGAGTGACTGGGAAACCAGTTGTCTTTTGCTGCCCTTAATGTAGAACCATTAAGAGCTTTAAAATTTCAACTCAACTTTTGAGTTTGAAGAAAGCTCTCTTTGTAAATTTCCTGGCCCAGAGTGCTCTTACTTCATGTTCTTGCCACGGTACTCTGTTGGTTTGTCGTGGTTCTAAGGAATAAATCCTGTTTTAAATTTCCTTGGTTTCTTATAACAAAGGGCTCTGGAGGAAAGAAAATCTTTTAATCCTCCCAGCAATAACCTGACATGACCTTCTAAATACACTATTAACTCAAAAATATTAGCAATATTTTTGTAGCTGTCTTAAGAAGAGCTTACAATAGAGATGGACCAAGTATTTAGAAGAAAAATTTACTTCATTCTGAGGAAATTGGTATCCATAACACAATTACACATTTAAAAAGGGCTAAATGTTAAAAACTATTTAAAAAGCCAGGCAGTAGGGTATTGTTCAGTAGCACTGGCAAAATACAGACAGTTTTCTGCATGGTCTTTCTAGGCTTGTGATTTCCTGACTGCCTTAGCACAAATCACTTGCCTTCTCTGTGTTCTTCAGTTACTCCAATCTGTTTTACCATTCCTTCATAACTTAGCTTTCAGAAGATGTTCAAAACTTTTTTTTTTAATGTGCTCAATATGAGATACTTAGAAGATCTGCAGGAGGAGACAGTTTTTGCAAACCTGGCCTCTCTGCTATGTCAGTATGCAGCCAAGAGTTGCACACAACTTAAATATCAAATAGGTGTTCTATAAAAACTGAAGACCATTGCACTAGTATAAGTACATTAACCTAACTGATCTGGAAAGAAAATTATGGCAGTAAAGAATCACAAAGCTAATAACTTGAAATTAGGTATCCAACACTGTACTCTGACTGGGGGCAGAGAGATGAACCTCAGCGTGGGATGCAGAGTAGAAAAATTTAGAGAAAAGTCAGTCAGAAAAGCTAGAGAAAAGAAATTCAAGCTGGTTTTCTTTCTCTTTGGTTAAAATTCCTGAATTCAGAGATAACATAGGGCCTTGGAGCCTGAAGTTTTTTGTTACTTTTATGCTTCTCAGGTATGCATTTTGGTATGCAGCAAGTAGCAATTGTGCATTCCCTCATAAAAACACTTGCTAAATCCTGCAGCCTTTAGTCAGCAATTCCCCATCATGAATTTCTATTAAATATCTGATCTAAACCTAGTGAAGTCAGTGACAGTCTTTCAATTGCTTCAAGCACAAATTGCAAAATAACAGCTAGATCCATGGAGGAATATGGGGGATATGGTGCCCCAAAGCAGGGTGTGCACAGGTACTCCTGCTACTATGTGCCAGCTGGCTCCCTTGGAACTGGTAATAACCATGCTTGAGAGGAGAGCATTCCAAGGGTGGAATTCCCACTTTGAATTCTGATTCGAACCCAGATGAGCAGTTCCAATGGACGCATATGCCCGGTGCCAACTCCTCCTCCTGGTGTGAGAACACTTTTGGGCCAAGAAGTATAACACAGAATCAGTAGGGTGGGAAAGGACCACTGGGGGTCATCTAGTCCAACCTCCCTGCTCAAGGAGGGTGCCCTGCTGCACATTATTCAGGATTGTGTCCAGACAGCTTTTGAATATCTCCAGAGAAGGAAACTCCACACCCTCCCTGGTTAATCTGTCCAACACAGTAAAGAAGTTCCTACCTTATGGGTGGAACCACTTCTCCTTCAGTTTCTGCTCATTGCCTCTTGTCCTATTTCTTGGCACTGCTGATAGAGCCTGCCTCCATTCTCTTGTACAGTGCAGGGTGGGATCATGGGAGGAGAAGTGTGGCAGGAACAGTCAGGTGTGGATCACCTGGGTCTTTGGTGTCCCACTTTTGCAGCCCAGGCCCTCTGTCATGGCAGAAGAGAATGGTTGCCTGTGGAGGCAGGAGCAGCAGCTCCACTGGCTGTAGAACTGGTGGCTCTAACACAGCATGTCCCTGTTGTGACCAGCACAATGGCTCTGCTGTCCCTGGTCCCAACCATGGTCAGTCCTCCAGCAGCTATCACTTTCCCCCAAAAGCTTTCTGCTTTTCTTTGAGGGTTTGTACTGCTGTGTTCACTGGCCTCTGCAAACCCCTCTCTGAACTGTCTTGTTCTCCTGCATGTTATGTTCTTCTGACAAGAAGTAGCTATAATAAGCAAAGTCCAGCTCCTGCTTCTGTGTTTAACTCTGGAGGAGATCCCTCAGGCTGCACTGGCCAGTTCCTTCTCCAACCTTGTCATGCTGATTCGTGTTTTAGCCTGTAGCTTCTATTGTTATATTTATTGCTAAACAAAAGGAGTATTTTCTTGCTCCCTCACTTAGACTGAGTAGAAGATAGTTGTGTCCACCAGCTTCCATGAGCTTTGTGGCTGCTGGCTGCTCAGAAAGCTTGCTTGCTGAGCACCACCTCATCTCCAGCAAGGCAGGGTGCAAAAAGCCTGACGGCCTGGCAAATGCAGTAATTTTATCCAAGCCCATATGGATCTTATATTATTCATGGCTTCTGATGGGCTGCATATTCCTCACTGATTTAGTGGTTGACTTGTGATGTTTTTCGATGAGTCAAATCTCTGTAATAGTGACACTACATCCATGTATGTGGTAAATGTAAAAGAAAACAGATGTCTATAAAAATCACTGAGTTTGATTTGGAACGATGAACAGTATTGTGATTAATCATAGCTGTACAGCTCATGTGTAGTGTTTTTACAGGATGGGATGGAAATTGCTTGTTTCACACCTATATGATTTCTATCTTAATATTTGGACTCAGTCAAATAAAGTTAAGTATTGGACTGTTTATTTGAGGAGAAATGGCACAATTACTACTGAGTTTTGAAACTTCTAGTACAGTCGTGCGACCTTGAATTCACTTCAACATCGATTTTTTTTCTGGCAATATCTGCACTGTGCTCATATGTAAAAGGAAATAAACAGGAGCCAATGAGTAAGTGTCATCTACAAATGTGGAAAGACAGTGTAGCAGTTGCTCCCCAATAGATTTCTCCCAATAAAATGTAAATGTTTTTAGTTTTGTTCTTCCAAGTTGCCTCAGACCAAAGATAAAACATTTGCTGAACTCTAGATTAAGGACAGAATCCTAATGCAGATTTAATCAGACATTCTGAAGCACAGTTACAAAATTCCTGAGATCGGAAGGCAAAGAATTTAGCAAAAAATAAGTATCAGCCAAGTCCTATTCCTGTAAGACTGGAGGTTGAATAATGGAAGAGCAGTGGCAGAAAGTAATAGCTGAACACAGAAAAATGAAAGGTCTGACCCTGTGAACTAGCTTTAAGGTCATGGACAGGATCTTACAAAATCAACACAAATTCATTACTGGAAGAAGCTAGAATAAAATCTTAAAACACAGGGCAAGTGTGATGAGTCAGATCTGGTCAAGTGGTGTATACGTGCAAAATTCTGAATAAAAATAATCAAATTAACATGCAGTGAAGAGAGAATTTCCATAATGAAGCCTGTAGTTTCCTGAAGAGGCTTCTCTAGATTGCTAAGCACAGTTTGGACAAGTCACAAGACAAAAGAACTCATGTTTTTTTTGCAAGGCTCTGTGTGCTCTGTAACAGGATTTTGGGAGATGGAGAGAGTTTCCAGTGCAGACATATTCTTTTGTTGGATTACTTTCTTTGGTTTCAGGCTTGAGGAGCTCTCATATTCTGTGGAACCCTATTAAAACTTTGTCCTCTGGTTTAAATAAAGACTATAGAATGTTCTAAACACAGTAATGAAGATCTGGCTTTTGTTTTATAGAAGTACATGAGGTGTATGTTGGTAAATGGACACTGAGTGTAGGTGTTAGATATCTTTCATTTTTTTGTACTACTTTTTGAAAGATGATATTTCTCAGAATAACGTGAGAAGGCTTGGAACACTGTTTTATTCCTGTTGGAAAAATCATTCTGCAAATGACTCCAAATTGCAGTAATTTAGAAATCTTGAGGTTCTTTCTATATTTGGATTTGTACATTCTGCAAGCTTTTAGTACAAATATATGGATCTTTGGTAATTACTTTAATTCTTGAATAGAACTTTAACTTAACTAAATACATGAATGTACCTTACAGGGCTCAGGCTTTGTGAGACATTTCGGCTAAATCGGCTTATGAATTTCCTTTTGATGAGCTTAATTGTTGACAGATTTTTCAAAAGCCAACAACAGCTTGCTTTGCTAGCTAGTATTCACATGAACTGGATAGTCTTGTGAAGTCTTTTATGCAATTTGCATAATATTTTTCTTTTACTGTAAGATGAAGTGAAATCCTTTGTAGTGAACCTAACAATGTTAGACATTGTAAAGACATCAATCCAAGTAAAATTTAAAAACCAGAAAAATTATCCTCCCAGCCTGTTCTTCAACATCTCAGAATATATAGAGCTAGAAAAAATAGACTTTTTTCTCAAAAAATACTTTTCCCCCAGAGGACTATTTAAGAAAAGGTTCTAAATAATGATATGTGATCTCCTAATGAAGATATGGAGATACTTTGCTAGTTTCTCCAGAAGTCCTGTAAACTGAATTTTCATTTGAGAATCCCTCAAGTCAGAATGTATTACATATGCAAATCTGTTCACTGAATCAACAAAATAAATAAACCATTTTGTCCATCCATGTGAAACAGATAGATAAATTTCACATCCTACCTACCCAGAATTTTTTGTTGGTTGTAATAGTCTGGAATTTCTTGTCTTTGAATTCTACTGTCTGGAAGCATAGGTGGGAAGAGAATGAAATGTGAGCTAAGCAGTAGAATCTCTATTCATAACAATGGTTGTGGATGTCTGAGTGAAGTGAAGCATGTAGAAGCCTCAAAAATAACTGACCTTGTTTTTCTGCAAACATTTCTGAAGAATTCTGTTCCGTTAATAATGCCTTAAAAGTAATAAAGACTGGGTTCTGTGGATTCCAGCCAAATGAGGCCACATCCTACAGTCCTTGCTTTGTCTTACTGGAGTAAATTTCCCATGTACTCTTGATAAGATGGGGATTAAGGATTGAGTAAAGGTGGCAGGATGGGAAATGGTTTGTCACCTCTGAGACTGCATTTGCAAACTGCTGGAACGACAAATGAGCTCAGTGTTTAGCAAGATGGTGGATGCCAGCATGAAGCTTGCAAGTGCCAATTTTAATTAAAAACTGCATTTTCAAATCGAGTTCCTAGTTAACAATGGGTGGGAAATTCTTCCCCCCATGTAAGCTTTCTGAATGCTGTATTGACTGTCAAGATGGGTACGTCTTCTCCTTCCACGAAAGTCCTGCTGCCATCATCCTCCCCATCACCTCCCCCTGCCAGAAGAAAAAGACTGCATTGTTTGTGGAATGTCTCCTGGTTCATGTCCTGCATTTAGGCCAGAATAGACAGATTTTATTTTGTCCTCCCCATCCCCCTTCCTTCATTGTTAACAATGGAGTGAACACATGAGATTAACATGGCTCTTGACATGGCTCAGTTGTTCGCCATTTGGAAACTACCGGGTTTTTGGTTGTGTAACTGTAAGAGGAAGAAAAAAACCATGTAAAAAGATTCAGTCATTTTCTGTTTATTCCAAAGACAGGGAGAACAGGATACTAGTGAGGGAGAACAGAATACTAGGGGAGAGATGGGGGAAGCCAACAACAAAAAACAAATTAGTTTAAGAACCAGCATGTTCCCCTTACTTTAAGGAACACAGTAAACATTTCAAAAGTGCATGCCAGCTCATTATCTAACCCAGTCTTCATTGACTTCATGAAAAACAGCAGCAGTTAAGCAATGTTTGCCAAAAGCAAATTTGGGTACATGCACTGCTAAAAAAATGTGACATCCGCTCTGTACAGGTTCCTTAATCTGCCATGCAGGGGCAAATCAACATTTCGTCATTATCGTTTTTCTCTGTTGTTTAGTCCTTTCATGATTGCTCTTCTAGTCTGTTTTGATGATTGTTTATCCAAAACTGTGTTATGATGTATGATTTGAATTGTTAGCCAGAAACAAACCTCTGCAAGCATTTAAATATGCAGAGATAGCTTTGGTTAATATAACCTCAAGTGTAATATCTGTTTGCAGTATCTTTCTTGCAAATCTCATTGTTTAAAAGAAATCTGAAACGGATGTGCAATATTTATGAATTCCTTTTTCAAGATTGAAGATTTAATTTGTCGATTTCATGTATTTTTAAAAATAGCTCTGTTTTCTAGTTCAGTAGTAACACAAGTCTCTTTCACTCAGTTTGGTGTGGCATATGCAGTTTACAATTACATTATTAAAAATACTGTGAAAAAGCATTTGGATATGCTTCATATTAAAGTATTGCCATTTATTGTGAAATGGCAAATGATACGACATATTACACTAGTTGTTGCTTATAGGTAAGCTCTGATAACACTCCTCTGTTTGTTCAAAATATATAAGTTTACAAATATTTTGAATCATATTGAACTTTGTTTCCTTTGGGAAAAATTCTTACTCAAGAGAAAGGCAAGCATCTATTCAACAATTGTTTTATTAAATAGCTTAAAGAAAAGTTCCCTTCAGAAACCATACATGGTTTTTCCCCAGAGTCCTCACATTTTCTGATGTGTATGTTTGGGTCCTGTGGGCATTGACTTCTTTCAGTTTGTGTCTCTGCCTTCAAAATTATCAGGTCATTTTAGTAAGCTTTATTTTGCTTTGGAATCTATGCACTCTTCTGCCATATCTTTAAGATTCAGAGTTGCTGTGCAGCTCTGATCATTATTTTTTCTATTCTGCATATAGTATATTATACTCTTACATTTTTATGAGCAAAGAAAAATGCTTGTTTGCTTATTTTTTAGATATAAAGTTTCTGATTTTAATTTTTATTTTTAAAAACCAGAAGCCCTCTGATTGAGAATTTCTTAATGAAATGGGGAATTCTGTTGGTAGAAAATAATGCCACTTGCTTATGTTTTTGAAATGTTTATCTCCTTTTCCCATGGGGAGAAAGAAAACAGCTGGTGAAATTAGGATTTCAAAATGAGAGAAAAAAAAATAAATAAACATCCACTTGAAATTTTATCAAAAGTTGAAAAATGCTGGTAAAATTTATCTTTGCTAGTTTTCCCTGTCCTCAAAAAGCCCTCATGTTATTGTTGAATTTGTAAATCCTCATGAGGACCAGGTGACAGAATGCAGATTGGATTCTCTTTTTCTTTTTCTTTTTTTTTTTTCCATGAGGAGATATGTTTGATTTTTTTTTGGTAGTTATGTCCAAACCAGAGTATATCAATATGCTCCAATATTTGTTTCAGGTTTTTCTTTATGAAGCAAAGACTGCTTCACTCCCATGGTGTGGTTACTTCAGTCAATGCGGTGCAGTCTGGGGAAGATGCTGACATGGAAAATCAAGGTGTTGCACTTTGAAAGCAGTTTTTAAACAGCAGGAGGAAGAGCTTTAACATTGTCAGTCCAAATAACTGCACCTTAGCTATTGGTGTTGATGGGGGAAATGTCAGAGGGGGAGTACAGGAGGAGCAGTACATGCCTGTACCAAAGCTCTCAGCACATTTTTCCTGATAGCAGCCAGCAGAAGGTGCTAAGGGAGAAACAGAAGAAGCAGAGCAAGTACAGAGTGATTCTTCTAGCTTCTGACACTCGGCAGTTTTGGGACTCCCTGTGCTGAAGTTGCATCTTAAGCATTGTTTTTGTGAACCACTGAGTGAGGAAGCAACAATAGGAACAATGGATCACTGTTCAGCATCAGTGGCAACTGAGCTTAGAAATAAGTAACAGTGCCACTTCAAAACGCATGACAAGGACAACAGAGACAGAAGAGCCAGGAAATTATGGTAGTGCTAAAGCCACACCCATGGCCAGAGGCAACATCTCACAGCTCCTCCAAGTTGTAAACTGCTTGGGAGCTGAGAATCCCTACCATGCAGAGGTAGGAGCCAAGCTCATCATTGTATAATGCAGCAACTTCTGCCCATGTGGTATCTTAATGGGATATGGTGTCCCATTCTTCAGTGTAGGGTTTCCTGCCTGTGTGTTCCTGCTGAGATTTTTGGTGAGAGCTGTCTGACTTTGCCTCATACCAATACATGATGCCACCAGTCACCTGATCTCTTGAGGTTGACTTCTGCATTCTCTCGGAGTTACTGTCTCCTTCTCTAGTTCAAGGATCTGCCTCACGTAGGATGAAAGCAATCCCATGTCTTTTCCTCTGGCAGGCCTCTTTGTGGCCTCCCCAATAAGTCTCTGCATAAGACTTCCAGCACAATGCTTGCCCTAATACGTGATCAGCTGTGTGTTTCTTTCCACAGAAAATCATTTGGAAAATGACACAGTCTGAAGAATAATGGGAATTTGAAATCTGGCTCCAAATTTCCTCTGTGCTCCTCTGCATCTGCAGAAAGGGGCAGGTGGGTTACTGCAAAGAGCTTGGGAAGCCCCTCCTCAGTGAGCCCCACTGTTAGCACAGTTCCTTGACTCTGAATGAGGCAGTGACTCCTGCTGAGTTCCTGCAAGTCTTTTGCGTGCAGCACTTCTCCCTGCAGAGTGGCAACATGCTGGGACACAAAATAGAAGGTCCTGTCCTGGTGTGAGCCCTGCACAGAATGGGAGGGCCGTTGTGATGGATAGGAACTGAGCTGTATTGGTGTTGTGGGTATCTCCTGCTGTGTTTTGGAGACAGCATGTGTGTGTTTGAAGTTTGCTTGGGGATGCAGGGTGATGTGCCAACACAGGTTTTTGAATAGTTCCTTGGGGCACCAATAGCCCCATTCACTGCCGCAGATGGCCCTGAGTGTAACCCAGCTGCTGGACCATCGTCATCTGCATGCACAGCTCTTCCTTGTTTTACTCTATTTTGGTCCCACAAGAGTGTTACTGAACCCCACGTGAATTTTACTTCAGTAAGGACTGTGTTAAATCAGCAAAAAGTATCAGGAGCTGAGACTAGATAAGAATGAAAATTGTAACAGTGTCCATAGTAATAACAAACGAAATCAGTTTTTTCCAGTCACCTGTCTCCCTTTTCCTGAAATGGAAATGTTGTAAATGGCAGGCCTTGTTCCTTTTGCAGTATGATTATTTTTACTACATCCTTTATCTTTGTCTTTTGGAAAGAGCAAACAAAAACAAGGCTTTGCTTCACATTTTTGCTTGAAGATAAACTGCGACATTTTAACAGAGTAACTTTAAATAACTGTTTACTTTTACATTGACCACAGCCAGTTGTCAGGCCTACGGCTACATGGCTAAACTCCCGTACTTTTTAATAAGAATTTAGGGGTGAATGTTTTTGAAAGTGTGAGAAGGATGGCATTGGTGCAAAGCAGTGGGTATGCTGCCCACTTTGCCTGAGAGAACTGCAGGACTAAAAGTCCAGCTGATATAGGTCAGTCCCAGGGAAATGGCAGGGCACAATCTATGAATAACACTGATATACAGAGTTATGTGAAGAGAGTTTTCTGTATTTTTTTTTTTTTGCACAGATAAACTTTCACTACCTGCTAAATTTAGACTCTCAGACTCATTTCTGCAAAGCCAGAGCTGAACCACACCCTTCAAAAGTGGAGAGCTCTTGCATTAAATCATTGTTCTTCTCAGAGGGCTCAGTCAAATGAGGACACGATTGCAGGCAGGTGCAATTTCCTTTTAGAAAATTGATAGATGGTGCTTCTGCATTCTGTAATGTGTTGGTTTTAGTCTTTACAAAACACAGCTTGCATTCTGTTACAACTAGTAACAAATCACACATCTGGAACAAAGAGGAATGTAGCTGAGCAATATATTATATTTATCTGCAATCTGGTTCAGATCCCCTGGTTCCTTTCAATTTTAACTGTGCAACAAATGTACTCCCAGTCTTCATTTTATCACTTGTTGTAACGTTTAACAAAGGTCATTGTGACCCAGAGGAAGCTTAAGAGGAAAGTGTTATGGTGGATCTTGGAAATGCAGTTTAACTGTGATGAGGGTGGGCATGAAGCCAAGCTCAGCTCTCCTGCGTGTATTTAATTTGTGCTCTTTATTTTTCCTGGTGCCGGGCTGGATTCAGTCATGGAGCCATATATATGGATGAGGCAGAAATTCAGTAATTCAGTTCAGTAATTAGTACATCTTTCTTTTCTGATGCCTCTTTTCAAAAGAATACTTTAAATTGTTTACTTTTTCTGTGGTTGGATTGTTGAATTAATAACAAAAATGCAGCCACTGTTGAAAAGAAGTCTTCCAGTGAATGCCTAAAATATTTCATTCTGCTTAGTAACCACCATCTTGTCAAATCTGGTGACAAACTTTCTTTTAATGGGGATTTGCTTGCTCAGGTCACTAAATTCAACACTATAATGGCCTTGTTTTTTAATTTGTGGTTTTATCAGTTTTGATTTTGCCTGCTTAAAGTCTGTCTGATTAGGCTGGTGCAAAGGAAATTTGTTTTTGTGGTTTAGAAATGCCAAAGCTATCCTGATTTCTAAAATATTCAGATATAAACAATTGCTTATATTATTAAAATTTGTTATGGCTCTGTAAAACAGCTTACACCTTGGTTCTGTGCTTATCAAGTTGTCTGTACTCAGATTGTACTAATTTATGGATACTGTACTGTTGTATTGATTATGATTTCTGTTTCCTCTGAGGAAGAAATAATCTGCAGTACTTCAAAAGTGTGTATTCAAGAACATGGCATACATAAATTATATTGTGTCCAGTGAAAAATGTTCATATCTTTGAAGTGTAATCAATTTTCTGCCTTTTCTCCAACTGCACTCAGAGCACTTTATTCTTCTGTTATTGTTCCTGTAGTGAAGTAATGTTTGGAAGAGGGAGTGGCACTTGGATGTATTTAATACATTCAATTTTTTATCCCATGTCCATCTGATGAAAATATCCTGGGTTTCTCTGTTCTTTCATATTTGCAAATATATATATATATCCATATATATGGATTACTGAATTTTTTCCATGAGTTCTTTATTGCCATAAATAATACCTGAGGCTTTAACTCTATGCAAAGTCAAAAGACAAGATCTAAAATGTCAAACATACAAGCTCAGATGAGATTAGTTGCTAACACACCAGTTTCAACTCTTTTTTTTTTGATGAAGGTAAGAGTTACTTTTGCAAAGAAAAGTCTTTCAGTGATTGCGTAGCTCAAAGTACGTAGTTCTTGTTCTGAATGTAAACATTCTTATTTTGCTTCTAACTGCATCATATGCATCTTCTTGCAAACTGTAGATTTCCATGTCTTTCTGTGATGATATTCTTCCTATTCAGGCACTTAGTTCTGATTACTATTACATATTCAGTCCATGGAATGCCAAAATTCCTTTAAAAAGACGTTAATCGCATTCAAATTTGTTACCAGGCTGTTCACAACAGCTACAGGACATGTGTATCAAATCACAGTATATTAGTAATATGTTTTCAGTATGCTTTCATTTCCTACTTCCCTCCTACCATTGTATATTGGGCTACAAAAACAACTGTTTTCTCTAGTAGAAGTAAGAAAATGTAGTACTCATAGTTTCAGGATGCCATGAGCAATGAACAGTACATTTCCTGTGGTTCTGTGATTAAGGTTGTACTAAAGTATATTACAAATGTGGCTCAAACGTTGCCTCCAGTTGAGAAAAAATAGGAAAATGTATCAGGCCCTTTATTTGCCAGAATCACACTGAGTAAAAGTTTAACTGTTGTGTCAAGGCTATCTTCTCAACAACACAACAGGCAAACTGAAGTGAATTAGAGAACAAAGTACAAATGTGTTCACAACCAGCATTTCCATGAGATAATTCACATTTCACTGTGTACTTATGGGATGCCACTGTGACACTTGGTTGATGTATACAGGCTGAGTAGGTAAGGGAGAGGGAATCATGTAGCTGTACTTGCCTTATGGACTCATAGCCCTTTCTTCATGTTGTAAAATCCAAATCCAGCTAATTTCTGCCTGTTTTAAGTATAATTACCCCTGTTTCAAGCAGTGCATACAATTAAAAGTGTTAGAATTTCACTTACCTGTGAGTGAGCTGCCTAGTGTGTTGGCCATTCTGACCATGGTGGTCAAGGTGGCCATCTCACAGAAGTCACCTCTGGTCAAGCAGCGAAGTCGCTGTGCAGTGAAGAGGTTTTACAGACAAATCTAGGCCCTGTTAGAGTTAATGATGGTTTTGCTGTTTACACTGATGGCTTCAGATTTTGTAAAAATTATTTCAATATGTCCAAAGATCTGTTTTCCCAGAGCATTTTGTACAAATGGGTCTCTTCTGCAGTGGCACTGTGACCTGGGACTTGGGATGAGGGAGTTTGCAAAATGCCAAGGGCAGCTCATTGAAAACTTCCTTTCTGGACCATAGAAGCAAACAGGCATTTCCAGAAATACCATTAAAAAGATGAATCACGTTATCTGGTATCTCTTAGAACTTCTGATTAAGTATTTAAGAATTTATCCCTAAATATGCCAATTTTTTTAACTAAGTGACATATCCCCATATTGGTTTAGTAGTACAGTCACATTTTATTATCTTGCATGATTCTGTGGAGCAAAACCCTTAAAAAACTTGTAGGACAGCCCAAATACCTCTTTTTTCAAAAAGAATTTGCTACTATTATTTTAAATGCCAAAAGAATCACAGAAGAATTTCAACCCTATTAAGGAAATATATATTTTAAAATATTAATGCTTGGCTTCTGCTTGTTAAAACAGTATTAAAAAAAGGTGTAAGCATGTTTGTAGTTAATTCCCAGAGGACTTGGTATCAAAAGAATTGTCACCCTGTCTTGTCCTTTTTAGGAAGGTGACCTCTACCAGATGTAAGCTCAGAAATGGCAATTGCCATTCATGTAAATGACTAGCAGGTTTATCCTGGCTTTCTCTGGGGCCATCTTGACTTTTGGCAAGAGGCAAAGAGCAGGACTATAAGAAAATAGTAGTTCTCATGGGAACAGTAAAAATATGTTGGTATTGTTTAATTCTTTCATAACATGCTAAATTAATTTATTTGTTGAATCTTTTAAAGTATTATGCCATTGGGGAATGTGTTTTTCATATAGCAGTCTTTAAAAATATATTAAAGTTTTAGGGAGAACAGTCACAGAGTACACATCACTGGTTATCCATGTTGGGTGACTGGGAGACATAAGGCTTGATTTTTTGCTGCTTTACATTTTGTATGGTAATTGACATCTCTGCAAAGCGATCTTATCTGTTCGTTTTGCAATCTTTTTGCACAGATGTAGACAACTGTAAAGCATTCAGGATTGTGGAGTAGCAGATTCATGTGGCTCATAAATTCTTGCAAAGTATCCTGTTATAACACTTATCATTTGTAGATGCTTTTGATTAGGTAGATACTTCTGACAGCTTTCATGTTTGGTTCAAAAATGTATGGTTCAACTATGTTTTTTCCAAGCCACTGTTGGATATGCTTGGAAATAGGCCATTAATTTTAAGAGACAAATGTAATCTTCAGTTAACTCATTTTTCAGTTGGATTATTTTAGTAAGGGGACCTTATTTATTTAAACTGAAGGGAAACATATTCTCTGTTCAATATACCATGAGTAAAAAAGAGTATCTCAATTTTGTTCCCCATTGGTGTATTGATCATTCATAAGGCAACATCTTCAAAAAGCCAATACTACAAGCAAAACTAGCTTTACAACTATTTAGCAATATACAACACCAGAAACACGTATACTATAGATGGTTCTCTTCTGTTTATATGGAGCACTTTTTGATCTCTAAATCTGTACATGTTAAAGAGGAAAAAAAAAAAAAGCCAAGCCAGATTTTTCCACATGGTTCACTATCTTTGCCCATTTCCACGAGCATCTTCTGTTTTTCTGCCATACATCCTGACAGGTATTCTGAGGAGAGAAAAAGAACAGGATCAATTGGAAGCCTTTGGAGCTGTCCAGTTTTCCCTCCGTCTGTCAAAGAAGAAGACAAAGAAATTTGTCTTCAGTTAGATATTTCTGTGACTTGCCATGCATAGAGAAATCCAGGATATCCAACATTTTTATGAATACTGCAAATATCAGAGTTAACCTGTGGGTCAGAAACACTTCATTTATTTGGAAACAGGAAGAAGCTGATGCTTGGACACAAAGATTGGCAGGTTTCCCTTAGAATCAGTGGATCTCTGCCAATATGTGCCATGCTTCTCATTTACAAAATCAGTCTGATTGAATCTACTGATGATCCTTTTCAGCGGACCTCATCATTTTTTATTTCTCTTTGGTATTGTCATGAATTGAATGTAGCAATGGTGAGAGTCATAGAATAGAAGTTATATAGTCTACAATGAAGGCACAAGAATATTACAAAGTAACAGACTGAAATTAGAAGGATCTATTCCTTATGCAGGGTTGAATTTAACTTCTGGGTTTTTTTTTTCCCAGACAATTAACATACTTATTTCCTCTACCAGAGCTGATAACAAACATGTTAGTCTGCATCTAGAAATTCCTGAGTGTATTTGCCATGAGCACAAGTCCACCATGGCCAAACTTGGGCTTTTTAGTTTTTCACCCAAGCCTTTTCGTATACATCCTTACTTGATCACTACCTTTCCTACTGTTCAGGATTTTGACCTGAAAAGTCATATCCAACAGAAACTTTTTCTAAGTCATCACTTTCAGATCTTTGCGACTTTCTTTATAGAATTATCTAAGATCAGCTATTCTCCTTTATACGCAATCATCCAGATGTCTCCTAACAAATGTGAATTATGTTGTTTTGGTTTTGTGGTCTTTTGTATTTTCAGCTTCACCTTCAGATGTTATCTCCAAGCTGGCCTTCCATTTTGCAACTGATGCCGACCTTCATTTCTAGGTTTTTATTTCAAGCAATTGCCTTTGTGCTTTTCTACTTACTGCTCCTAATTCTTGAAAAAAATTTCCTGGAACCAGCCACTAAACAAATATGTAGTCTCACTCTACACTCTAAAACTTTTATTTTTAGTTTTTGGGGTGGCTGAAGGAACCCTTGGCAAAAACTAGGTCTGTAGTGATTTTTCCTTACAGGTTGGGCTACCTGGCACTGTGTTGTTGCCTGTGGTATTTGTTTCTCAGCTGTTCTATGTCCATAATGTAATTTCATTGGAACAGTGTATGTATGTTTTGCTTATGTTACCACAGCGCCCAGCACAAGGGAATCTTCATCCCTAAACAGTGTTACTAATCATGAAGCAAGGTTAGATAAGCCACAGCATTTTAGGAACTTTCAAAGTGTCAGTCCTCACTGATTCTAGGCATGTGTTCTGCAGGAGACATCAGCCTAGAGAGAACTCCAGTGAACATCTGCTGCCTCAGCTTGTGTTGGAGGGACGACAGATAAGTGTGTCACAGAGCACTTGTATTATGTTGCCTATCTTCAGCACTAGGGTTTTAGATCATATACAAAAAGTTCAAAAGGACTGTGTAAGCACACTACCAAAATCTCTGACAAGAGTTGTGGGTTCTCTGAGACCCAGGCGTCTGAACATCTGGGAAAGAATGGTTGTGGGATTATTTGCAACTTCAGGAGGAGAAATCCTGCAAAAATGTAGGTAACTATCCAAAATATAAGAAAAATGGAGTAAAGTTAGGATTAGATCATCCTTAGCACAACTGGGGGTCACTAGTGTACAGCTGATGAAAAACATGTGCTCTAAAAATAACGAAGTTAAGTTCAAGATCAGGCTATGCTGCAGGGAACCCAGAAAAATTTCCCCATTTTCAAGATATGAGATGACAATTTCACTCCAGGTTTTCTCATTCCTTGCTTTGGAACTGGACTCCAGGTCTTTATAATAGGAATGTTACCTGCAGATGAACTTTGTGTTTTTGTAAATAATAGATGTTTTTTATGCCCAGATTTTGTGGTTTTTTTGCTACCCAGACAAATGCTCACCTGGGGAATAAAAGCTCTCTAATGCTAAGACCAAACTGATTCAGGAAGCTGAAATCTAAAGGCAGTACCACAAGAAATGTGGAGGTGAGATACTGAGAAGAGAAGCAATGGGCAAAGGATGCTGAGAGGAAGAAAGAAAATATAGGAGATATAAGTTAGAAACACTGATAAATTGAGAATTTGGCTTTCTGAAGAAAGGGGGCTAAGCAGGAACTTGAATACAGATTGCAAGATGTTCCAGAAAATGGGAATGAGGGATAATGGGAGAGAGAAATGGGAAGAGTATGATTCTTATTTTTCTTTTCTAAAATGTCAGTTTTTAGTCTTTCAATAGCCGTGGTAATGAATTTCTGTTTTGGGTAAGCTACTGCAAGTCAACCCCTTTCACTCATAGTAAATCCTTAAATCCTCGTCTTTAGAGGAAAATGTCACTGTTTCCACAAACAGTCATAAAGTGTGTAATCAAGCTCTCAAGCAGTAGCATACTTGAGATCATAACAGCATGTATACTTCTTCAGGAACATGAATCTTAAGTTCACTGCTGGTATTTTCCTGTGGTCTGGAAAAAGCAATGGCTAAAAGGAGAATTTGTTTTTTCAAACTGTGGAACAAAACATATGATGTTGCAGAGTAAAACACATTGCTTATATTCAAGAGACTTTAAACATACTGTAAAATACAAAAGAAAACCACCCTTTCCTCAGGACTTGCAATGTATTTGCATTTGTTCTGGTTTATAAGAGAATCATAAAACTTTTTAGGTTGGAAAAAAGTTTAAGATCACTGAGCTCAGCTGTTAACCCAACACTGCCAAGCTGGTTGTCCCTAAGTAGCACACCTAAATATCTAAATTTTAAATACCTCCAGGGATGGTGACTCTACTATATCCCTGAGCTGTCTGTTTCAATGCCTGACAACCCTTTCTGTGAAGAGATTTTTCCTAATACCCAATCTCATCCCCCACTGGTACAACTTGAGGCTATTTCCTCTTGTCCTATCTCTTGTTACTTGGGAGAAGAGACCAATCCCACACCCTCCTTTCAAGTAGTTGTAGACACCAAAAAGTTCCCTCCTGAACCTCTTTTACTCCACACTAGAAAAGCTCACACCCCTCAGCTTCTCCTCATTAGACTTGTGCTCCAGACCCTTCTCCAGCTCCATTGCCCTTCTCTGGACATGCTGCAGCTCCTCAATGTCTTTCTTGCAAAGAGGATCCAAAACTGAGCATGGAATTTGAGGTGTGGCCTCACCAGTGATGATTATGGGGGTGGTTACTGTACTGGTCCTGCTGGTCACACTGTTGCCCATACAGGTCTGGATCCCATTCTCTTTCCTGGACACATGGGCACACACTGGCTCATGTTCAGCTCCTGTTAACCAGGACCTCCAGGTCCTTTTCTGCTGGGACATTTTCCAGCCCCTCTGTCCCCAGCCTGCAGCACTGCACAGGATTGTTGTGACCCTTGTGCAGGACCCAGAACCTGGCCTTGTTGACCCTCATACCACTGAGTGTGGGCCATCAGTCCAGCCTGTCCAGATCCCTCTGCAGAATCCTGCCCTCCATCAGATCACACTCCTGCTTGGTGTTATCTGTAAACTGAGGGTGCCCTTGGTCCCCTCATTGGTAAACTTATTAAACAGTACTGGCCCCAACACTGATCCCTGGGGAACACCCCTGGTGAGTGGCTGCACTGGATGTAAATCCAGTCACTGCAAATCTTTGGGCTCAGCCATACAGTCAGTTTATTATCCACTAAAGAGAGTGCCAGTCCAAGCCATAACTGGGCAGTTTCTCCAGGACAATCTAGTGGGAAATGATGTCAAAGGCTTTACTAAAGTAGGGTAGACAACATCCACAGCCTTCCCTCATCTACAAGTGGGTCACCTTGTCATAGAAAAGGTTAGGTTAGTCAAAGCTTGTCAACTTAATTTCCTTTAATTTAGTGCTCCTTTTATTTATTTTTACTCAGTTTTTATTAGAGCAATAAATTTTTCATGGGCTTAAGAATTAAACAAGTCTTTAACCAACTAATTCTTTCTAAACTGTTCTTCTGAGAGCCCTGTCTTGACTTAGCTATGAAAAGCATGAGCAGTCCTTGGAACGCAGAGGGAAACTACCACCCCTGTGGCTTATCAGTTTGTGGTGTTGTCAACATCAGGTAAATTGGCCTGAATGGCTTCTATGGTGGTGATATAATTTAAACAGAAAATAGTCAAATACTTCAGAAAGAAACTCCAAGAAACTGTAAAATGCTTTATTAATGTTGTCAAAACTTAGCCACTAGGAACCATCAACAACTCAGCTGTTGCCTTGTGGTATGCTGCTTGTGAGACAGTGCAGACTGTCTCAAGCAAGTCTGAATCCCAGGCAATCCACACAACATGACATGGAATTGACTGTCCCTATTCTGGCCTTTGAGAAGGATGGATGCCTTAAAGGTCCTTTGTCTCCAAAGATATTGCAGGCAATGATGCTGGGCAGGTTCCATGACTGAAGCAGGGTACCTGTATAGCTTTGTTTTTTGTCTCCCCTTTTATTTGGGGAGAACTTCGGGTTCATTGAGATAATCCGGAAATACAGGGGAGCAATCTCTGTAACCCTGGGGATGTTGACAGGTAAGACTAAATTTTCTAGCAGTGTGCAAGAAGAAAAATGGCAGAGGAAAGCATCTTGCTCTCATCTCCCTCCCCTTGCCAAAACCCACCACCTAAACCAAGAAATACTGTACACAGGCCAGGGACAATGTCACTGTTTATTTCAAGCTACTGCTTTTATTTATTTAAAACTTCAAACAAGATTGCAAAATCATGAGCATCACAATCACGAAAGGATGTTCTCTTTCCCCTTCCATAACATTAACCACAGTGTGACAAATTAACAGAAGCCTGCAGCAATCAGAAAACCCCAAACCCTTGCTCTTTCTTCACAGACGTTTTTAAGATAAAACACATAAATATTGAAGCTACCCAGGACAGTGGATGAAGGAGGTCACAGTGTCCCTGTCAGAACCTGGCTTTCCCTTGACTACCCTCATAAAGCTTTTTAAGTTGGATGCAGAGAAGACTTGTGCATGCAGAAGATTCTTTCATTTTATTTGATGCCAGCCAATAGTGGGCAAAGTACTTATAATGTGGCAATGGTAGTTTACACATCCTCCTTCATAGTAGACATGGTGGCTGTAACAGCAACCTAATTGCAAGTGTAAGGAAAGGAGGAGTGAAAAAGTACTCTATTTTGTACCCTCATCCTGTTTGTCTTGTACATTCATATGCATTTTGGGTAGAATTCCATCTTGGAAATGATGCCTTTGTAAAAGCCTAGAAAAGAAACTGGTTCAGGATTTGAGGTCCTGTAGGACTTCAGTGGCAGTTTGGGAAAAGAGGTGAAATGTCATTCTCACTTTAACAGTCCTGCTGGTTAGAGCCTTTAGACTTTGGTGATGAAGGGAAAATGCCATTTGGTTTAAATAGGCAGTTTCTCTGTATGCCCTTTGGTGTTGGTTTCCCTTGTTTAGTGTGTGGGTATCATACATGACAATGGGAAAGAGAGAAATACTTTAGAAAAACAAACAAACAACTCCTCCCCCCTCTCGTTTAAAAAAAAAAAAAGGCAAGAAAAAAACAAAGAAAAATAAGAAACTGTGGTTGTAAACCCACAAAAATTGGCATTGAGGCTCCAAGGCAAGTGTAAGCCTTGGAATTTCTTTTAGCTCTTAAAAAAAATAGTCCAAACCAAAAAAACCCCAAAGCACAACAACTCTCTTTCCATGGAATCCAGCTTAATGATGCTACTCCTACCCCCCCTTTCTTTTATGAAGATTTGAAAGAATTTATTTTAAGCTTTGGCATAAGTCTTCTTTGCTGCTTTATGTTCTATAAAGCATGTTGATATTTTTGCTGTTTGATTTTTATTTAGAAATTTAAGAAATGCCAAATCTGCTTTGTTATGGTTTTCCTGGTGATTTCCTGCATATCTCAGAGGATAGGTATTAATTGCTTTCTCAAAAGAACAGCAGGAGTGAAAATGTGGATTCTTTAACAAAGAAAAGCTTAATCAAAGCCTGTGTTAATTGCTGAAAAAATAAAAAGTAACTTAAAACATAAAGAGGAAACAAAGACTTCAGAATAGTCTCACTTTCAAAAGAAATGAATAATCTCTTTTCGGCAGTTGTTAGTTTTCACTCTCTTGAGTTACTAATATGATGTGGTCAATCATGAGAGTCATTGACAGCAGAATTTCTAATACAAAGGGAGAAAAATAAGGGGAAAGGAAAACATATGCAGAGGGCTAATATTTAGAAGACCTGTTCATGCTTCCAGCTTTGCATGGAACACACCTGGTGACCCTTTTGCATTTCAGTTCCTTGTTAGGTGAAGTATGCCTAAGAACACTTTGTTGTTTGTCAAAATGCACTGAGTTACAAAGATGTAAAATTCTTCACAAGTTACTCTTCCTTTGTGTTGGTATTTGATTCTGATTTTGTCTGACACAACCCTATTGGCCCTTGTTGGCAATTGAAGTATACATAGGAAACAAGTTATTATTTATATTATATTGCACATATGAATGGGAAAATAAACAAGGCTGCCGATTTAAAATTATGTTCATTAGATAATCTGGTTTGATTGTAGTGACTAAAATAAAAAAAAATAGATTCCTTGTATCTAGTCCCTTTGAACATCTGATTCTTGCAGGTTATCTAAAGGGTGGAATATCAAATATTGCATTTTCAGTTGCACAGCTGGGGAAGAGGACATGAATGATCAGTTTTGGGAATCTTGGCTGATAATCAGTTGTGGATGAGAGTGGGCATGGTAGGAGGGGTAATGCAGGGAAATGTGCATTTCTCACTATTCTATACTGGTTTTTCAGTGTGAGCTGATGAGAATCTGCAGACATTGAATGGGGCAACAGTCACCACTGGAGGCCAAACAACAAAATGATCCCTCATAAAATGTGATGATTCAACTGCATGGATACTCTGTAATGACATGGGTCTTTAGTACAAGTGTCTCAAAGAGACTGATTTCAAACTAATTACAGGATAACTACCATGTAATTAATGCCTCAGGAATCCAAAATTCACTGTCTAATGTCTGAGACCAAAGGTTAATTATAAGTACGGCAGACATTAAGGCAACTGCTGCTATATGGTTTTATGATCTTTATTAAGATTAAAAAAAATCAAATTTATTTTAATTAAAAATGTCAAAAGAGATCTTGAACTTTTTCTTCCCTTTTGCCCCCATCTGAAATTAGAACGTCCTACATTTTGTGGCACCGGTTTATGAACGCAGATGGATTAAACTGAATGGTGAAATGATAGACATTTCAGCTGACCCTTGTGCTCTACTTTTCTCATGGAATTTGTTGTCCATCTGGAAATTAGAAATGGCTAAAGTGCGTGGGTAGTTTCTGTTGAGGAGCCAAAGGTCATTGATTAAGCAAGGGGTCAGAAATTTCCAGGTGTAGATAACTACAGTTGAGGAGCTCCTTCATGGAAAATTTGAGCATCTCTGCCACTATGGGTAGCCATTGATTTAAAAACAAGGTGGGTGGGTAGAAACAAGCAGTAATAACAGGATTTCTGCCATCCAGCTATGACTCATCATCATCCAGGGATCAACAGTCATGGACTGTCTTGTCTACATATTCCCCAGGAGCCTGAGTGTTGACTTTTGTACACCCATCTTCACATGGAGAAGACAAAGCATCTCAATATCTAAATCACATACTGACCTGAAAGGGATCTAGCAATAGAGTATTCCTCTGCTTATGCCTTCACATATTCTATTCTTCATTCTATAGTAGTATAGAATATAAAAAAGTAGAACAGTCCTGTATGTGGATGGGAACATAATATCTGGTAACTGTAAACAGTAAATAAATGTGTTTTGTATGGACTTGCTGAGGTGCTCTTTTTCATTCCAAGTTGAAGCACAGCAAGCCCATTAGTTCAAGTTCATTCTTTTCTCCCCTTTCTCTATGTCTCTTTGGTATTCTTAACAGTGAAATCTTGACATGGTTGAGATGAATATTGGTTTTGTTGACCACTTTTTTTGGGACAGGGAAGAATGTTTTGCTAGTTTAAAGAGATGAAAACCAAACATGTTGAAGCAACATATTTTGGAATAAATTAGTTGGTGTTTGAATAAGGTCAGAAGACACGTAAGAAGAAGTTTAAATTAAAGAGGTAGATGATATATCAGTGTGGGAAAGGCAAAGCTGGCAGATTGTGAATTTCAGATGGGCTTAATCTATTAGGGGCGTTCACATGCTGGGACATTCAGTCATTTCACAAAAAAGGAAAAACATAAAAAGAGTACAGCTGCTGACTCATTTCTAAAGGGGTTTCACCCAGCCTTAGATTGAGATACTTGAGCAGAAGGAGTGAGAATGCTCCAGTTCCCTTTTACCTAATAAGATGAAATCCAGCATCTTCCACCGAATGAGTTATACCTGATCTCTAAGCTGTCATTTAGTCTTGATTAGTGTGGCAGAGTATTCTCCATCTTAGTCCGTGAAGCTTTGCCACAGGGTAGGCAGTAGTTGACCACCCACTCTGCGTTGTTTCACTGTTCACTTGAGCATGCCAATGAAGAAGAGCCCAGATTACACAGAGATGTGTTCTCCCTGCTCCCTGGATATGCTGTGCATTTTCCATGGAGCTGCTGCTTGATAAAGTAAAGAAAAAGTCCTGGTTGAAGAGGAAAAGAGATGCCTCATTACAAGTAAAGCTACTGAGCTGTTGCACTTCAGGTTTTGCTCTCTGTTTTGGGCCCAGATCTTCTTGACTGTGCTTCAGGGATTGAGCATACTTGCAAGTAGGAACATTTCTTTGGAGACATGATTTTGAGCTCCCTTGAGCTAAGAGAAGAAATGGGATCCTTTACTGCTTGGGCAATTACTGGCTGATTGTATGAAGACAGGAGCCCGTCTGCTTTCCTAACCTGTTCTTAATAGGAAAGCATTATTTGTGGATTGTTTGTTTGTTGTTGTTGCTGGGATTTTTTTCCACTCCCCTTTGTTTTTTCCTTTTTTCCTATAGAGATAGATATGTAATGTGAGTCAAGACTTCTGGGCTCCAGAGACTCTGTAAATGAAACCACTAACCTAAATGATAGGGATTTAAAGCATAGCACTCCTCTAGGCCGCTTCTAGGGGGTTGCCTCCTGAATATGTTGCCATCAGTTGGTTGCACGGTATGTTCACTGCTTTGGATTAAATTCTGAGGCATGAATTCATCCTCTGAATTGAACAGAGAGCCCAAGACTACATTTTCTTATTGAATTTTCCTGTGGGATCTGAGGTACTGAAAGATAGGTGTTAAAGTGCCTGGCATTGAATTGGCTAACTCCCTTACTGGATCTTGCCCAATTTAGCTACAATGTAAACTAACATACTTTACTCTTGAAGCATGGCTGATAATTTCATGCATATTTTTTAAAAGCAAAAGGTCTTAGTAATCAACATGCTAGCAAGAGGCTTATTCTGTACAAGACTCCTGAAGGATTTTGCTGCAGAATAAGCAAGAGAACCCCATTAAACTGTCAAAATGATCATACAATGAAACATTACCGTGCAAATATATAAAAGCAAAAATCTCAAAGGAGAATCAACAAAGCACAACTGTTATTGGCATTATTCCTGGGATTTTTTCCTTGCTTTCCTCATAAAAACAATTATGAAAGAAGGGCAAGTAACTTACTAGATTCAGTGGTATGCTTTGGGAAATCTCTATGCTAAGCATTATAGTCTCAGGAGCATGTAAGTGAATCCTCTTCAGACACACATACATGCTGTAAGAATTGCTATCTGGAGATCTGTTTTATCTTGTTTTGCACCTCATATTTTCTTCCCTATCCCTAGAAAAAGCAGGTAAGTAGCGAACATTAGTAATTCATGTACCAATGGAAATGACTTCACAGAAAGAACAGGGTAATTTTGCAGTTGTGATACCCCTAGTGGAAATAATTATCTCCAGTTTAAACACCATAAATCAGTGTTTAAAGAGGTGCATGTTAAAATAGAATTTTCTGTTTAGGGCCAAGTCTGCTTTCTCTCAGGAGTTAGTGCCTGAATGATAGGTTTTCTTGCTACTGCTTTTTTTCATTGGTCATGTATTACTTCTTCCCAGCTCGCCTCCTGCTGAAATAATTGTGGTGCTAATAACAATGTGTGGGGAAATGACCAGATGTGCTAGTTTTTTTAGACAATTATACCAGTTTTTCCAATTTTCCAGACATTTTTTCATTTCTTTATTAACTCTCCAGTGCCAGGAATTGGATTTTTCCAGTACATAAATCCTAATTAGTAAGCCAGAGAACTGAGTGCTCCATTTTACTCCTGATGTGTCATTTCCCCTCTGTTCTCGGTTAATTGGCATTTTAAAAAGCCTGCTCTTGTGTTTTTAAGGGTAAAAAAAGAATCCAGGAGTATTTTGGGACAGAAATGAAAATCTGGTAAAGGGCCAAAAGTTAAAAGAAGTTGTAGTTGTGATCAGGGCCTTCTGGTAGCTCTGGGACTGCAGCACATGGAGACCTGCAGAGTGGCTAAGCTGCTTGAGGTTCAGCTACGTCTTTGTGGCACTAGGGGTGACTGAGCCTGAACCCTGCTGTGCCTGTGCTGCTCTCTTCTTGCTGTGGGCATGGAGTGATTTTATTAAATGGTGCTGGGCCTGAGGAACATCTAGAGACTGATTTGGTAGAGCAAAGGCAGTGTGTGGTGCACTGCTGATGTGAGTTGCTCTCACAGGCTTTCCTTGCAGCCTCCTTTTCTTCTTATCAAGGACCAGAAATAGAATGGAGTAGGAGGAGGAGGAGGAGGAGTGAGGGTATCCTCAGATTTTGAGTCTAAGGACACTTTCAGCCTTAGTATGTGCTTAGGGGTGCCCTGAGCCTGTGGGAGGGGTTGGTGGAGGGTTGTCAGGGCAGGAGGTGTGGTTGTGAGTCTCAGGGAGGATGAACCACTACGTCAGGAGAAGGGAATGGTACTAAAAGGTGCTTTTCTGGATAGACAGGATTACAGGAAACTGAAGAGGTTTATGAGGTTCTGAGATTCACCTTGGAAGAATGCATTTATTCCATCTATGAGTGAATTAAAAAGGTTGTGTGTTCCTGTTGGCATTGGTATGTTGCAGTTTGAGGCTAAAAAAGATTCAATCCAAAAGACATGATGAAAAAGTGGAGATTGTTGCCACCTTGTACTGGACAGTTTGAATCCTGGGAGGAAAAAGGAGAGAGTGTGAGTAGAAGGTGGTGCCCCTTTTTAGCTTCTACCAGGGTGCTCTAAAGGACAGAGGGAAGGGAAGCAAGCCTGATAAATGCAGTTCTATGACTTAGATGGCTGTTGGTGAGAAGGGAAATAAATAGCAAAACTTTTTGTCAGCTAGGAAGGGGTAACACAGATCAGCCCCATCTCCATAAAGGTCTGTCCAAAACTTGAATCTTTTGAGGTTTAGAAAAGGATGATTAATTTTTTTTTTTTCTTTGCTAATGCATTAATTGGTTCCAGGCAGACAGGGAACAGCAGAGCCAAGATATTGCAAGCAAGGCTGCAGTCCAGGTAATTTGAGGGCTGTCAGGAGACCGAGAAGCACCAGAGGTCATGATAAAACCTGGAGTCTTTCATTTTCCAAGATGTTTCATAGGTCCAAGAGGTCTGAACAGTGTCATGTTTTTGAGTGCTCAAATAGAAAGGAAGAAAGGAAAGAAAGAAAAAGAAGGAAGGAAGGAAGGGAGGGAGGGAAGGAGGGAAAGAAGGAAATGTCAGAGTACTTTGGAGTTATTCCAGCAATGCTGTGCTGCCCTGAAAGGGAATCTCAGGAAATTGTCTCAGCCCTGGGGACCGTATTTCTGTCTCCTGGGATCATCTTCCCAGCTGGACAAGATCAGTCCTTAGGACTGCATCCTGCTCTCCCTGACCTGAGACACAGGCGTTACCTTTGCTTAATGACCCCGTTGGGTGCTGGTGTTCCTGGCTGTGGGTGCCTTTCCCCACTAGCCAAAGCCTGGGCTTGTTATTTATTTACTACTTGGCTTGTTGCTGTTTTAAAATATGTCACTGCAGAATTCAAGCCTAACAGGTGCTTTTCCCTTTCAGCTTTTCAACTTGGTGTATTGTCCTAGTGTGAGTACTGGGAGAAAAACAGCACAACAACAACCTTTGGGGGCCTGCATCACCAAATCCTGCCCTGCCAGTCAGCAACAGCACACTATCACCAAACCACAAGAGCTTTCACATGAGGCTTTTATTTAAAGGAAGTGAAAAAGCATGCTGGTTTCAGTCATAGTTATTTCTCTTTTTTATTAGCTTTTAGGGAATGAGCAACACTTCAGTGAGTTGTGTCTGTAACAAATACAGGTTATGAAATAAATGTATTTCATGATTGAAATTTGCTCATTTTGCAATGAAAGACTTTCCAAATCTGTCTCCTAAACGGTTTAACTCAACATTAGAAATGGTGCTGCCAAATACCGACTGATTCAAGAGATGATGAGTTTCAAATTCCTCTTTTACATGGGGAATGTGATATAGAACAATGACCTCAATTTTCAGCTGTGTCCTCAGATTCACCTCCTTTTTGGCTGTCTCTTTTTCTTTTTCAGTATCTTATCATAGTTTTTCAAGTCCTGAGGGTCTTATGAGGGCACTAATATTTAATAATTACACTATATCTTTGATGGGTCTTCTAGTGACATCTTTTACAACTAACAAGTATTTAATAGAATGTAATTAGAAGCTCTGATCCTTAGACCTTGACCTGTCTAGACCTTGTATACAACTAAGTGACTAGACAGCCCTTAACACTCATTAGGAGTTATCTGCACCCCACTTTACAAAGCTATGTGAGGAAACTGTTTAGATTTAGCCTCAAGCCACCTGCTTCATAATCTGTTGCTGTGCACTCAGTTGATCCCACTGTCCTTACAGTAACTGGAGAGCTACCAATGATTTAATTTTAAAGCAAATATTCTAATTTAGGAAGCAAAGGATGGAAACCTGGATTTGACAGCATGACATCTTTAGAAAGCATGTAAACAGGAGAAATTGTTTTGATGTTGTGGAGAAACATTTACATTTTAAAATGAAAGGGAAACATCTGAAGATAGTTAAGGAAGTTAGTTCTATTGTGATACAGCATATTCATCTGGGATATATTTAATAGGGCTCTTTTTATAGGTAATATATTTGTCTTCATAATTCTGGCAGCCCCTTATATCTTTAAAGTAAATTAACTCTTTTTGTTACTGGTTTTTAAAAAAATTAATTAAAAGAATTCTATATATGCATTTCTGAGAAGCAGTCTATTTGGCATGCCACCAAGAAACACAGGGATTAGGTTTCTTTCTTTTCCATTAGTTTTTGAATGTATATGTGCCTATATTGTCAAATATTCTTAAATATCTTTTACCTACTCCATATTCTGCCTCTTTGTACTTTTTCTCACTTCAGTTTCATTCTAATTACATAGACTACTTACTGTCTGAGGTTTTAGTCAGACTTTGGAGACCATTACCATTCCACATGTTTAGGGTTTTTTTTAAAGATAAATGCAACAAATTAAGTAACAAAGGAAAGGAAAATAAAAATCTTAGGATTTATTTGATAAATTTTCAGTGGCTTGGGAAAAGAATCCAAATACATTCTTAATACATTTGATCTTGATCCTTTCTGGGAATGATTATATGTAACCAAATGCATCCATATATAGAAGACAGATTTTTTAAAAGAAAGTGCTCAAATTATCTTGTTAATGCTGATAACAACATTTCAATTATTTGTCTTTTGAAAAAGGTTCTGTTTTGAGATGTTAGATACAAATAGAGGAAATGAAGTGTTGATGTAGTAAGGAATAATTTACTATGTCTGGAGAGTTCTAAAGCAAAACATCTGGATCAATTTGTTTACAAAGTCCCTGTAGATAAAAAGCACTATCTCTCCAAAGGATCAGTTTGTGCCCTTTCTGAAGAATCATATTAAAAAAAAAAAAAAAAAAAAAAAAGAAAAAGAAAAATGATCATTTGCTATTATAATACACAGAAAGCTCCGGGGAATTTGTTAGTAGGGAATTCAAAAATAGTTTGAAATCCTGTTTCATAGGAGATCAGCTAGCTGCTGAAAATGTGATGTGGTTTTGTGATCTTAATTTAGTCTAGCCTTCCATGTTTCTCTGCTTCCCCCACACCCTTCATCTTAAAAATTAATATATTTTAGAAGCTGAGAGTAAGTACAGCATGTTAGAGGTATGACAGAATAGGCTGTGGAATAGAAATAAAACCTTTCATATGGACATGAACATCCTCTCATAATTGAAGCTTTTTGGAGGTCCATCTCTTGGTGCTATTGAATTTAGTGGGAAGTAACCCCTGACTTAGACATAAACAGTTTGAACTTGTGCTTGAAATGTTCTTTAGCAGAACAAAAGAGCTTTTCACGTGTTGCAACCTGGAAGAGCACAGGATGCTCTTTGTCTATGCTGCTCCTGCTATTGAAAGGTATTTTTGGGTCCCCCTTTAACAAATGTAGCCTCAGCAATTAATATCACATTAGTGAAGTTTGCAATGACTTTATCAATAGGTTAAATTACAATGGTAATTTATTTAGAATGTTGGTATAGTCTCCTCATGGGACTATAGAGGTTCTGCAGGGTCTTTGAAGTCTTTTGTTATATTTAGTACAAGTTAGCAGTTAGTTGGTACTGGAGGTCTGTACCAAATACTTTTTGTTTCCAAGAGCTGCTTCATGCACTTCCCTGATTTATAGGGTTTTTTCAGATATTTTCTTCCTTTACAGGAATTTTCATGGAAAGTGAGGCTGAGCCATGACAGATAAAGACTGAATGGATATTTTCCACTAAGAGGACAGTTTCTATAGCTCTTGTATATTACCTTGATTATTTTTCTCTTCCAAGTTTGCCTTTTATGCATCCTTTCAGTTAAAACACCAATCCAAAATACTAACACTGAAATTTAATTTTGTGGTTAGAGATTTGGCATGCTCACCTACTTCCATTACTTTCTTGCAAAGGTCAGAAACCTGGGTTGATAAAGTCTATACAGCCATCCTTTGTCAGCTCCAAGGGGCGTCTCTCCAAGTTTTATGCCTTTTCTGCCACTGAGAGAAGCAAATCCTCCATCCCTCCTGGGGGATGTTATCCTTGGAGTGCCAAGGGAATGAAACAACCATGTAGAGGAAGAATGGCCCTAGGACAGAACATGGGTCTCATTCCATCCTAAGTTTGGTCATGGATCTGAAGGTCGTGGTTCAGAGCCATTTCAGTTCAATTTCAGCTCAGCATCAGCATCCACAAAGCCCAGCTGAGAGTCCCGTTGTTGTTGACAGTATACTGAGCTCATAAAAACAAACAGGATCATTATATAAATCAAAAGAAGATGAAAGTAGAACCCACATCTTCCAGCTTGAATACTAAGAGTCTGCCAGGAGGAATAAGAGATACTTCCTGTAAGGGTAATGAGTTGAAAACCTTTACGGTTTTCTTATTTTACATGGTAAAGAGAAGGGGAGAATCACCTTATTATTCCCTATGGATATGGATGCTTTCTCGTTCCAACAGGTTTATTTAATATTAGCAACCTGTCCCTACTATTTTAATTCATTTTATGACACCAGCCCTGAGAAATGATGCTGGTTATCTCCATCTTCGGGTTCTGAAAGGATGAAAGAGACAATTTTTGTTTCCCAAGAAAACACAGCAAAGTCATTATACTTGCCTAGACTAGATGTCCTGCTGTTTCTAGATCATGCAGTATTTATTTAATCCTGTGTTCCCTTGCAGAATGAGTGTGTTTTCATGCAGATGCTGAGTAATCTCAGTAGTGTGGAGGACATTGCAAAGAGTTTTGTGTAGTGTTTGTGTTTCTTGGTGTGGGCAAGCAAAGTGTGTGCATATAACTGGTTAATTAGGTGTCTTTATAATTTGTTGATAGCAGTTAAGCAATAGATTTTATGATCTAACAACAGTAGTGTCTCAGAAGTCACTACATGTATATTTTATTATAAAGTGGTTTAAGCACTCAAACCAGTGTTTTAGGTTTATTTTGCAGATGTGTTTTCTTTAATAGTTCATTTCAAACCAGAAAAACAATTTAATACATTCTTTATTTTGTTGTTTAGTGAAATAGTCTCATGTTCTTTTGATAATTGCTGGAGAAATTAATGGAGTTTTTGGAAAAGGTTTTATGATATTTAAGAATTTAGAGTGAGATCCAAAAAAGCACTTAGGTGCACAAAGAAAAACTTAGGCAGGATCTAGCTACCCAAATCCAAGGGAGTGATTCAAATGCTCTGTGCAGAGACCCAGAGACTGCACTGCTGAGGCTTCTTGTGTTGCTAAGAGCCCAATGCCCTGGTGCTGCACGTGGTCCCCAGAGTTGTGTCTGCAGCACAGAGGATGCAGTGTCATGCACGGGTGGCAGTACTACAGGTATTAGAGAATGAGCTGCTGCAGCTAATGAGGTGTAGAAGACCTGATACAACCACCTTGTCATAGTTTTGCTCTTACAGACCTGGGATGCTAGAGAGCATGTTCAGTCCACAGAGAACTAGGATTTGGTGCTGCTACACCTGCATGCAGTTACTGCTTTATTTCAAATTGCAGAGGCTTGCGCTTTCATTGACTCAAGATCTACTTCAGCCTTAAGGAAAATGTGACAGAAGGAGAATTCTGAAGGAAGAAATGAGTAAATTTTTCATTTTCTACCTTCCCATAGCCAAGAGTCCACAAATAAACTAAAATTCATTAATTAGGATGTCACAGTGGACACGGAAAGAACCACATGAGGACACACTGGAGAGCGAAGCAGGAAAAAGGGGCGAGTTTATTTACAAAACTCAGTTTTATACATTTCCTATGGTGCCCGTGGATTGGAGGATGGAATTCCACCTCTCAATCTACATTGGTCAAGCCAACTGTCAATCACCTTTCTCTTCCCACCTAGAAATATGTAAACAATGAAAGACAGTTAGCAAAACATGGCCAGTGTTTACAGTAGAAAGTGTGATAAGGTGAAATTTCTGACTCCAATATGAAGAACATTACAGAAGGCTTACAAAAGTCTTCAAAACCAGGATGACATTAGGATACTTGCAATTTCTAGAGACATCCTGTTTTTATGTGTTAGCAGTGAGAAGATGCTTAAAAATGGTACATGGAGCTAAGAAACAATAGCATAAGTGTTTCAAAAACTGCATTGAGAGTCAAGTTTTTTCTTTTAATTCTAAATTCTGCTAGTATAAATTTTATCTTTCCACTTGGGGAACTAAACTGCCTTGGCCAGGCTCCACTCATATATAGACTTTCATTCCACCCTGTAATAGTTTCCACAAAATTCTAAGTGCTGTGATACTTTATGTTCACATATTTAGTGTCCCAGATAAGGAACTACATATTTTTATTGTAGATTGATTTATGGTAAAAAAAAAATTAAATTAATTAATCTCTTTGTTGGCTGGTAGCAAAAATGTAAGAAAAATTAGTGACATCATTGTTTTTTAGCTGATAAGCTGTTTCCTTCTGCTGTAAAGTGGATAGTTTGGAACATACCTGAATAATCTGGAAAATCCTACATGATTTCTAAGTGGAAATGGGCATAATATTAATTGAAGTCTGATTAACTTTAAACAATTTTTTGAGACTCATAAGATGAGCAAGTGTTAAGACTAGAGGATTCATAAGGCAGCTGACAGAAATCAAACCTGTTTGATTTCATGTGTTCTAAGTACTATAAGGTGTTGCTTTCAGAACATGACACAATACAAGTGGCTCATGGCCTTTTGTGAGCAGCTTTATACATTGTATTTTCCTCGCCCAAATGTCTGAAGACCAGATTAAATCAGTTTCCTCCAGAGAGGCCAAGATTTTCTAGGGTTTTCACTGCTTGTGGTGATTTATGGCATGGGCCGAAGTCCATTTGCTGGATGGGAGCAATCCCTGCTCAATATGTGAGGAATTACACAGTTTGTCTCACTGATGTGTTGATTGGATCTCATTCATATGTGAGAAAGTGGTTAATTCTTTTACTCGAGTGTCTTCTAGGAACTGTGTTAACCCACATGCATAAGTTTGGCTGTGAACTGTAAAAAGAGCACTGCTGGGTGAAAATGTGAGTGTGACTCTGCACAGGGTAGCCTCCATCACATCTTTACTTCTTCACTAGTAGAGCTGGGGAGCAGAGTCTGGTGGAGCTGAGCACTGGTGTAGGTGACAGCCCAGTCAGGTATAGAAAAGGACTTGAATGTACAAACTAACATCATTTGAACAAGAAGTCCCAGGAAATTTGTTATAGGAAATTATTCCAGAGAGGCTCCTTCTGTTAAATTGCCTCAGATCAGTTTTCTGCAAAAATTCTCAGGCAAGTCTGTGCAAGAAAAATCATACCAGCAGTTGCTAACTCAGGGGTTAATCAGGAAGACTTGCCTTTAAATTCTACTGTAATCCAAATTAGCTTCTCTGTGTAGGTCAGTCTTCACATCTGTCAAGATGCTGGAATTTCCTTTTCTAGTTATTCTTAAAAAACCCCAAAAATGTATTTGTAAGCATAGTTATTTGCTCCCCCTGCCATCCTAGGCAACTTGAAATTGTCACTAGATGGCAATTTCTGCTTTTAATACAGATTACATGGTACCCAAGGTCTTGAATAAATTACACTGACTGTTAAATTAACAGGCACTGGAAGTCAGTGGCAGCATTGTAATGAACTGTTACTAGATCATTTACAGTCAGGGAGCAACCATATAGAATTTATGTGCATATGCTGGTCTACTCACATGGAAATTGGTCTGACACACTTGACCTATGTTAGCTGTGGAAATTCTAGAATGAAGACAATTGCTGCTCTTCCCAAATGCTACAGGCAAACCTGCCCTAATCTGGGAATCCCATTCCATAATATAGACTTCCATGTACTTTGGAGCACAAAACCAGAATGTATCATGCTCTGTTGAAATATTTAAGTTGCTCTTCAATTGATGTCTTCACTGCATTCCAGCTGCAGGACAGAGGAA
Organism: Prinia subflava; assembly: GCF_021018805.1. Taxonomy (NCBI): domain Eukaryota; kingdom Metazoa; phylum Chordata; class Aves; order Passeriformes; family Cisticolidae; genus Prinia; species Prinia subflava. The sequence continues at coordinate 52,464,441 of NC_086251.1, read as the reverse complement.
TTTGAAGATGGATTACTTGAGCCAAATTTTGCATTGTTTAATTAAGCAAAATGTTCAAGGGGCAATATAGTGCAATATCCTTTCTCTTTTCCAGTTAATTTAAAGTGAAGTGACAGGCAGAGCTCTTCCTCCGTCATGTTAACTTAGGGAATAGAACAGCTTTACTTTCAGAAATTACCTTTCCAGATCTCCAAAACATGTATTCTTCCATGGGAATTAGAAGAGAGATCTTCTATGTGCAAGAGAATGTTTAAGATTGACACTGATCCTGTTTTGGAACACTGCTGTGAGTCTGTGGATTTCAAGGAAACACTTGAGGACACCAGCACATACTCATAGCTTTCTCCCACCTGCCCTCCCACTCCTTGACAAATACCTAAATGTGTCATACTCAATGCATTTTATTCCTCATCTGTAAATACTTTTAGGCAGAAAACCATGGATGTTTTTTACCCAACCCTGAGGACTGGGGTTGAATTTTGGGTTCACTAAATGTTCCTTTAAAAAAATTTAGAGAGAACAAAACAATCATTAAACCATCTGCATTAAGCATTGTTGATAGGTCAGAAAAGAACTGGGAGCAGCAGAGCCTGAAACTGGTCATAAAAATTATTTATTAAAAAAAAAATAAGCACAGAAAACACTGCAATGATGTTTTTTACAAACCATTGTTTTGAGAATATAATTCCTGTGAATTACTGTAGATTAAAAATCTGCTTCAAAGTTATTTTGGGCATGTTTAAAACCACACCTCCTCCCTTTGTTCTATTTTCTTCTGACAGGTGAAAATAGAGCAAGGTGACTATATTTTGAAGTCATTCTTTTACTGTTATAAAAATAATATTTTGCATTACTGTGTCTTGTTCCTTACCCCCGAGGATGTCAAAGCATATTAGATACCTTATTGTATCTGTAGCAAGTGGTTTGCTTCCTACTGACAAATATCCACTTGTGAGGCAAATGCAGCAACACATTGAGGGGTCTGTTCTGAGGCCCAAGGGGAATTTCTTTTGGTGGGAAGGGCAATATTTCTTACACAACTGAATTTGTGCAGGAACTCGAGGATACAAGAGGAAAGGGTCTCATACCCAGCCTCTTTCTGTCACATGCAATGTAGAATCTCACCAATATGCCATTTGATATGTAGATGAAGTTAGCCATGCTGATTATTTGACACAGAAGTTGGAAGGTGTCAGGTGTTGCTTTTTTGGCTTTTTAAGAACTAAAATGTGAACTCTTCCTGTACTTCAGCCAAAGTAGGCACAGCATAGAAGAGTGGTAAACCTTGTAGTTCAGCCAGTTTCTGCTAATCAGCAGGAACCTGATAACAGCACATATCTCTATCTTAATTGCTGATAAAATGGTTTAGATAAAATCCCCTATGTCAGGACATGTATCCAGTACTGAATGAGTTGTTGGTGGTGTACAGCACATCAAAGTGGAAAGGAGAGAGCATTTTTACAGTCCAGGTAGAATCGTGTCAGCACAAGGCTGTATTGGGCTCAGTAGTCCTCCTGAAAGATTTGGATGTTAAATCAACCACGTATAATGAGTGGAGATCCAGTGTGATGTGAACTTAGGCTCCTCTGAGTGACTGACAGGGGGGCTATGAGCTGGAATAGTCTTGCTCTTGTGGAATGGAGAACTCCATGACTATACACAAGGCTTTAGATTCTGTGAATGGGAGGGCTGAAAATTCCCAGGAAGAGATTTGTTTGTCTTCAGAAGGAGTACATGCTAAGCATGGTTTCTGGCTCTATTTGTATTGATTATGTAATAACAGGTTGTACCATCTGTTCGGCAGTGGTCTGTCATGCTGCTTGCTGCTGTCATATACTTCTTTTGCTAAACTTGCCTTTGGGTTTCAGTTTAGATTGGAGGTGATGGATGTTTCAAGAGAAAAATGAGCCCTGATCTTCTTCCGGTCTCTCTTATATTTTCTTGAAGTGTCTTTCTTCTATTTGATGGGTGGACAGCAGCATTTTCAACAGATGTTTTTCACAGGCTATTGCATAATTATTTTTCAAGTGGCTTCTAAAAGCAGATGTTTCCATGTCTTTGATCTTTTTCCTCCTGACACTTTAACACAAACAGCAGATTCCACTGCTGCTGCCCTTTAGGCCCAGTGAAAGAAAATACCATAGCAGTGATGTTGATTTTTTTTCAGCCTCTTTGGCAGTAATAAACATATACAGGCACAATTCTCCTCCCTTTTCCCCTTGTCACTAGAATTGCTTACAGATACTATCTCAGGCTTTCTCTTTTAAAAATGTTGCCTTTCTCCATGACCTTTGTCCATAATTTAGTATTTGATCTTTATTTTCTTCAACAACTTTGTTTCTAGTAACATCCTGAGCGTGCAACTGTGACTTTTTTACTCTCTGGAGCTTCCGTGTATATTTTTTTACCCCATACCAAGGTAGATCACAACATCACTGTGGCATCTCCATCACTGTGAGGACCTTTTGACATGATTTTTTTTTCCCCAAATAACCTCATTTTATTTTCCTCTCTTGTGAATAGACATTCAACAACTGGACTTTTCCATTGTTTGCAGAAATAACCCTGCTTTCTTGTAAACCATTTTGTAAGAGGACTTCCTAATTTGGCTACTTGTTCCTCAAAGACTAAGGGAATGCGACTAAGAATGAAATAAAGGGCAGGCCCACACAAGTTTCATCCAGCCATAATTTATCATTTCAAAATATGAACTCTAGCTGTTAGTCTAAAATTATGATAAATGCTTGAATCAAGGAAACAAAAGCCTTCTAGTAAACCTACTCTGTATCTTAATTTAAACCTGATAGGTTTTGCCTCCAGCATGTAGAACGTCATCTGATGATGTCACATTACAGCTACCTGAGAGACCTTGTTCTATTCTCATTCTGTCTTATTTAATAATTAGTGTGGATATAGTAAGGGGGATTCTGTTTCCTTCATCTGGACTTCCTAGCACTGACTGCAGCCCTTTGAGCCATTCAGCTTCAGTCAGTCCACCTTCCTCCCCACTTATTTAACTAATATTTATTTTCTGTAAGGATGGTATCAGAGATTGTGTCAAAAGTCCTTCCAAAGTAAAAATAAATTACATCCACTGCTGGTCCACCAGACTAATCTTATCATAGAAGAGGATTTAATTTCCTCTTCCTAAATCCAAACTGACAACAGTCTGTCACATTTTGTCCTGAGTATGTTTGACTTCCAAGATTGGCTTAAACACCTTCCCATGCACCAATGTGAGACTGACTGGTCTGTACCTTTCCAAAATCTCATTCTTGCTCTTCTTGAAGACAGGAATAAGAATTTTCCCATGTAGAAACCTGTTCTGAGCACCCAAAGCATTCATAGATAATTGAGAATTGTCTTAAAATAACATTGACCAAGACAAATATGTGCATCTTATCAAGTCCCATGGACTCATAAGTGCCCAATTTTGTCAAGTGTTTCCTGTGTTGATAAGTGTTACCCTTGGTGGAAGAGTAATCCTTGGTCTAGATTTTCCCACTGGTGTCTATGGCCTAGGATTCATCAAGGTAAACCTCTTTCTTACTAAAAACTGAGGTAAAGAGGGCATTGAATATAAAATCATAGAATCACAGAATCAGAGAACCATAGAACAACACGTTGAGAGAGACATTGAAAGAACATATATGGTCCAACCTTTTTCAGGAAAGGGAGTCTAGAGATTATCTAGCACCCTGTTCACTTGTATCTTGAAAAGCTCCAGTTGACTCCACTGCACCCCTTAGGAGGTTGTTCCAGTGACTGATTATTCTTATGAAAAATGTCTTTCCTATATCAAGATGAGTGAGTTGGCCTTTTTGATGCACCCTGTATCTTTCAGCACCTGGCCCACTTTTCCCCTGGTTTTCCTTTTGCTGCTGCTGCACTTGTAGAGGCTTTTCTTGTTCCCTTTCCCATCCTTCAGCTGCTGGTGGGCTTTGGCTTTCCTAATCCAATCTCTGTGTGATTAAACCTTTGTATTCTTCCTAGGTCCACCTCTCTCTCTTTCTACATCTTGTATACTTTCTCTTTGTGTATGAGTTTTTTCAAGAGCACCCTTTTCATCCATTCAGGCTTCCTGCCACCTTTGCTTGAGTTCCTGCAGGTGAGGATAGACAATTTTGGAGCACAGATGAGGTGATCTTTGAAAATTAACCTTCTATCCTGGACCTCTCTGCTCCAGGACTCTCTCATAGGATTCTTCCTGTACTGGTTCTGAATCAGGCCAAATCTGCTCTTCTGAAGTCTAATGTTGTGGTTCTGCTTCTTGCCTGATTCTCTCTCCTCAGGATCTTGAATTCCATCTCATGGTCACTGCAGTCAAGTCACCCAACCTTCAAGACTCTGGCCACTTCTTCTGTATTTACTTCTGCTGTTTGTGGCACCAGGAGGACAGCTTGAGTGAACAACAGGACTTTACTGATACCAGGAATCTTCGAGCCTTCTTATTTTTCTCTCTCCCAATGAAAAGTTTGAAGCGCCACAAAATCTTTTTTTTTTCTTTTTCTTTTTCTTTTTCTTCTTTCCTGGGTTGGTGATTATCTTAGTGTTTTAATTTTCTGGCAAAGTTAGTGATCACTTCTCCAACAAAAACAATTTTTATCAGTTTTATTATGACATAAAATTTTGATGGAGAATGAATTTGCATTTGACTTTTCATGTTGTTTTTCTTTTCCCTGAACTATTTATCCTGTATCTGATTGTTTTTCCTGCTGTGTAATAAGTCCTGATGACCGCAAAATGGTGGAACATGACAGAACATGTAACAAATGAAGATTCTCTTTGTTTCAATTTTTCTGTTCTCCAGGTATCTGTTGAATTATCCACTCATGTTCTACTTTATCTGGTCTTTCTCATTTGTTTTTTCAGGCTGAAATTTCTTTCTAAAGTGCTGCTAGGCATTCTTAAGCCAAAAAAAGGAGACGTGTTTACTTCAGCAAGTAGAGATATAAATGTAGTCTTGCAAAAGGAACCAACTGGTTAGCCTTGTAAAACCATGGGAAACGTTCTTGCAGATTACAGAAAATGAAAGAATAAAGTTTGCTAATTGTAATATATTTGTTAACTATGTATAACAGTCTAACCATAATCCCAGCTGTGAAAAAAAAAAAAAAAAGCTAATGGCTGCTGCAGTGTAGTATTTCCTTCTTTTCCAAAGCATAATCCAACTTTTTCTTGAATTTAAGTCACTTTAACTGTTGGCTGCAAAACTTTTGGCAGTTTGTCTGATATTTCAAGCAATCTTTGTATAAAAATTGTCTGAATTGTTTATAGGTTTGTTCTCCTGCCCAGAGTTTATGCCATAATCTCTTATTTTGAAAACAACTGTACTTACAGGGATGCTATTAAGTAGTTTGGGCCTTGCATTGAAAGGTTGTGGTTAGTGGGCAGGAGATTCATAGAAGCTGGAATCATTAGACACATGTTTATCAACAGTTGAGAAAGAATAAAATCAGTGAGGCAATTCCACCCAGATATTCCCGTATAGTATTCTTATTATGCAGTATGACAATGATTTAAATTTTCACAATGGACTCTTTTTTGTTTTTTAAGATTCTTGGAAATATAGAGTCACAGAGAAATAAATGACTTGTTAATTACTCTCTCCAAATTGAATATAGGATGGAATAGGAGCTAACTGAGTATTAGCTGAGGTTGATGATGATTATGACTATTTCTGCTGATTCTTTTTCCACTTTCAATGTGTAGATTATGTTGCCAAGGTAGGTAGGAATTTTTGGACTCTCATAATTTCAGTCATGGAATTTAGTAGTAAGCTGGTGTCACTATTGTATATAAGGGTGTAAGCAACACTTCCATTTGCTTAAGAGTATACTTAGATTAGCCTTGGCTTTGTATTTGCTTGAGAGGAAGAGCAGTAGATGGAGGGCATTCCCATTTTTGACTCTGACCTGGCTCTGGCTGAAGTCAATGATGCCTCACTGTGCAAAAAAACTCTGAGCTGTCTTTGAAGAATTTTATTTTCCATCAAAAAGCATTGATGCTTAAAGACTGGATATGGCACTTGGTGTCATGGTTTAGTTGATAAGGTGGTGATAGGTCAGAGATTGGACTTGATGAACTCCAAGGTCTTCTCCAACCTAATTGATTCTTTGATTCTGTGACATTATTTTCTGTCTGGGATAAACAGCTCTGTAGAATAGGTTTAACTAGATCAGATGCAGCCTTTCACTGATATTTCAGCATAGTGCTATAGTTTTTGGGAAGATGTGAAATAATATTTTTTAGTCACCAAAGAATCCAAGCAGGATGTTTATTCCTCATAGCCATAAGACTAAATCTGTATGTAAATGATTCAGCTTTGTTCCTAGGCAATAAATAACACATGCTGCTAAAAATAACCAGCTATTTTCCCCCAATTGTTTAAAAAAGGGAGAAAGGTTTTATAAAGGGGCAATTAAAATTCCGAAACAAAACACTGAAAAAACTCAGGAAATTGCAAAATGAACTTTCATGCTTCTCTGTGTACTTTCACTAAGGTTTTAACTGCATGCTATTTAACTAAGTTAATGGTTTCAGGTTGTCTGGAATTTATGTAACACCTTTAGAGATTTTTAACAAAGTGAGGTTCAGAATAATTAGTAATTGGTAACTCACTGAAGATAGGTGAGGAAAAAGGAAAAAGATTGTGACTAGCTTTAGCAAGGTGGGGAAAGAAATGTTAAAAATCAATATAAATACAATTTCCCTCCAAATTCTGGAGAAATTGCAAACAACCTAAATTTAAACACATAGAATACACAGAGAGAACAACTGTCAATGTATGAAGAACAGTCAATAGTAAATTAAATCAGTTGTCTATGTCAAGCCAATCCACAACAGAGAAGCAGACGGGAGAATTACCAAGTCTATGTAGTTTTTAGTAAGATCTTTTGTATTGCTTTATATAGCATTCTAATGAGAATCAAGGCAAATATTCTCAATTAACTTACTGTGGAGTGGGTGCAAAAGAGGCTTATTAGGTGTATCTGAATAGTACTTTTTAGTAGTTCTTTAATGTATTGAATGAGTATCTGTTCAGGCCGCCCAGTATTCAAGGTTTTAAGTAGTGTCCTTTATGATGGTGCTGAATAGGCTTATAAAATTTACAGTTGACACTAACTCTATATGCACTAAAGAAAATACTTAGAATTCAAAAATACATTTAGAAATGAAGTTCAAAGATTGTTTGACAGACAAGTAGAAGTTATTGCACTTAGCCAGGAATAATCAACCATGGAAATGCAGAATGGACAACCCAAGTAGAAACTATAGAAAAGCACTAAGGTAACAGTGGGTCTGAAGCTGAATGTCGGTTCTCAAGATGCTTTTAGGGAGAAATCTGAATGTGTTTGTGTTGATTAACCTAAAGAAGAGGAGATCAAAGAGAGGACGTTGTGGGAGAAGAACTAATAGTAGCAACTGTAACGAGAAAGGTCTGATTACAAGTAAGGGAACAGTTCTAATGACAAGGGAGGTGAAGTGCTGGAACAGATTGCTTACTGCATCCATCAACAGATGAGACAAACAGATGTTAGGAATGACGTGGTTTTAACTGAGTCTGGGGTACTGTGGGATGGGGGGAAATGGGTAAGCTCTGGAATGCTCCTGTGTTTCTGTTTATGACATTTTCCTGCAGAATTCTTATTAAAAACAAGTTGCAAGTGGTGCACTTGTGCTTCCTGCCTTCTGCACACTAAGTATATTTACTGCAGTGTATAGAATCTCCATAAGTAGAAACACAGTGGCAGTTCACTTTATTTAGCAGGTAAGCTTTTTACAACATTCACTCAATTATCATTCATATAGTGTGGTGTGGGTTTGGCCCAAAATTAATCAACAGGCAGAATGGGTTAATAGAAAGGGCAACCAGTTTTCCTTGCTTTGCCTCTGACTCTTTTTGTAAGCTAGTTTAAATCCCTTGGGCTCCCTTTGGATTCTTTCCCATTTTTTTTTTCTGTATTTCCCCCCCGCCCCCAATATGATTCAAGGTCTTGCTTTATGCAAGCACTGGTAAAAAGGAATTATGCCACTGTGGGTGTTTGTGTAGCACCTGGTATTACAGTGCTTGAGCTTAATTGAACATTCAGAGTGCTACTGTAACACAAGTAATAAGCCACAATAACAGACATTGAAGACCACAAGTCTTCCTGTTGACTCCAGTGGAAGTAATTGAATCAGGCCTTGAATGAATGAAGAGGGGATCTTAAAAGGGTATTCTTGGTCAGTAGTCTCTCCAGACGTCTTCACATCCTTGTGCCATCTTGTTCTCCCGTTCCCATTTGCTTGTGTGAGCTGTCATCTTGCTCAGATTTGATGTGTCCCTGCTGCAGCATTTTGAAATACAGAATGCATGAAATATGCCTTTCATATGAGCATGAATTCTAGTTTTGTTCAGACATGTCTGTGGTCAAAATCTGATATTCTCTGTCTAGTCTTATAGTTCAGAGGCCACTCTTTCAATTTATCTAGGAAAGCATATTTTCCTAGAGAACTGGCTTGTACATGAGGTATATAGAGAACGGAATATTTTAAAAATCATGAGTATCTCATACACAAATGTTAGGCTAACAGCACAAGTCATAGCATGCCACATTTCAGAATCTATTTTTTACTTTTTCTGTCATTTAAAGCCAGCATTTCTTTAAGTTTTACATAATGTATTTTTTCATTGGGAAAAAAAATCAGAGTCTAGCTAATGGTGAGACAGCTTAAAAATAATTGTAACTAGGAACTGGGCCATGATTAAAATTGTTCAGCTGTTCATTTTATTGTTTGTTCCCAAAACCTTAAATGCACTCTCTGAGAACAATAACAACAGTTAGCATGTAACTCCGTATGGGCCAATTCATGCAGTCCTCTCTCAGTCCTTTCTTCCTGCAGAAAAACTCCTGTTTAGGGGACTTTGTAAGGAATTCAGGGCTGGAACTATCTCTTCTAACTGTTTTGTAATAATAACATGGAGACTACAAAGGAGAAAGGAGAAAAAACATAAAGAAGAAACAAAATGACATCTACTTACCAGCATAATTGGATTTGAGGGAGTGAATAGAACAGAACAGTCTGTGATATCCCCTTTGAATAGTATCTGCACCTTTTTCAGCCTCTCTGAAATGTGTGGGATATTTACTACTGGGTTTCCTACAAGAGGGATGAATCTCTGCAATGAGAGATAATATAATATATTATAAAAATATACAGAAAAAAGATGATGGCCACTTGGTATAGTAAAACAAACTGGTTTCATAAGTAAGAAATCATATTTGCTGTTGGTTGACTTTAGCTGAGTTTTGGAAGGTGGCAGCTTCTTCAGGCAGTGGGTGGTTGTCCTTCTTGGTTGCTTGATTGGGCCTCTTTGAATCTACAGTAGCTAGGCACTTTTGTTGTTAAAAATTGACTTTTCTCCTACACATCTGAAATCTTGGTCTGTGTTTCCACAAGCAGAACAAACTTTTATGACTGATGGTGAAATGCAGGGAATTGTAACTTGTTGTGGCTGAGCTCAGAAGTGATGAGCCACATTTAGGGTGGGATTCTCAAAACTCCATTGCTGTTCAACAGCTGCTGGAAAATACAGTCTTGCAGGCACCCATGAAAGTTGCACCCGAAGTGCAAATTTATAGCCAGCTAGAGTATATACAAAGACTATACAGTTCACAATGCCTTTCCACTATAAAACCTCTTATGACATCATTAATATTTTGATTTCATTGTATTTCAGCTGGGTTACCAAGTGTGTATGGGATACACAGTTGGGTCCATTTATTACTTAATTTAGGAAGAGCTACTGTAAGCATAATTTGAGCCTTTTCTCTCAGGAGAAGAATTGAAACCTCATTCACGTTTTAGGATGAGTAAGGATATGGTGTCACTCACAGCAGGAGCCTCATTTTGAGCCCATTGATGTCAATGGAAACACTTCCCTTTGCCTCAGTGGGCTGTGGACCAGGAATATGCAAGAGTAAGAGAACTAAAGATTCTGCTGACTGTATCATATAGTATATGCTGTACAGTTTTACTAAAATAAACACATTTACTTAGCCAAAATACTTAACGTTTAATTTAAAAAGCATAATATAAAAAGAATGGGTTTTGCTTTACTGATGTTTTAAGCTTTAATTTAATGTAACATAGTGAAAAAGACACCAAATATTCTAGTTTTGTTTCATTAGAACCAGATGGTCCATGAAAGACTTTTGGCTAAATTAGAGTTGGGAAAGCTTATAAACTCTGACTAGTCTGAAAATGTGCTCAAAATTGCTATATCAGATGATATGCCCAGTTTTATAATACGAAATTCTTTGGCGATTTTACTAACATCCTGGTAAGGTGTTGTACAATTCAGGCAATTACAAGAAACTCTTTTGGATGCTACTGTCATTATTGTTCTGCTTTGAAATGGGAAAAACAACAAAATAGCTCTAATGCAAGTGAAGTATCTGAGAAAACATCACAGTGATGTTGTTAGTGAAGAACTAATGAGGAAAAAGAATTGTTCTTACTTATTGTTGACTTATTTTTTTATATGATGAGACAAATTTGTTTGTCTCAAAAAATTGAAACCCACCAACAAAATGCCCCAGCCCTAAACATCATGCCCTTCATCCTCAAAGAAGGATAATTTTTTTCTCTATCCTAAAAAACACTGCTGGTACAGTAAATATACATCCCCAGCTGACAGTTATCAGACAGAATATTAACTCCAGAATGAAATATTGAAGTAATAATGACTGTCAGGAATGACACATGCAATTTGAATTTGCTTCAGTATTGTTTTATTGCAGTCCTGTGGCAGTCCTTCTGTGCTCTGGAAGATATCTTGTGTGTTCTGATGGGTGGGAGGCAGAGGCAATTTTGATGAGGGGTTTAGGTAGGAATTGAAAAAAATTGCTCAGGAGAAATACAGGTAACCTGAAATGTTTCCTCTTGCTAATAGAAATTGAGAGAAAAACAAATGCCCATAATAGGTCACTAGGGTTCAACAATGTTTAAGGTCAGAGGTAACTTTTATGGCATTCTGCCCTGACTTATATAACAGGTTGCTGATTGCAACCAGTAATCTGCAATTGAGTCAGAGCATATCAAGTGTCTTGGGTTGCTACTCTTAAAGGTCTTGATTATGTTATATAATAGTTTCATACCTTGGGCATTAGGAATGGATTTTCAAAACTTTTTTTCCTGTGATTTCCTACTAATCCTTCTCAGGTGAGAACTTCTTGCCTCTGCTGTTTTAGTGGTTTCATTGTTCCTAAGTAAGCTGTTTTCATGCAGGAAGCAAATGGGATCAGGTTTTCTGGGTAGGTATGTCTTAATTTCAGTACTGAAACATGGTCTTGCTCTAAGTTTTGCAAATGTAAATCAAATTGATTTCAATAGGGCTACTCAGCGAGTAAGGGCTGGGATGGAAAGTCCTTTCAGGAAGACAAACAACCTTCAAAAGAAAACCAATTTTGCAACCATGGCAGTATGAGGCCTATGGTAGGTAGCACAAGTGCTCAATTCAGCAGCATTGTATCTCTGAACAAGTCAAAGTTATTATTGTTTTATGACATTTAGTTTCTTTCTAACTTCTTACACAAATCCCTGGTAGCTTTGCTAGCCTGATTTTTTTCCTCAAGCAGCTGCATATGTATACATATACATTTATATGTAGGTGTGTGTGCAAACACATATTTTCATGCATATGTCTGATAGGGGTTGTGAGTTTATATCACTGATTTACACAACACCACAACAAAGGTGGGTATATATAGCCCAGCAAATATTGACAAGTCCTTTGGTCTTCTGTAGTTTCACAGTAGAGTGCTGGCTTAGGATTTTCTTTGCTTTTAATTTGTGTGGACTTAGGACATTTCTTTTCCTTTGAACATTAAGGTCTAGTGAATCAGGCACCCCTGACTTCATACATCATAATTGACAATTTTCATCTATTAGAGAGTTTAAATGAGAAGTTTTATTGCCTCTGCATGCTCAATCAGACCCTTTTGGAATGAAAGATAATGAAAAAACCCTAAATGATCATTAAAAGGCATGACTTGCACAATTCTCTGTACAAAATCGTAGAATTGTTTTGGCTTTGCCTTATTAGGCATCGGCACTTATTTGGAAGATAACTTGCATCTTAGTGAGATTTTTGGAAAATTACTCTGTCTGTCAAGTTTGTCAGGGAATTTGAAGCAAGAAAACTTAATGTGACTTTGGGTTAATATTTCTCAAGAGTGTCTATGTCATAAAACCCAAGACATTCATTTGCATAATTTGGCCTTAGGGTACAGGGAGGAGTGGGGAACAAGCAGAGGAAAATTTACTGGAGGAGTAGTAGAGATTTTGATCAGAGAGACTGTCAGAAGCTTGTGAATTTGCACAAAGCTGTACGTCTTCAAAAAAATAAGTGGAAAGACTCTTGACTCAGATGTCTATAACCATTTCTTAATCTGTGACCTACAATCTGTCCTTTTAAAAAATGCAGACTCTTCAAACCTCAGACTGTAAAATCACTGTGGAAATCAGAGCTCAGGCAAAGATTTAACTTTGGAACAAACAATGAGTTTTTATTAAAAGATACCTGATTGCTGGTTCACCTAATGAATTATGCATCCAGACAAATCCAGCAAAAAATGAAATCCTCCCCTTTAGAACTAATGTGTGTCTTTGCATTGTGCCCAACGTATCTGCCACCACTGGTGCCAGAATAGGGACCTAGTGGAGATCCTGAGTTCTACTTTCTTCCCTGGCTTCTGCTCTTGCTTTAGAGAGGAAGTTCTTGTCAAACAACCTCTTCTCCCAGTATATCAACTCCGTGCTGCAGGTCTTTGTGGTTCCAACATAAAACCAGCCACTGCTCAACCAATTTTAAGCTTAAGTGTTCTCCCTGGACCATGGGCTATGAAGTGGCCCATGCACATGGAGCAGCTTTTGGAAGTGTGTTAGCCACTACCTGCTCTGAAGGTATTGACCTATACAAAGAAACTCAGATGCTGTGGGATGCCAAACACTCATTAGTCTTCCTGATAACAACCTTGGGCAAGCACAAATGACTACATACACTTATGCTGAGCTGTGTAATTACTTGTACTTGTTTTAACGGAGATGTCAGAACAGGCATCTTGTGGCTTCAAAGTACTTTGGTTGTAAATATGAAAGATAATATTAAAAATGTTTTAAAAGGCAACTTGTAAAGTAGGGATCATTTTTTCTTCTTCCCCACTCACCTTATACCTTCCACTGAAATGTAAATAAAATTACAACTGGTGGTCTGGCAACTTTGACAGTTGTAAGAAACAGTTATTGCAATAGAGAAGCAAATAACGTAATGATGTACTTGTGGCCCATTTTGCAAATTTACATTTTGCCCTTACGTCAGAAGATATTTGAAAGCTGATGCTACACAAACCTAGCTTTGGTCCTAGAACTAGCAGATAAAACACATGGTAAATACTGAAACCCAAAACAGAAAAAGCTGTTTTGAGAGTTTAGGTTAGAATCTAGGAAGTCAGGAAAAGGGAGAAGGAAATACAGACTTTTTAATGATTGCTTTGAAGTTATTTTGCATGTCAGCTCACGATGAGATTCTGTAGCTCTGCATATGAAGAGTATATTGTAATTTCAAAACAAATTAGAGAAATATCCAATAGTCCCTCAAACTGTTTGAATCCATTTAATACCAAGAAGTGAAGAAGCCAGAGAAATCCATGATAGTGTTTTAGACTCTATGACCTTGTCGAAGGATGACAGGTGCTTAAGGCCACACATGAAGTAGTAAATACAAAGCCCTGTGAATGGGCAGCCACATGCACCCTTTCAGGCAAAAGAAAAGTGCAATTTATTGGAAAGTTATAACTCACCATGGCCATACTAACTAGGAATAGCCAGGATAATGTGCAGCAGAAATTCTTGTTCTACCTTTCATTAAGTGGCAAGGTGACCTCATGCAGTGTGTACTAGCTGCGGTGCTGACTTTGTGCCTTGGGGAAGCTGTTGGAGAAGAGGACAAGGAGGAATTTTTTTGCCACTGCATTCATTTGGCATTGGGAAGCTCAGTTCATGTATTCCAGTCATAATGTCTAAGCGCAGAAGGGAGCACAGCGAACACTCCCTGATCCTGGTGTAGCACAAAATTTTGAAGAATCATTGCTGCTCCTGCAATCTGTTATGTGACTGCAATAGGTCCTATGCCAATGCCTATCCACAGACAGGATGGTTTCAACATGAATCAAGCCAGCCAGCCAGCCAGATGTTTTGAGGCACATAATGTAATTATTGATATGAAAATCAAAACAAGGTACCATATAAAGGCAGCCACTGTTAGATCATTACAGATGAGACCATCAGTCTTGTTGCTGTAACAAACTCTGTATTCATTATTTTAGCTCAGGATATTTTTTTCTTTGCCTGAATTGGCTGTTCTCTTAATGAATATTGCAAATCATAACCCACATTATATGCCTTGAGTTGTCTTGACTTTTGATTTGCAATGAACATTTCAGGAGCTTGATTAGTGCCATTGCAAAACATTTCCTGATGGAGGAAAGAAGGAGACATGCCATGGAGGGCTGCAGAATTCTGTGTGACCAAGCAGTGAATCAGACCTCTAGTACAGAGTAATCTCCAAGCTGTGTTTGGACTTCACCCTGGACTCTCTCCTTCACAGGAGGTAGTGCTGATTTTGACAGTGTTTTCATAAAGACTTGAAGTGTTTCAATGAAGAGATTGAAGCTTTTACTGCTAGTGATGTATGTCAACTCTGTTAGTGTCATAAATGGAAAATTTTGGGGGAAGAAGTGAAAACATAATGAAATTTTGTTTCCAAATTGATATAAAAATGGACTGCTTTTACTTACTTCTCTCCAGATAATGTGTTTTTTACCTTTTGAAAAATTGTGGATTACCTTTTGGTTGAAAACCAAAGCAAAATAGAAGAAAAATCAGAAGGGAATCTTCAAACCCAATAGCTGTTAAAAGCTACTGAGAAACATTGTTTTTTAGTTGCGATATTTCTATTTTTTAATTAAATCATACGCTTTATGCATATTTGACCTTTGTACAAAAAAGCCATAAAGTTTTATTGACTGTTACAAGTTGCAATAAAAGTGGAGTTCTAATAAAATAATTATGAAGAATTTTAAAGACGAATTAATTAGCTCAGAGTCCAGTTTTGTCTGTACCATACATGCAGAAAACACATATGTCCAGTTGCAACTGGGAGTAATGCTCAGACACCTGTTAACATCTGTTTTCTGTGTATCATTTACTGTCCAAGCAGGACAACCTCATTGTCACATTGACCTTAAACTAAAGTCAGTCATGAAAGAAGAGCAATGAGTCACAGTAATTGCTTGGATGAAGCAAAGGAGCAAAAGCTCTTGGAGCTGTTCACCTTCGGGGCGTGCTTTATAGCCCAGCCTCTTGAAGAGATATCTAGGGAGAATTGGGATGGGTTGGCCTCTCTGAGATGAGGAGATGTTGTGCAATAGGATCTTCTTGCTGGCTGGTTCTTTCATGTGGGTGGAGTTCTGTTGTTCTTGTTTTTATTGTTATGGATTGTGAGATGGGGAATTGTTTTTCCATTAGCAAAGGCAAAACAACTGCTTTCAGTGTAGAGTGACCTTTTTGATTATGTACATGAACCACAGACAAAAAGAACACAATAAAATACTCCATGGGCAAACATAGTGAGCTTGACTCATCACTATGTTACTCCAGTTCTGTACCAGATCAGATTGACTGAACAAAGATGGAACTTTACCACCCATACTATCTGAAGCAAAGGGGTCTCATTCTGCCCCTGACCAGAATGCTGATTTGTAGAGAACGAGCATCGCTCACTCTTTGTAAAAGGAGAATTATTATCCATGGGGATCCAGAGTGTGAAGAAAAGCTTGGCCCAGAATGCTGAGGTGGAGGATGTATATCATGTGGTCTGTGTATCAAATACACAACACGATGTATCCTGACATGGCGTGTTTTATGAAGAATGTTCTGAACAATTAGACTAAACAAAAAGATCAGTAGAAGACGCAATTTCTAGCTCACAATGACCTCCATAATATCAGAGAAGGTGTCAGCATTTTGACTGTTTTACAGAAAATACTTGCATCTTTGTCAGTTCTAGGAAATAGGCCTTCTAATGGGTAGTGGCTGACATAACACATATGTCACACTTATCCTTGTTAGGATGTTTTGAGGCTTTCCTTTGAGCAGCTCCCTACCACAGAAATAAATCATCTCCTCATAGAGAGCAGACGAACAACAACATGTGAGAAGAGGATTTATGGCTGTGGCTGCCTTTCCGAGCGCCGTGGGTGCCCGCACTGCAGCTCCGTGGTGCCTCCTAGAGGCGCTGGCTGCGGGCAGGGATGCAGGGATGCAGGGATGCAGGGATGCGCTGGGTGCCAGCTGTGTGCTCACAGCGTGCCGGCCGATTTCTCCCGCAGCTGTTGTGACCCGCGAGTATTTGATTCGTTTAATGCAATGGAAATGTTCAGTTCTTGGCCCCTGAACTACTGCAGCTAAAATGAGATGGTACTCTATGGTTTGTGGCTTGCCTTTGTTCCCTCACTGTGGATGCTACACTAATAGCTGCACCTTCCAGGTGAAAAAAAGGAATCCTTGCTTTCCAGGACATGGCAAATCTAGGTGAGAAGTATGCAGTTCTGTGAAGGGCAATCACAGAGCAGCGTAGTTGATTGGCAGACTTGACTACATTGTAAACACTTCTAATCTTCAGCCAAGTTAATGGCTTGCAAAACCCAGACAAATTTGTTTCAGATAACTGATTCCAGTAGGCTGTACTCCTGAAAACAAAGCAAATTGTATACTGACTATGCAAGCCATGGTTATTCTTGCAATCTCTAGATAGATGCTTGTTAGAAACATTTTCACCCATGTTGACACTGGGTTACTTCCAGTAGAAATAACCCACACATTTCCATAGAAAAGACTGTGGAATACAGATTTAACAGAGGATAGAAAAGGATGAGTTTGGATATTCAACCTGTCACTTCTTTTGGCACTTGGAATCCAGATGGTATATTTCTGGCATCTGCATTGTCCAGGTTTTTTTCTCTGTAACTTGCCTCATTCAAAGTGGTTAGGACTGATATTATGTGACACTGTTTTGTACAGACCATTAAACATTTCTGAGATGGGTTAAATCATTTCAGTGTGCTGCAAGGTCTTCAAATACTTTCAGAGAATGACCCATTTCTGAACAGAAAAGCTTCCTGTTGGACACATCCCTTCTGTTCACAGCTGCTTACATCATTGCTTCCCATCTGTGATCCTGTTGTCCATTTGCAATCACATTGTTTCCCTGTTCAATGGGGAATGCAGGATAGGACTATGAAAGGAAGCAGAAATATTTAATGTGTCTTCCAACAGTCTTTACTGAGACAAGTGTTTTATTCTTTCTGGACAGAGGCTAGTCATTCTGGATAATGCTACAACTGATTTGGCCAAACTGATGAACTTAAAAAGTTCATCATACTGTTCCTGCTCACGCCTCTATGCTCCTTTCTTCCTGTGTATCTTGGCTCCTTGTACCCACTCATGATTTGAACTCCTGTGACAAATCTTGTCTCTTTTTTAGTTTTCATTATGGTTCTGGTATTAGGATAAGGTGTTCTCTTCTTGTCTGTCCAGAATCAGAAGAGGCATCTGGATCTTTATCAGGCAGTTAAGCAGAATTGCAAAGCAGAAGAGAAATCACTGTAACTGGATAACTGTAAGGTGTAATGAGAATTATGTCAGAACTGATCCTTGATGAGGGGTAGTTGTAGTAATAACAAGGATATAGTACTAAGTAAAGGATCAGAAAATATGAAATGAAGGGGTTTATCTTGGTGTTGCCTTGCTTGCCATCTTCTTGGATCAAGATGAGAAGGGTGCATATGTGTGACACTACAAGTTTCTGTTAAATAGTCTTGAGGCATTATAGCTTGGATTGGATAGGCATTTTTTTTTCAAAAAATTATTATTATTATTATTTTAACATTTAAATAGAGGTTTGACCTGGAGTAGAAGGAGACAGATGGTGTCTGATGGCAAAGCTTTGACCCCGATGGTGAGATTGTATTTGGCAAGAAACCAGTTCTGTCTAGTTTCATGTCACGTACCAGACTGTTTTGTTTTTTTCTTCAATGAAATCATCAATTGTCACTGAGACTGAAGGGAGGACTGGATAAACCTCAGCATTGTCCCAGAAAAAATAATTCTATTGATCATATAAGCTAACATCCAGTTCTTTGTTCAGGCACACAGTGTGGCGAAGGGAAAACAAAAGGGCAAGCTAGACTGTATATTGGGTGAAAATAGAGCCCAAATGCAGATTCTGTTTCGTATACATGAGCAAAACTCAAAGACTGTTGGGAATGTGTAGTGCATCAAAGCTGGCTGTGTGTGAAACCAGATGGGTTTGTAGCTGAAACAGTTCTATTTCTGAGGATGTCGAAAATCTGCCTTGACTGAGTGCAGCCTACTCCCCAGGGGTGTTCCTCAAGCAATTCTAGGTCTTGGGGTGATCTCAGGATTGCCCTGGAGCAGCTTGCTGCTAAACAATGAAATGTACTTACTTTTCGAAGACAGAATGTTGTTGACATTTCCTTCTTGCAGGAAACTTGAAGGTGCCATGTTTTGGCTTCTGTTTAGAATGAAGGCTTGTTTAGAAATGTGGGAAGTTCCTCCCTACAGATCAAAATATCCAAGTTTTTATTAGCTGTTGCAGAACAGCGGTGCTCTCTGGAAACGGAGACCTTATGCCAGATCAATACCTCCAGTGCAAGAGAGAAATATCACTAAGTCACTTAAGCAGACCATCTCACAGCTTCTCCTTGCTCTTCCTTGACAAATGACTGCATTTTTAAAAACTTTGGTATTTTTTTCCTTTCCTAAGGCAAGTTAATGAGCATACAGTGATTATCTTACCATAGTATCTCAAGCTGAAACAAAGTGTCTGAAATATCTGAAAGTTCAAGTCAGAATTATGCCCTAAATTGTGTTAATATCTAATTTAGAAGTAAGTGTTAAACAATAGATTAACTAATGGGAGTTATTCATTCTGTAATAGAAGTATGCTTCTTATTCTCAGATAGGACAATTTTAAGAATAACCATTTGTATCATTCCACTTACACTTGAGGAAGGCTTGAGGTAGTAATAAGAATACTGGTTGTGCATTAAAAAAATTATTTTTTTATTCTTTGAAATTGGATTGAGGATGGCATTTGAATGCAAACTTTTTTATGGTGAAGTGTGTCTGAGGTTGAGAGTGGCAGGTATAAACCAACACCTATGAGACATCTGTAGCAGCAGCTAAGGGACAGGTGGAGTCTCTGCCGAGGCACTTTTGCAGTAAGACTGCTGGTGACATACTCTTCCAAGGTCTCCACACATGGAATTTGCTCTTGTTTCTCCAAACTTCACAGTGCTGATTTTGGAGAACTGACCATTAAATCATCTGCAGTCAACTGACTGATCCATCGTGTTTTAATTAAATCACTTTAATCAACAATACTTATGAACAAATTCCATTTGTAAATTTTCTGTTTAGGAAGTGTTGTCTATGTAATTTCAGATATTCCCCTCAGAGACAGGGTAATTAGTTTCTTCTTTATATGTCCAATTGCAGATTTATCTGTGATAAAAATTGTATTACTAGCATCCAGTATCAGTATCTGGCATGCCTCGGATTCCACCATTGAAACTGTAGGCATTAAAAAAAGGCAAGAAAGTAAACAAACAAAAATCCCAACAAAAACTGCAGAGTTAAGATGGAAAAAAATAATCTCAAACAAGATAATGTACATTTAGATTATTTATGGTGTAGTAATGCACTTTTAGAAAGAATTATGGAGTCTGTTCTCTCTATGAAACTAAGTGATGAGTCATGTCTGGGACTTATTTTTGTTAACAGCATTTGAGCAGGTAAAAGCTCCGTGTTTTAGGGGTAAAGTTTAGTGTTTCTGAATAATTTTTCTGTGAACTGCTACTTTCCCACAATGAAGCAGCTGGCTGAGAGTACAGTTTTCCCTGAGTTAGATGAGATCTTCAGTATCCAGGAAGATTTTCCCTGGAAGTTTTTCAGCACTGCAGGAATGGAGAGGTCCCTTGGAAGCTCTTCCTGCTGATACATAAGTCAGGCTGTCGAGAGCTCTTTGCTATGTGTTTCTGTAACTCCCATAATCTGTAAACCATACTTGTGTGCTCAAAGTATAGCTGAAACGGAAGGGAGTGTTTGTGAGCTTATGACTGGACTAGCTGCAGTTTCACAGAAGAAAAACAGCTTTATCTCTCTAATCCTTCTGCTGGCAGGCAGGACATGAAAAACGAAGGTAAGACACTGTACCTATTTATTGCTTAATTTCTCTCCATAAATTCTAATCTTGTGGTTAGAAAACCCAACAAAATCCAGTAATTCTCAAATGTAAACAAGTAGAAAAATAATACTCCAGAGTGCAGGAGTTTTTAAGTATCCAAACCCTAAATATGTTAACACAGCTGCATGTCATGTGATCCACTGCAGTTCTAACAAAAAAATATGTGAAACGTTTGAAAATATCCAGAATACTGCAAATTTCTGATGATCCCCTAAGTGAACAGGAGCAAAGCAACTATTAAAAATCCAGAAGGAATGAATAAAGAGTTGTGCTGAAATGATATAAACAGCTCTTTTCCTTAGCTAATATTTAAAAGTTCCAACTAAAGCCCTCCCACAGTAAAGCTGTGTAAGCTAGAGGTCTTGCAATACTTTCTGAATGTATTACTCTGCCTGTGAGCGATCCAGCTGTGTTTTAAGGCATTCTTATAATCTGTTTGGGTTTTTGGGGAGGTCAGTATGCCACAGTTCAGTGAGAGGGAGTTTCTTCAGATGTTGCTGAACAAGGTAGCACAGAACAAGAAATATTCAGGCTGTGCCAGTGTGGTATTTCAGCTCTCATAGCTGCTGTTGCTGGTTTCTGAATGTCTTGTCTGTCTTTATGCAGTGTGTTCTGAATGCAGCTCCACAACTTGCAATGTTTGTGTCTCCTGGGCGATGGCTGGAGCTCTGTGCACTCCAGCTATGCCCTCAGCCATGGCTGGGTTCCTGTGGCAGGTAAAGCATTGGTGAGAACACCAGCTGTGTGTGCAGCATTTGGAAGGCAAAATCATCATCAGTCAAGAAGCTAACAGTACACTTTGAATGTCTAAAGTGAAGTGAAAAGCACACAGAAAGTCATAAAAACATGGCAGAGAGCAAACCCAATTGGTTAGAGAAGTATTGTGGAATTTACTAAGTCATAAGTGTTATCTACATGCCAGGTCTTCTTTCAAAGACACGGTGTTTTTTTCCACCAAATAACCTTCTGCAAATAGCTTTTTGCCCCTGAGCAATAAATGCAGGATTCAGCTATAATGATAACTGCGGGAGATTAGAAGTTAAGCCTCCATGAAAAAGAGAACAAAGGAAATTAGAGTGTATTCAGTAACATTTACAAAATAATTTTAATTCCATGCAATTTCAAAGCAATGTTTCCATGTGTTAATAATGTCAAACAAAAAATAACATTACTTTAATTTTTTCTTTTTATTTTCTTTTAAATATATTTCTTTCTCATCTCCACTACTTGAGTAAAAATGACATTTCTTGGTTTAATCCAGCTCAACTTATCTTAAAAGGCATTTTGTGGAGCAAACTTTCTACTTCATAAAATTTCTATTAGTTGTATTTTCAACCTCTGATACTGAAAGAAGGGTGTCTAGATATTTGGTACATTCAAAGAAAATGTTGCCAAAATATATGATGGTTTGTGTTGGTTTCTAACAGGTTTTAACTGTCTCTTCCTGGAAAAAGTATACTTGGAATTAAATTTCAGCAAGCTCAGGTATATAGTTACAGCATTTTAAGATCTGTCTTCTGGGACAGGGTCTGCTTTGATTCATGCCATTATTCAGCAAGTGTGAATGACTAGTATTACGTGAAAATGTTTGATATTGATTCTCTATCATATTAGAAATCATTGCTTCTGATAAATGTATTTAAAATATATTTGCCTACTGCAATCACTGCCAAGAATCCTTGGCTGAGTCAAAAGGAGTGTGGCCAGCAGGTTGAAGGAAGTGATTATTCCCCTCTGCCTTTGTGAGACCCCACCCGGAGCACTGTGTACAATTCCTCCAATACAAGGAGGATGTGGAACTGTTGGAGCAGGGTCAGAGGGGACCTCGAAGTTGTTAAGAGGACTAGAGCATTTCCCCTACAAAGCTGGGGCTGTTCAGCCTGCAGAAGAGAAGGTTGCATGGGGAACTCAGCAGCCGTCCAGTATCTGAGAGGGGCTACAGGGAAGCTCTGAGCAGCTTGATCTAGTAGGAGATGGCCCTTGGATTGGGACTAGATGGTGTCTAAGGCCCTTTCCAACCCCTAAACATTCTATGATTCTGTGATTATGGCATCTCTATAGAAGTACAAAACTTACCAAGCAGAAGGGACATTTCTTCACAAGCCTTCACTAATTCAGATATTTGATACTATGTTTTGCTACTTGTCCAGCCAATGCCTTGTGGAAATAGTGCCAAGATGCAGAAAAGAGCATAGATTGTAGAAGTGAGTAGGAATGGTGCCAAGGCTGGATTTTCTCCAGAACTTTTCTGTAAATCAGGCAGTTGATCTGAGATGCAGTGCCTTGGTTCTTCAGGTATACAAGGATTTACAAATATGTATACTACCATATGTGTGATCAACTTGATTCATAATATATAGTACGTCTTATCTAGAAGAGTTTGTGTATTATATTTACCAGACTTTTTGCTTGGCTAGAGGCAGGATATTTCTGTTTGAGGGACTATTCTTTCTCAAAAGTGTGTGTATGCCTTCTAGGAAAATAAGAGAAAAATTTAGTGTCAAAAAAGGTCACTTCTGGGATTAGTGAATAATTTAGGATAATTTTATTCTTATCTACCAGAAAATTTAATCTGAGATTATTGGCAGAGGTGAGAAGGAGGTAGGCCTTTTATCTCCTCTCTTGGTGGTTAAGCTGTTCATCTGCACTGATGGATGCTGTGGTTTAATTCTGTCTTCTGCTCTGGAGATTTAGATCCTGCTGTCTTGTCCCTTAGGACAGGACATGAACAATAGCAGCAGTCAGATCTGCTGCACTGTGTCCTCATTTGTTCCTCTTTACACTTTTTTGCTTCAGAGGAGCTGTCTGTGGGTCTGATGCCCTCTCTGCCAGAGGCTTGTGCTAATCAGCTGCCTTTAAAGATGTTCAGTTTGGTGGTGGCCACTTAAGAGCTGCATGCAGAGTGAACCATTCTCAATACAAGGCATGAGAACCTGCCCCACAATCCTCCAGTAAGTAGAAAGAAGAAAAGAAAAATCAGATCATATCTCAAACCCATGCCCTGTACAATCAAGACAGGAATTTGAATTTATGTTCCTAACTCCTCATAGGAGTATCTCAGCAATTACTCTTTCTGTAATTCCAAAAGGGAACTGGTTCAAAAAGCCACTTCATGCAAACTACTTCAGTGATAGTTGAGAGTGAAAGAACAACAGAGTAAGAATGATTCTTTAGCCTGATGTTAGTGGTACTCACTTTGGAAGCTGTGGCTTCAATACAAGGAAGGCATCTTGGTATAACAGAGTGAACTGTATATAAAAACTCAGAGAGAACAATCCCTCTGCGACAGTTTTGTAAATCTTGTATTATATTTCCTTGTCTTTTATGTTTGCATTTGCCAAATGTTTGCATTTTCCAAAAATGCTTCCTCTTGAGACACATGGAACATTTCATGTTAAATGAAGTACAGTGGGCTGGGTGGGGATGGTAGTGGTTTTGGTGTGGAAACCTGGAAAAATTGTGAATTTGGTTCAGTTTGAACCAACATTCTTTTTCAACTGTTTGGCTTGGCAGCTGAACTGAAAAACCAGTTATTTGACAGCCCTGAGCCCTCCTTTGCAGTAGGACCCTTGTGTTTTACTAGGAGAATTGTAGCATTAGTCCCTGGAGCTGTTCATGCATGGCACAGAGGCATAAAATGGAAATCCCACTAAAATTTAGGGTTGTCTGAATGTTTTGGAACTGGGTGAACTGTGAAGTGAGATTAAATGATGATATGCACAGTATGTGCACTACTGGACTCTCCAAGGACACTGTTGTTTTCACAGATTCCCTCTGTTACTTGCTTGTCAAAAAGATACCTTTGATCTTTATGGGAAATATTAGGAGGAAAGCTCTTGACTTGTGTGCATTGTTAGCTGGGAACAGAGACATTCCTTCTCTTAACTTGTTCATTCCATGATGTAATGAGAATATTTTGAAAGAGAACAAACAAATTGCAAGAGCCAAGCTTTTTCCTAGATGTTGCTTATAATCAAACACACCCAACCATGCTCTTAAATAACTCATAATTAAACATGCAAAAATGGACACTTAATTTGAACATGTAAATTAATCACATGTAACAATGGAAATTCATAACTGAAAATCCATTAGCAGACAACGCTGTTCCTCATTCTTTTGTTTACATGTTTATACTAATCACGAAATAGGATTTTCAGTGCATGTCACCCTTTGAAAATCAATTCTGTATCAACTTAGGAGATGTGTTCCCATTTCTATTGTATAGCTTTGCTCTATAAATGCAAATAATTGCAAATTAAGCCCCAAATGTCTAAAGAACAGCAGGAGTGACCATTATTTGATGGATGATGCACATCATGTCATTTCTGTGTCACTACTCTAGGGGTTAAATAAGTATCATGTTTTGGACATCTTAGGAAAATAATAAACAATGTAGCTCATCCAAAAAACATCTGCTCATATTTTTTTTGTTAAATAGTAGACAAATATATTTAAAATGTGTTTTCAATTGTCTGCTAAGAAAATAAGTTTGCATAAAACCCACGCTTTTATCCTGAAAAAAAATTGTGAATTTACCTTCTGTGGCAATTTAGAAAAAGCCAAAATTTATGCACATTGTGTATTTAGCAAGTACAGAACTCAGTTGCTGTGGTGGACTACATTAAACATAGTTGGATGAGAATGAGGTCAGTGGAGTGAACACAAGCTGTACTCCTCAGAGCTACTGTGCATGCACATGGCCTTAAAGATGTTTACCCAATGGAAGTCTGTACTTGCCTGTGTGTTTCAGTGCCTGTGCATGATAGGCTGTGAAGCTTTGCCTAAAAAGCACTTGTGAAAGAAATATTCTTTTCACATTTGCATTTTGGCTGAATGCTTGCAGTGCTGCTACTGCTAGGGTGTACCTGACTGTGAGGATCTGAATTCACTGGAGGTCTTGGGCTCTTTATCACCTGATGGCAACCCTGGTCAGTAAAGCCTTTTTCATTAACTTGGATCAGGCCTTGGAATCCCCCTGCATCAGCTAGTGCTTTACTCAGTTGAAAATATTGCCTTGAACTTTCTCACTCATGCAGGAAATGTTCTTCTCAACTGAACCTCTTCTCTGGTTTTGTTGTATAAATCCTGCTTGATCCTCAGCATTCTGCTTCTTAAGGTACTGCACAGCTCTCTTGTGCTCTTGACTTCATGCCACCCTCATGTTACACCTCCCAATAGGTCAGCCACTTCCACTCTGTTGTTTTGTTAATCCCTTTTAAATAAGCACTTTTTATAGTGCTACTTACAGGAAATACCTCTCCAGTAATTCCTCTGAATCACTTACAGCCTAAAATGTTGCCATATGCATCTTAAACTTAAAAACTCACATATTGCCCTATTCTATATGCTAACATTTTGTCTACAGACATTGCAGTGAGTCATGGTGAAAATAAGGAGGAAATTTTGCAGGAAAACTTCTCACCTTGCATAAGTGCTAAATTTTGAGGGGAAGCACTTGGACATACGTAAGAGTTTGGACTGGTCACCTATCAAACTGGAGTTAAAATAATGAAGGGGAGCTACACTGCAACAAAGTGTACTAAGGGTGGAGATAGGGAAGCATTTATAAAAATGCAGCAAACAGCTTTGTGATAATTAGTGGAAATGAGGTCACAGCCTGTCTTTCTGTCCTACATGAACCTTTTATTTATTATTGTGGCATCACAGCTTATGACTCTGAGTTTTTAGTGGACTACTACCATTTCTCAGTTGTTTTTGCTTTCTCTTTTCTCACAGTAAGATGCAACTTAATTCCTAGACTCAAAACTCCCAAAAATTCAACCCGCAAGCCTCATTGGTATTTGGAGTTTATGTATTCTTTAACCAAATGCCTTTGCATAACCAGATACTGGTGCATTTTTTAGTGAAATTCTTGAAGCTTTGGGCTTAACCACTGCTTATTGCAGTGATATGCTTGAAAAAATGTCAGCTATGTAGCTGTAATGGAGGGCTGTGGAGTTGAGGTATGTCCATTTTCTGGAAGTGGTAGACTGGTGTCAAGGTCTAGATTGACCTCCAGTAGGGTTCTGGCTTCAGCCTGAAGAGTCCCATGGTGACATCAGAACTTTAGCATCTATATTTAAACATTTTTTTTTTGTGTTATTGCCATTATTTCAGAGAAAAGCTGAATGAATCCACTACAGACATATCTGCTGGAGTAAGCAAAGAACTTAAAAGCTTTATGAGTTGAGAATTGCCTCATTCATTTTTCATAGGTTATTAATTCTGAAACTTTTCTGTTGCCTACAGCAGTAGACTTGGATGAGTATGGGAGAAGTTCTTCAAATTGTAGGCAAAGAGACTTGATTTCTGAGAGAACAGAAAGGAAAAATACAGCTAAACCCATGTTGGAACAAGAGATACAAAAGCGCTTAAAGAGGTTGAGAGTGAAAGAAACACACAAAGGGTTTACAAGGCTGGAGTTAAACAGAACCAAGTAGGATTTAGAAATGTACTTAGAAAAAATAATCCTCAAAAGGAAGAGAACAGCATCCCTTTCCACCCAAAATCAAAAAGGAACACTATTAAAATGTTCTTAAACTTGTTCTTAAAGTATTTAGTTTCTTTTAATAACACTCATGATACACTGGGTAGTCCAAAAATATTGTGTGTGTATTGGCAAACCACAGTAGCCTTTTGGATACTCAATCTTCACCTAAGTGTGTTTCGGATCTATGTGTGATTTGCTAAATATGGGAGATTGATCCATTCTATAGCACAGACATTGTGTGTGATGTAATGAGAAATCTCATTGTCAGGACTCTTTTACTAAGATATTTCTGAAGCTTTGTGATTGCTTTTCTTCTGGATCCCCTACACAATTGCCAAATGCATTGCCATTCATTTTATTGTGGAACACTATTGGGAGCAACCAGAAATAAAATCCAAGACCAGGGCTTTCTTTTCCATATTTATTTTTTTGGAAAATATTCTTGTTCAGGTGCTGTGAATGGGAACATCATCCATCAAGAAGCATAGGGTTCAACAGCCAGAGTCTGGAGCAAAATAATCTGGCACTGCTATTCTGGGCAGTGGATCATTTGTGGCTTTAGACAGAGAGAGCACATGATCTTTCAATCTCAGCTTCCCTTTCTGTAATATAGAGTGATGAGAGTAATTTAATTCTTATCTGACACAACATTTCTATTTACTATAGACAGATGAAATGGTATGGAAATAGCTTTAATGAGCACTGTTCAAAATCAGAGCATATCCATCATTCATCATTTAATTGTTTCAATTTTTTTTTTTAGTGAAGAAACTGAGTTCATAATTGAAGAGACCAAAACATTTAAAGGTTGGATTTGTATTCTGGAGAGCATTCAGAATTTCAAGAAAACTACCCCCCCACTGTTTCATTATGAGAAATATTCTAAAGGCTTTCCAAAAGTTTTGTCTTTATGCAGAACCACAGTCTGTTTATTTCTTCATGCCAAAGATGAGGTTTGGCACAGGATTGTCCTATAACCTTGCCAAAAGCTCTCCTAAGAGCACACTCAGTTAGTTTATATTACTACTTTTGAGAAAGGAAACATTAAAGAACCCATCTTTTTAATACAGTATAAAGGTCCTCTGAAGGCTGAAATGCCTCCCTCTGGCCCCACCTCACTGCAAAGGACTAGTGTATGTGAGGGAAAAAGGAGTCCTACAGTCAAGGAGCTGCCTCTGTGTGAGGCCTGGGAGTGAGGACAGCTTCATGCTAACCCTCATTTCCCTGCAGGCTACATTTTCAAAAAGTGCCTCTAAGTGTGGTTGCCCAAGTGGAGACAACCATGGCTTCATTTTCAGCAAGTCTGGGCACTCTAAACACCTGTTGATTCAAGTGAAGATGGACCTAGGCTGCCTCCTGCCAGTGTTTCTAAACTTCTGCAAGTGCAGGGTACCCAGTGTCAGGTCTGCCCCTCTCCCTCTGTTCCTAATGCACTGATGCATTGCCTTTGCAGCTTCCAGAAAAGGTCACTAAGCCAGAGAAAGGCCATGGTTATTCTATTTATACATATAAATATAACTTGCTTATAACCAGCATTTTCTCTGCTCTTAAATTGGTATAACCTGTAACTGATGTCTGGAGCCCTGGGCCTCTCCCTGCTACCCAGAATGATGCACCAGGCGTAATTTTTAATTTTGACTTTGGCATTGTCCTATATATTTGGGAAAGAGAGACTTGAGGGATCTGCTAACTCTGCTGCAGAGAGACTGCTGATCACTAAACCATTTCATTTAAATGCAGAGGGTTTATTTTTTTACACTTCTATGAAGTCTTGAAATCTGAGATAATACAACATTTGAACAAAGAAGGCTATTGTCATAGAAATGACTGAGTCTGTAGACATATTATGCGCAGAGGGAGAGAGAATTTTAGGTGATTTTATGATGATCTGCACATTGTAGAAGAAAAATGTGTGTGTGTGTGTACCCGTGCATGTGTGTCTCCACTGCTCCCCTCAGAACTCAGACTGTACATTTAGAAAAGGAAGCCAGCTGTTAAAGCTGTCACCCAGCTGTGTATCTGCCTCCTCCTGGGGTGTCCATTCAACCCCACAGGCTGCATGGGGCAGGCAGAGGCAGCTATCAGAGAACTCAGCTGAAGCATGGAAGACACTTCTTTCCATTTGAGTTCCCCACACCATATGGCAGCCAAATTTAATTTTCAAATATGCTTCCCCCCTCCCCCCACTCCCTGCAAGAAACTGCCACTTCCAGAATTTCAGGTTGAATTATCTTGTTCAACCACAATGCCTCTTCCTCCTAGGGATGAGTCCAAAGAATTTTCCTTAGGTGGCTGAATACCTAAATGTTAGGGATATCTGTACAAAATCTGCATATTAAATCTGAGTGTCCAGTTTTGCATGGATGGGATCCTTTTTCTTTTCTGTTAAGAATATCTGTCTTTGAGACCTATCAGAGTTGCACCAGTGTGGATCAACCTCCAGGTCTCTAATACTTTTTATTGAAAGTTAACACTTGAGTTACAAAGCATTTCCATTATGATATGAATCTTTAAAATATTCAAAGAGGGAGTTATTTTATAATCTGCAATTATGCTCAATACTGGTGTTTCTGGACAGAGTAAAAGTGGAAAACTTTAACGGGTAGAACCTCCTGTCATAACTTCACACTGATACTCAGATGTCAGTCCTTGAAGAACTTCATCCTCTTTTCTGCTGTAAATAAATATTTTGTTTAGTTAACCTGCTAGAGAATTTAAAAGGAAATCAACATGTTCTGTAGACTCAAAGAGTGAGGACTGTTTATTTGTACATTCTGACAGCCTGCATATTCACTGCCAAAAAGTATTGCTCTGTCACATCTGCACTGAGCCCAATTCCTTCCATGTTTGATTAAAGTGTTACCTGTAAAAGTAAACTTGTGAACATAATTTCTTTTGTACTGATGTTGATTTTGAACAACTGTTTCTCTGAGCTTGAAATGAATAAATGCCATATCCTATGGCACTGGATTCTCTGGTTTTCTATCAAGGCACAAGCTCTAGTTGGAGACTCTCTAGTGTCTAGGAAATTCCCAATGGCTCAATCCTAGTAGATTCTCTGAAGCCTAATAGGTTATGTTCCTATTAAACCCTTAATTATTTAGGGTTAAAGCCCTTATTAACACCATTCTGTTGATCCATCCAATGATATTTTCTGCATGTTGTTAAGAACTTAATTGTTTCTGAGTTGTCTGCTTTTATCAGATGCAGCTGGAATTGGTGATCATGTCCAAAAGATTATTGGAGGGGTAATATGCATGGACCATTTATGCAGACAAAGCTTGACTACATAAGATTTGTTTCCCTAGGCAATCTGGCACCTATTCTATTTGAAATATCTGAACTTCTGTGGATTTTTGGTATTCTTACTTATTCATTAGAGAAGGAGAGATAAGAAAGTTTCATCAGATGCAAATCATCATTCTCGGAGGATATCAGCAATGACCAATGAAGCAATTTCTTTCTCACATTCTGGCTCTTTCTGGGGTTGTGTTGCATCATGATGGGTCTTTGATAAATGTGTTTGAAATACACTGGCCTGATAGACTGGAAATGAGTGTTAGTAAACAGTTCAATTTTTTGTCATATTTTCAAAGTACTTCCTCATGTCAACAGCCAATATTCAGGATGCAAATGAAATGTTGAGACTCTGTTTGCCTTCACTTCTGTTTGTATTTGCTATATCTGAAGATGCTCCTAGATCTTGTTACAAAAATACTTTTCATTTAGAAATTCAGACCTCCTCTGATGTAAGCCCCAAACAGTTCCATTTCTAAGTGCAAGAAGTTGATCCCTATGTAATTATGAAATGGTGCCAGGTTCTAACCACACCACCTTACCTACCCTAGTCCCTTGGAAATGTTTTACTTGCAACAACTTTATATACCAAACATGTTTGTTTAATGAAAATGTTGTTATGATAACTATAAACAACATATTTTTTATATGACTAATGTTTTGATGAAGTTGAAGTTTCATTTTCACAGGTCACTGCTTCCTTTTCCAGCCTCACAAACAGTTTTCTCAATCACTTTGGGCACTGAGTTGGTGTCTCAGCACTTGGATCTGTGTCATATGATTTGATCTTCTTTTCACTTTTCTCCTATTTGTCCCTGTCCATGTGCTGTTTTTTTCTGACACTTTTTTTTTCTTGTGTCATTTTATGACAGTGTTTCTCCATGATGTGCTTGTTAAAAGAGGTGAGATATCTGGAAAAAATTTGGACTTTTTGTGGGAAAAGAAAAAAAAAAAGAAAGAAGCAACTGACCAATGAGATACCTGGGAAGTAAGTAATTTTACTTTTTCTAATTATTTATATGTGTGCATGTTATCTTAAAATCTACATTTATGACCTTATCTACAATATAAGGCATATTTTGTAAATGAGTTTAAACATTCTATCAAATTGTAATTATTCATGAATAGTCTCCCTTTATTGCTAATGATATGCATCACACTAACAGAGTTTGATATACTGGTTATACCAATAAAGTTCATCTGAGGTAACACAGTTTATTTCTTTCGCAGGCATCCAGCCTGGATCTCAGCTGCAAAGTAAGTACCTCTCCACATCTCATTACCAAAATAGCAACCTTCTTAATCCTTTGCTGTGAAGAACAAAGGTTTGATTCAGTCTCTGGAGCAGAAATAGGATCTTATTAATGCACTGGCAACTACAGTGTTGTTATTTTTGTTAGAAAAGAGAGAAACAGGAATTTGCTGATATATGTTAGATTAAGGGCTGTTATTGTTTTGAGATTAATTGGATTGTTAGTTGGGTCTTTCCGATGTCAGCTGAAAATCTACAAAATACCTTGCAATTTAATATTCTGGATGAGATCAGGAGCTACTTCCTGGAAATTCACTTCTATCCTTTGTGTTTGTTCTGAAAGAATCACTGAGGCTATCAGTTAAATGGTGTATTGTTTACCGTGCAGGGAGAAAAGTTCTTGTGTCAGTCTTGCCTGGAGCGCTGGCCTTGCTGGACTCAGCCCACATCCAGTGGATTAAAACTGGGACCCAAGGCACCAGTGAGGTACCTCATGCTCAGCCTGTGGGGAGGTCTGTGCATTTGGCTGAGTGTTGTCACAGCTGACGTGTGAATTCACATTTTGGAGCATTAGAGCTCCAGTGATGTTTTGTGGAGTCCTTTCTTTCTTTCAAAATATTTGCTGTCATGTAGTGTTGGGCTGCAGTGGGCTGTAGCATTTGGGATCCCTGTGGAGTAGACTCTGGCAGCTCATCAGGATAAAAGTTGAAATTAGGATTGCAGAGAAGAGCCAGAGAAATTCCACTTGGTGAATTAAATGTTATTGAGCTTGAGGACCTGGAAAAGGGTTAGTGATGTGTCTGGGTGAGCTCCCAAATTGGTATGAATGACAGGCATAGAAGGTATTGCTTAGAGCAAAAATAAGTGCAGTGTAACTGATCTGTTGAGACCAGCTGTTGAAACAGTTTCTGGAAAGGACTGGTGCTTGATAATTCTTAGTGATAGGCAAATGGCATACTCCAAATTACGTGTGGTCCATTGTGTAATTCTGTGTGGGTGTGGACCTTTGCAGGTTATTGGCCTATGCCACCTGGCACAAAAAATGTTTGCTTAAGTCTTAGCATGTAGAACTTTGGGTGTTTGTCTTCATGTGTATGGGAAAGGTTCAGGGTTAAGTGAGGGAGAACTAACCAGAAACTGAGATCAGCAGAAGCATTCTGGATAACTGTTCCCAGACCTGAGTAATGAAGACCAGTAAGATGGCAATTGCAGTGAACCTCAAGCCTCTGCTTCTGTTCCTCATGGTTAGGACAAACCCTGTATTTGGCCTTTAGGAGATATGACAAAGATATGTCTATTGATGGAGTATGTAGTCTGAGACTTGTGTCTTAAGTGTGTGAAGTTTTTTTTGTGAGTTGGAAGATATTTCTGAGCATGGTCTAAAGGCTATTATCTAGTATTAATTGCTAATTTATCCTGATTGCCCATGTCACCAGAAAGTTTTAAGTATCAGGTTTTGATAGAACAAGAAGGTTTGAAGTACCAGTAGGATATTTGGGCCCAAGCCTGTTCTCTGTTATACCACTGCAAAGTTGGGATACTTGTACTGACTTCTGAGTGACAGAGCAAAGCAGGACTGGACCTGGGAGACGAAGCTGTGAGTTGCCTGTGTGTGCCTTGGGAAGTGAAACAGCTGACTGAAGAAACAGCTCATGTACTGCTTGCATTTCTCCTTGATGGTTTCCAGCTGTCCTCTTATCCCTGGCATGCAAAACATTAATTAGTTTCAGCTTATGAAAATAAGTAAGAGGCAGTGTGTGCTACCCACCTTATAGTGCTGCACATAAACAAGGCACTGCAAACAACCAACTGTGAGCAAAAATGCTGAGCGACATTGTTGTTATTAAGCCAGGGGCTGAGTAAAAAGGAAGTTCCTTTGCTGCTAAACATAGTTGAGATGGTTTCTCAGCCTGTGCAATAGAGGAAGACATGCTTACATGCAGGAGATCAGTGTGTATTGCACTTGGACCATACATCAGAGTGTCACAGACGTCATGCTTTCATCTCCACAGGTCTTTTAGTATTAACAGCCAAGAGAAAGGAAAGAGCTAAATAGGACAGTAAGAGAAGAAGGCAGTATTTATTTTTTTCTTCAGCCTGTAAACACATTTGTAGGATATCAACAGTTTGGGGGTTTTTGTCATTATAATTCTTGCACATTTTCAAATTAGGGTTCCTAGACAGCTTCATCAGAGAACATGAAGAATTTGTAGGTATAAAGTGTATTCAAAGAGTTCACACCCCCTAATTTTCAAACCTGTTAGTTTATTGTCACAATACAAGACTGAATAAATGATATTTTTATGCTGCTGCAATAAGGTCTGCTACTACCTTGCTGCCCAGGCTGTAAGGAAGGTATTAGCATAAACCAACTGAAATCAAGAGATGCAGGAGAAAATACATTAAGCAAAGTATGAAAATCCCGATGTCTTTACACCATTGCTAGTCCTAAAGAAAGATTTTGCTGAATTGTATGCATTGCTACAGACTCTGTTTAAAGCAAATTGAAAAGGACAAACTGAAATCCAAGTGAATACTAGAAACAGTGGACAAGGTTATGCAAAAGTTGGAATATGTATGGATGCTGCAGTCATGATGGAAGAATTTCTGCGAAAAGGGAAAGAAGGTGTTGACAGGTTGGTGTTGCCCAACTAGATGTGTTGTATAAGCCTGGAGAAATTATCCCTATGATTTAAAAATATAAATAATAAATGAACTACAGATACTTGTAGGGACAATAATGAGTCTGGACGAATATACTACTAAAAAAACAAGGATTACTAAGACTACTTGGAAAATGAATCATACTGGGGTCATCAAAGAACAAAATTAGATGAATTGTGGTTGAAATGTTAAATAGGTTTTTTGATTTCAGTCATAGAATGTAACTGATGAAATTCTGTTATGATGGTGGAGGAGAAAACTGAGAAGAGGCAGCAAACGTGTTTGGAAGGGTAGGGAGAAGTGGCTTGTATGAGTTCTCTGTCTTACATTTAACTCCTGATGTCATCTGAGATCAGAAGTACTGCAGATCTCCAAGCAGGTAGTTTCCACCTAACTTATTGCATTAACCTAGATAAAGAGTGGGTAGAGGTGGCGGACAAACCTACTGTCATGTGTTTTGCTATAAAACTGATGAGGGAAAAGTAGCCCGGATCTAGAAAGGGCTGGAACAGACATGATGGAACTGCACAGTAGACTGGGGCTGTAGGTGAAAACAGAAAATAATCAGAAGCAATCCAGTTTTTATTTTGCATTTTACTATAGAAAGATAAAGCAATAGGATTTGTGTGCATTGTAGAAAGTTTAATTCTATCGAAGCATCTGATGTTTATCTCATTTCTAAGATGGGTCTGTTGTAGGAAATCTCATGTGCTGCTTAATTGCCATGATCTTAACCAGAGGGTTTTCAGACTGCAATGCCAAATTTAAATCTGTCTATCTCATGCATTGAGTAATACTCTGTGAGGTGCTGGTATTCCCTAGGGACCTGTCACCCTATAGAATTTGGGAAATTAAATTAGTGAAAGGAGTTTGGTAGAGCACATGTTGATTTTATATTTTCCTGAGGAGGCGAATCCTGAAGGAACACATGATTTTGTGCAGGAGATCACTCTGTCTTAGTGGAGTAAGACTTACAGTGAGGTTGGGAAAGTGTCAACCAGGAAGAGTTTTGATACTCAAAGTAAGGAATAGTCATATCAATCCAGAATGCAAACTACCATGTTCTGGCAGGCTTTCCAAATTAGTGAGCAAAGCCAGTCTTTGCTAAACTGTGAGAGTATTGCTCAATATTCATCCTGCATTTCTACTCTTAGCTGCCTGAGTCACTGAAGGTATGTCTACTCAGGGTTTGGCAGGCAGATATGAACTCACTCTGTCCACGCTCCAAGCTGGCTGGATGAAAGCTGCCTGGAAATAGGAATCTGTGTATCCACCATTAGTATGTGGCTGAGCCTGAACTGATAAGTTCTGCTGGGAAGCAGAGTTTATTAGTTTGGGATCAGAATTAGAGGGTTGCAGTTACAACACTTTAAGATTAGAGGTAGCTTCTATCAGGGCATCCTGGAGCATTTGCAGATGGAATTGCATCTTTTTGCAAATCTACCGTGGAACTGCATCCTTAATATGTTAGAAAGGTTAGCCAGATGTGATCTGGAAAAATGGTGCCTTAAAGGCAGCACAATCCTTTAAAAGAAATCTTGAGTAAAAATCCAGTACCAAATTCTAACTTTACTAATTTTCTTTCAGATGCTTTCTTTCAGGTCTTTGGACTGATGTGTGCTAGTGTTAGAGGGAAAGATTTAAATCTGTATATTTGAATCTAAACCAAACTGGTCCAAGGAAAGGACTGTGCACAAATGAGCACCTTGCAGTATTAGCTGCCTGAATTAAACACCCTTCCCTATACAGTCTGTTACACAAAACACTTGCTTCCTTGTTTACAATGAATGGAAAGTGCTAATGACAGCTGATTTATCTGATGTCTCAGGCTCCTGAGTCACTTAGGTACTTTTGAGGATGTTCTCTTTCAAATTACTTTCTGTAATTTATTTCCATGCCTCTGATTTTCAGAAAAAAAACCCTGTTCCTAAATAAATTCATGAGTGTTTAAAAATTATTTTGTCCTTAGCCTCAGGAGACCATTAGTTGCTATGTTCTGGAAGCAAATGAAAACAGTGCATTCTGTAGGATATAAAACTGTTCCTAACTGTGGCAGTGGATCACTGCAATCATTAGATTAATACCAACTATTATCATCCAGGATGCTCATCTGGTTTTACTGAGCTTTGTTAACGAAATGGAAATGATTAAATTCATCCTGTCTGTCCCTCTAAAGTTGTGCCTGTGAATGAGTCACTGTTTTACAAATGGGTGTTGCCAGACACTGATATTGAATACGGCTCCAGCCCTCAGAGCTCTGGGTCCAGCACCGCATTCTTGGAGTCCAGACTGGAACACTGAAATTCCCATTGAAATCTGTGGGAATTCTGCATGGCCAAGGCCCAGCTACCTTTATGGCTGGCTGAGGCAGCTTAGACAGAGCTGTAGCTCTATGCATGTAGTAGCTTGAGGGCTCAATGTGCATCTCTTCACTTAGTCACTTGAAACCCAAGATGTGATTGAGGATACCACATTCCACTTAGGCTTTGTTTGCCTGAGGTCAGCTGAGTGCCCACTGCTGCCTCTGGACGTGACACCTCCCACCCCACTGGCAGAGCTGCAGCTGTGGTTTCTGTGCTCCCTGGGCAGAAGAAGTATTTGCACAGAGCAAGCCCCAGTGTGTCAGTCAGCTGGCCTGCCCTGCCTGCTGCAGTGGTCCTGGCTGGCTGCACCAAGGGTGGAATATGCCTCAGCCTTTTCACAGACATGGAGCTGTTTGTGTGTCCTGAAAGTAAACAGCTCCCACAGATCTTCTGGTGGAGTTGCTCAAAACAAGCTGTGTCTTATGGGCAAGGTTGACCCAATAGTTAATTTTGCTTGTTTGCCTCACATATGAGACAGGGATTGAATAGTCCTGGCTTTGGGGAATTTCACATCTGGATTCAAACTCTTTATGGCTACTGTTCCCTAATCTGTGCCATGGTCTGTTCCCAAGTCATAGTTCTGTACTTTTCCAAGCTTTGTGTCTCATATCATCCCCTCGGGGTCATTTGTAAAAGTGGGAGGGCCAGATTGGTAGTTGCAAGAAAGACAAGTCTCATCACTGACGTCAATGCAGCTCTTCCACTTCAGCAAGGGATCAGGCCCATCTACCAGTGTCACGGTCTGCTGGGGAGGGGGGGAGGCAGCCTCACAAGTGTTGGGTTTGCAGTTCGCCAAGTGACAAACAGAGAATCTGAGTGTGGTAGCCAGGCATGTTACAAAACACACTGTTGGAGAGACAGCTCTCTCTGGAGGCTTCAGTCTTGATTTACTTACTCCTGGTCGTTGTCCTGATATTCCATGACTTTTAGACAATTAAAAAACCCCTTAATATATGGACTTCTGTGAGGATAATTGGCTGAGACCCCTTGTGGGATTTCTGGGTGGTTTTATGTGGTATAGCAGTTGTTGGCATAGCTGCTTTTGTGCAGCTGGGTAAGGCTGTAGTGGAAAATCCAAGGCTGGTTGCTCTGTGCTACCAAACGTAGGACTACACATAGGTTTAAAGTAATTTAAAGCTTCCAAATACTTTACAAATCTTCAGATACTTTAAATAATTTTGAAAACATGAATTTAAGGGAATAATCCTGAATTGAAAGGAAGGGAGTCTGAAAGATCTGAGTAAGGCAGAAAAGGGATAGGGTTTTCTCAGGTGCAAAGGGGAGTAGAGGAGAGGGGAAAGGCCACAGAGCCTTTCAGAGATGCACTAGTGCTGTTCCCATAACTGTCTGTTTTGTGCATTTCTTCTCCTGTGCTTTTGCTCAACTGAACAGTCTCTCCAGAAATCAGCAATTGGAAACACATAACAAGTAATTCTCTTTGCCAGGTAAATGGGAACAATAGTTGAGTGGGAACGAATGAATCACTGCCATTAACAAGAAAACTAGGGTTGCTCTCATCATCAACACAATGCAGTGTCTATTCTCAAATGTCAGGGCTAATAACTCACCATTTACAAATTAGACTTAACCCCCTCCCACACAAACCCACATAGCCCTTGCTAGCCTTCAAGCTTAGGTTATAGCTGCCTTTCTCTGAGGGCTACCAATAAAACCTTCAAAATACATATCCTCCAGACAGTCTGGCTTCTTTCAAGATCAAATACTCTTCCCCTTTTCCCTCTGGATTTTGTTTTAATTACAGCTACATCACTGAAAAATGTGGAAAGCCCATCTAAGGCCCTAATTATCCTTAATGTAAGAGGACCATTATTGTCTACAGATGAAATGAATAATACAACCAGTAAGAAAAATTCCGAAATTTTGATTACCTTAATAAATTCCTAAAAGTGAAGGAACTCACAGATCTGTATCCAATGCAACCACAAATTATTAATGCAGGTGGGAGTATCAAAAGCTAGAGTGTTTCAGCTGGCATCTTACAACATCTGTTGAGATGGTGTTTTTTCATCCAGTGTACTGATGGATTATAACTATAGCCACCCATAAAAGGTGTAACAAGGATGCCAGTTTCCTAGATAACCATCATGTGGGTGTAGAACATGAGCTGCTGCTAATTTCAGATGCTCATCAGGACATTAATCACCTCCAAACTTTGAAAGTAATGGGCTTGTTTGAATTCCTGGTCCTGAAATGCAGAAGATATCCTGGATATGTTTTTCATTCAGGATGGCTTTTAAAGTGAAGTTAAAATAGATAACTGGAAAAAGGACACAGAAACAAATTTCGGACTTGTTAGTAGAGTCCATTTAGCAAATTCTGATTGCCCAGACCGACACCAGCAGTTTTGTATTAATGAATAAATCATCCTTTCTTTCTCTGCAGATTGAGAATTCTTCAAAGTGATTTACACACAGTTCTTAGCACAGCTGTTTGCTGGGGGTGTGTGCTCTGCGTGGGGGATCTATCAGCAGTCTGGCTACCTCTGTGTGATCTTGGGTAAGGCCTGGATAAAAATCAAAGGCCAGATTGTTCTGTTTTTCCAAATGTGTTGCCTGGGGCCTGCTAATTAATAGAATGTCTAGGAATGTCATACATCTATTGAAAAAAAAGCGTCGCTTGAAAATTGCTATTGTTTTAATTGAATGTTGTCATTTTCACATAGTGACCAATATCTCAGCCTACCAGTCTTGAAAGAGCAAACTGGAACATGGAAAAACTGGGCACTCATGGGGAAATGCTGTCTGTTTTTGAGTTATTTTTTAATGTAGGTCTCACAGAGTCATAAATGCTCTCACATGTTGACTGGGGTCCTTGTCCTGAAATCCAGACTTGTATTTCATTCTTACGAACTGTTCCAACATAAGCCAGTGCTGGAGGCTGAGTGTAAACAGGGTTAGAGAATTGAGCTGATTCTGACCTAGCAATGGGGCATAGCTCTGGAAATATTTGCTGGAGATACGGCACTTTGTGTCATGGACAGGCCAGCTGAAGCTCTGAGGCTGTGCATGGCAGTAGGCATGCAGGGATCTCCACCAGTAAGTGCTTGCAGGATTGGGTGGTAGGTGGTCCTAATTTATTTGCCATTTTAACAAAAATCTGGGATTTGTTATGGAGCGAGTTAGTTCCTCTGGGAAAGGTGGGTGTAACTTGTCAGGACATGAAGGATAACTAACCTCAGACATTTGGGAAGTTGTGTGTGTGTGTGTGTTTTGATGCATATGATTTTGTTATGTAAAATAGTGAGGCTCACCCCCTGCTCTGCCTGTGGGCTTCTGCACAGTTCTTTTGAAGGAGCAGGGTAGCTCATATGATGAGGTGAGAAAGAAGATGAATGGAAATAGAAACCAGGAGGAATCACTTCTTCAGCTGAATAGTTATAAGTGCTTCTAGAAATCAAAAATTTTTGTCCTATTTCACTGGGCAGATATGAGGGGAAATAGAAAATGATCTAAAGATTATATCTTGATTTTTACAAATTTATTTGGCCACAATTTATTTGTATATGATAAGAGACATTTTGTAGGGTATCTGAATGTAAGCATTCCCCAAATGCATCACATGCTGTTCAAAGAAGGTAAAATCCTTCTTTTTCTCCTCTGTGTAAGTCTTGTATTGGAAGCTAGTTTTCATTTGATTTGTTTGTATCAGTGCATTAGAGCAAAGGTGTGTGCTTTGGACCATGGGTATAATCTTGAAGGCTTCTTATGTTGAAAACTCCCTCAGTTGGCAAATAGATCATTCAGTGCTATGTTTTCTGGGAACCCAGCAAAGATGATGGCATTTTGGAGGCGGAAAGAAGCAATAGGGAATGAGGGGGAGTATCTTTTTATCTGTCAAATGCAGTTGTGGTATCTCTGCAACACTGTGCTTTAAGTACAGTGTGCTGGTCTTGGCTTTTATGAGAGTTCTGGAAGAGTTTTGTGCACTGCACAGTCTGATTGACAAAGAGGTTTTCTGTCCTCGCATGACCTTCTTTTAATTTAAAAAAAAATTCAATAAAAGTTCAGCCACACAGCAAGGGATGAATTTAAAGACTGCACACCATGTGACAGTGGTAAAACTTTCATAATAGCCGTCATATTTGTTGGTTTAAAAATCAACTTCATTGTCATAGTTAATAGTTTGCAGCTGCTGTAGAACAGAGGCAAATTGCTATGTATGTGTCAGCCTTAAATGCAAGTAAGATCCACTGACTAGGACGACTCAGTTATTTTTCCTATCTATTGGTAGTATTGCTGATCATCATCTCTACGCGATGAGAGGATTTCATTGCCACATTTCAGCACTGCTGAGCTGATTATGTGAACTTGCAAGTAAAATAAACTTGTTTTCAGTGTCCTGCCAAAATATACTCCACAACATCCCATTAAAAAGGCTTCCAGGGTCATGCATAAGTGGGTGCAACCCCCTGCAAATCTATGGGGTATCATCAGCATGGATTGAACTAATGAAGGTAAGTTATATGAAAAGTGTTAAAGAATCAGAATTTAGTACCTAATATGAAGCTCAGTGATAAAAGCCTTTTTGGAAGATCACAAGATAAGTTCTCTGCCAACTTATAACATATGAAAGTAGTTATAATTTGCACCAGGTTCATATCAGATGGGAATGGGAAGTAGATGAAAGAATTCTGTCTCCATCATGCTGGTGATGTGCAGAAGGTGTGTAAAGTCAAAACAGTCCTGTGGTCAAAGTGTAGCAAGCAGGCTGGGCAGGCAGAGGAATATGTGAAGTGTCTGTTGATTATCTTGGACTGAAGCCTGTCCAAGAAAGCCTCCATATGGCATTGGGAGTTGTGGTAACCATGGGCAATTATGTCTAAAGGGATCTGTTGTGCATTTAGGCTGGGCAAATGGAGTGTTACTGAGATGAGGGAGATCCTACTTTACTTCTCCTCCTCTCTACTCTATCTGCTGTTAAAGTAGAACGGAGTTTAAACTGTGGACCTAAAGCTGCAGAATGATGTATGAGGGATATCCCTTTGAAGTTATCTCAGAAGGAATGTTGTTATTTAAAGCAGAGCATACCTTGGTGTTTTAGGCACCTGTCTCTGTGGAGAAGTCATGGAGTTCAATAGGTGCAGGTCAGGCTGCACAGGATGCTGTGTTCTCATGGCTGAGGGTCAGCTTCTCAAGAGAGTAAATAGTAGAGGAGCAAGAAAGGCTTAATGACTGAGCTTACAAGTACTTTTAATGCTGAAGTCAAAGACTCAGAGCCTAAATGGTGGGAAAATTTCCCCAGGGAAGAGGCAACCCACACAGTCCTGCACTGGATTACTGTTAGTGCTACTTCACTTATTTGGTTGAGACTTCTCATGTGTTTCCTGGGCCAGAACTTGACCCTCAGGTCCCATTTACAGTTCAGAGAATTTCAGTGTGGCATTTCTGTGAACATTGTGTAATTGCAGTAATTTCAACTCCTGTTATTCCTTCAAACTTGGATAATTTGTCAGTGCGCTAGTTTATTTTATTCACATAGAGACCATCACTAGCACTGAAGTCTAAAGTAAATACATGGGTTATCTAGTTAATCTGTGTGTGGTGGGGTTTTTTTTTTTGTTTGTTTGGGGTTTTTTTTGGTTTTTTTTCTTTTCTTTTTTTTTTTTCTGCTGGCCTTCTGTCTTTATTGGTTTGTGGAGGTTGTTTTGTTTTACAAACAAATGGAAGTGTATGCAAGAAGATGGGTGGAACCTTCAATGCACCCTGAGCTCTAGGAGAGTGTCTCTGGAGTCTGAAAATGCCACACAGTAGGTACCTCCCCCCATTTCTGAAGTATATTCCCCATCCTCTTGATGGAGTTTCCTAGCCCTGAGGAGTGAGGGACATCTGGGCTGAGCCCTGGTTATTTGTCAGGCAATTCATAATTAGACAAAATGTCTTTCCACAGAAAGAGTAGAGAGGGAAGGAAGATCATAGAATCATAGAAAGGCTCAGGCCTCATCCAACATGGGATTGAACACTTGTGGGGCATCCACAACTTCTGTGGGAAACCAGTTGTGTGTTTCACCACCCTCAGAGTAAAGATTTTTTTTCTAATATCTAATCTAAATCTCTCCTCTTTTCATCTAAACCTGTTGTTCCTCCTTGTCACTATGTGGCCATTGAAAATGTCATTCTCCCTCTTTTTTTTGTAAGCCCCCTTTAAGTACTGGGAGACAGCAGTGAGGTCTTTCCAGAGCCTTCCCTTCTCCTGGTTGAACAACTCAACTCTCTCAGCCTTTATTCACAGGAGAGGTGCTCCAACACTCTGATCCTTTTCATGGCCCTCCTCTGGGCTTGCTCCAACAGGTCCATGTCTTTCTTGTGCTGGAGATCCCATAGCTGGATGCAGAACTCCAAGTGAGGTCTCACAAGAGCAGGGTAGAGGAGCAGGACCACCTCCCTTGACCTGCTGGCCACACTGCTTTGGGTGCAGCTCAGGATGCACTTGGCCTTCTGGACTGTGGGCATACCCAAGATATTCTCCTGTTAGAAAAGGTGGGACAGATGGAAGATAACAGCTATAGATGTGTTGGAACTGCCCCTTAGTATTAGAACTGCATTTATTTTTCTGCCTTTTGGGACAGAGGAACTTGCAAGCTTTTGACCAGTAGTTCTCTGTCCCCAAAATCCCTGAGTGTTTCCCGAAGATTGTGGACAAACAACCTTATTTTTCCTTGATGGTAGTAATTCTTTTCTGAAGGAGACTTCTACATTTATGCCTAGAAGGGCAGTTGGCCTCTATGATTAGAGGAAGAGGGTGGACTTTATCTAATTAAGTGTAAAGGTATCTGAAATGCAAACATGTGCTATTGTAGTAGTCCTTGAGCATTCTGTTATAATCTGTGGATATGAAGCCAAGGGACTGTAGGTGCTGGCTGTACTTATCCTAGTGCAGCTATGTAAAATGGCAAATGGACTCTGTCCACAAAAGTGTTTCTATCTCTTGATTAGAGGGGGACTGAGGCAAGAAGAACATCCCCAGGTTTTTTTGTCTTCTGCTTACAGTGGTGGAACAGTTTGTAAAGATGGTGATCCGTATTTTATCTTCCTTCTCATGTTGCCTTCCTTCTTGCCTCTAAACACTGACATAACTTTTCAGGGTGGGCATGAATTAAGTCTGTTGAACATAAATTTTGATCTTTTGTCATTGTAGCTTTGCCTGGAACAGCGCATAATCTACTGGCATTTTGGATCTGCAGGAGAAAACCAGAAAGTTTCCACCATCAAAGGTCTCTTGGAGTTGTTGAAAGAAGGCTGGAACAGTCCTGTTTTTTTTGACTTTCTTTTTTTAAGGTATTTTTCCACCTATCTGATTTCCAAAGAGGAGTCTGATTTTCATTTTACTTTGCCCCACCCCTGTGGCATTTTTGACATTGGCCAGAAATGAGAAGCCTTGAGTTGGAAAGGTGTCATCAAAACAATGACTAGATATACTTGGAAGAAATGTTTATTATTTGGCTTCCTGCCTCTGAGAGCTGCTAATTATCAAGCAATTATGACCAGACATAATTTTTCACTGTCTAAAACTGCCTCTTGGGTTTAATATCTGTCAGAAAACAAAAACCAGAAAATTTCTGAGGAGTCCAAAAAGGGCCAAGAGATGTATAAATATTTCCTCAGGGCATCCTTTGGTACCTTGGACTTCAAGGCCAGGAGTCTGGCTATCACTGCCTCCTTAGAAAGCATTCTTGGCTCCAGCATCCTGATCCATCTTTTCTCTCCTGGCTTTTCAAATAATCAAATCATAAAAGTAGTTAGGGGAGTACATTATGCATCTGTAACTTCTGTGATCTTTGGATGCTTTAGGAGTCAAAACTCCACATGGATTTGCCACAGCTGAGGGCTGTGTGTTTGACTCAGAAATCCTTTTGCACGCAAATTAGAAGGCAACCAGTGCAAACAATGTGGTTGTAATGCATAGCTAAGCAGGAAGCATGGAGATCTGTCTCTGCTCTGTCAGGAAACAATTTGTCTGTGGAAATGGCATGGCACAGTGCTTGGGAAGACAATGCTGTGAGCAGTGTTCAGTAGGCTGGCGGCTTGAAAAGGTCCTACAGGGGCACTGTCAGTGCATCAATAGGCCTGATTTATCACTGTATTATATTAATTCTACTCCAGGGTGACTCCATTCAAGTTCAGTGAATTTATCATAGGGTAAAGCTGGTGAAAAAAAGTGCCTCATCCCTCTTGCTTTTTGTATGAATTTCTTTGCAGAGCCACATCAATACTTTCAGTTCTGTCCTCTTCATGCCCAGCTGTGACAAGGTGGGAGCTGGAACCTTCTCATTATTGCACAGAGGAGCTGGGATATATTCCTGGTACTGGCAGGAATTTCTGAACCCCAGATTTGCCAACTAATCTTTAAAAATGCTTTCTGGTTGAAGACAGACACATGAATCTTACAGTGTGGTTCTTGAGAAGGCGCTTTGAAAATGGGATTTACTGTTGAGGTGGAACACCAGAGGCTGTCACACCACTAAGCTGAGAA
Organism: Prinia subflava; assembly: GCF_021018805.1. Classification (NCBI taxonomy): domain Eukaryota; kingdom Metazoa; phylum Chordata; class Aves; order Passeriformes; family Cisticolidae; genus Prinia; species Prinia subflava. The sequence continues at coordinate 52,419,508 of NC_086251.1, read as the reverse complement.
TAAACAGAAGAAAGCCTACATGAGAATGCCATGAAAGTGGGTATAAATGAGGGAGGGAGTAAACTCTTGCATCCAAACAGAGTTTGGCATTTGCCTGTAACATGCAGGTGCTTTGCCAGCATGAAGAGCAGAACAGAGAAGTGAAAATCTACATCTCCACGTTCATCTTTCAACAGGCTTCCAAACATGCACATTTCGTTCAAAATCACTAGCAAGCTGTTTATGATACATCTGTGCCAACTGCAGTGTTTTATGTAGTCATCGAAGCCAAATCATTGTGACCTGATGTGACTCAATTTTCTAAAAGGGTGCGTCTTGAGAATTCTCATTTTCTTCAGTTCAAAGTGAAAGACTAGGAAAAGTGTTGGAATGGATCTGAAAACAGTGCAGCATTCTCATGCAGAGGCAAGAGTGCCATTCAGGCAAACACCAGAAGAAAATCTGTCTTGGGTGTGTTTTTCAAAACGAGTCTGAAATATTCATTGGAAAAGTGTCAGGAATATGAGACTTAAATGAACTCATTTACATGCTCTGATTTTGCCTATATCTGTGGTATTGGGAAGTGCAATAATAAATTCTAAGTGCTCTGTTCCTGAAATTTTAGTTCACTTTTTTTTTTCCTCTGCGTGGAAATTTATTTAAGAGTGCATGTGAAATCTGGGGGGTTTTCCCCTCTGTTTTTATTTTTTCCTCTATATTTCTCTTTGTTCTTCTCCATATTTCTCTTAATATAAGTTTTATACCTCTGTGTGACTTTTAAACCTGTTAAGGATATGGAGAAATATTAAGGGATTTTTTTTTGTCTTTTTTCTTGCTGCTGTTTTTCTTGGATTATAGAAAAACTCTTATTTATATATTCAGCTGTTTAGATATGTTCTCATGCATAGATCATGGTTTATTATGCATTTTATTCTTGTTTCCTCAAATACTACTCAACGCTAGTAAAATTTTCCAAAGTTCTTCACATTGAGGTCAGATGCTTTCAGGCTCATAAATCCTTCTGGTCAGTGTAAGATATTTTGATACTTGAAATTTGTCACCATCTTTCTCTTCAGTAGCACTGCCTGGTTTTAGCTTCCTCTGAGATTGAACTGAACAGTTAAGCATTGTTAGAATTTATAATCAACAGTTGGATTTATGTGTAATAATACCTACCAGTGATGCTGGGTTGTTTTTTTTTTTTTTTTTAGAGGTTCCCATTACACCAGACAACAACAGATACAGATAAAAATGGATCATGTTGTTTTCCCATGCAAACCATGAAAGTTGTTTAATTTTTTTTAAAAAATATAGTAGTTGATGAGAGGCTTCCTTCTGATGAAATTAGACTCAGTACTGTAATTGAATGAAACAAGGAGGAGATTACCCCAAATGACCTTTGTGCCTGAATCTTTGTTTGGAAGGAAAAAAGACTTTTTTGAATGTACTTCCAGATAGTATCTACATTTCTTAGAAACTTACAGGGCTTTTTGTGGGAAACCCCCAAACTATTTCTGTGTGGCTTTGGCCAAAATTATTTGGTTTTCTCTTACCAAATTTCAAAAAGGTTGAATAGTTGGCTTTTCTGAAGGAAAGGCAATACTTTCCATATAGAAAAGTCCCTATGTTTTTTTAACATTGCCGTTTTTTTTCTTTCCACATTTCTGTCAAGCAAAAGAGAACAAAAGTACCTGGAATTACAGTTCATATGTCACAAAATTTCAAAGTGAAAATAAGATTTACTGTCTCTGGGTTTTTGCCTGCTGCAGCACCAGTCAATGCCAATACATTAAGCTCACAATTTGACAAAAATACAAACACAGATTAGTGTTTCTTCCACTGCAACATTGCAAATGCCTTTATGGCTAATTGCCATTGACACCAGTCAGGGAGGAATAGGGGCTGTAGTTGCCTGAACGATCCGTGCTATCACTTAAAGGGATCAGCTGCCCTATTCATACCCCTCTGCTGTGATTGCTGGAGTGTTCATGGTAGTGCAAAACGTGTCAGATAAGGAAACTTTGCCACTTGAAAACTAATGACATGAAAAAAACAAAGTTAATGTGGACAGGGGGAGTGGCATAAACTGAGGCAACGTAATTTGATTGAAGTCTGAATTGATGTTGCTTTGAAATTGCAGTGCAGTCGAGTTACATGCTTAAGATTATGCAGTGTTGGTGCCCCAGGGAATTACAGATGTTCAATTTTATGGTGCAGTTCTGTTTAAAACCAGGCTGGATGCTATACCTGCTGGGTAGAGTGCTTCATGAGTTGTTTCAGCAGGTCAGCATGAAGCTACAGCCCTGATCATGAATCTTTCTCCCTTGTGAGTGAAAGAGTCTGTGCTGGTCTGTGCTGCCCTTCCTAGACACATGGAAGGGGTTCTCAGGTGGTGGGTTTTTTTCTATTGTTGTCTCTGTAGACTGTGGAGATACATTTACAGAGTCTGAAACTCCTTTTCAGAAGGTGGGAGTGCACTATTGTTGCTGTTCTGTCTATTTCTTATTTTAAGCCAAGAGATTGTACCTCCTGACTTCCCTAAATCAGGCTTGGAGCCTTCAGTTATGACTGAAATGAAGATGAGGGCTTAAATGCAGGGATTAGATAGTTAAGATGAGGGTTTAGAAAATACTCATTTTTGCCACGAGATAATTTTGTGATATTTCTGTAAAGAAGGCTCTTCAACAAAAACTGGAAGGAATTCGGCCATGAGGAATTCCAGCAGTGAGAATTTGAGATGTTTGGGAAATCAGGAGCAAACTGAAACTGAGGTCTTAGAAATGGTGGTATTTTTTTTTCTGGTGCCAAGAAGCAAGCCAAGTTATTTTGTCCTGAACAATCTGTAGATTTAATCTCTCTTGAAGTGCCCAAGGGGTTCTCTGACAGAGTTTTGGAATCTGTGGTTCTCCTTGGTGCTGTGTTTTACAGCTTCATAACAAAACACTGAAGCTGATTTCTGTAAGGGATAAAGTGGAGTTCAGTATATATTTGATCTCTTTCAATAACTAGAAACCTTAACCATTTTGTAAACAAAGACTCAGCCCTGTGTGACTATGCCTAAAAAAAGAGAAATTTTATTGGATTGTGGAAGTAGTGTATCTTGTATCTTCTTCACTTATTAAAACATAAGGCCTTAATTTCAGAGTCAGGAATAAGAAGGATGACAAAGAATTGCACTAGATTGGAAACTATGAAGCCTGTGCCTTACTCCAGTGAAAACAGTTATGGCTGAGTCATTTTGATGAAAGCATGTACAGCCAATAAATTCAATAAATAGATATATTTAAACACATGGAGGCAATGATTACATGAGGAAACTTGAGAACAATATTTTAAGGTGTATAAAGATTTTTCATTTGACATGAAAATTAATATCTATCGTATAGATTTTCCTTCTCTTTCCCACAGTGTGTGAAAAGTTGAGGCCAGAAACAGCTTGAAGACTGAACATGGTATGTCTTTAAAATCCAGCCATTCTTGTGCACATCTGGTAGTAGTGGACATTGACTTCTCTTTCCTGCTGTGGGCAGACGTCATTCAGTTCAGGAAATATCAGAGAAGTGACACAGCTCTGGCTCAGCACAACAGTGACCCTACAAAGCGTGGCCTTGAAGATCTCACTGTGCTGGCCATCCAGGATGTTTGAGCATTCCCACTGCAGACAGTCCCTGGCACGCTTAGCAAGGGTAGTGACAGTTCAATCTTTGCCCCTCTCTTTTAGCTACAGATATGACAGTGGGAAAAGCTAATGGGCAGATGAACAGCAGATATTTTGAATTTTCAATATTTCTGAGATATTTAGGTAAAGAAAGGTAGGGCAAAATTTTGTATGGAGAGGTAATGCCTTTTACTAGGTGAAATGATAGAACTGGAAAGAAACAGCAACCCTCACTTGATGAATGCTTGTCACTTTTTCCCAACTTTTACATCCGTTGCTCCAGTGATGTTTGCAGCTGGATAAAATCACTATATTTTTCTTACCATTAGTTATTTACTAAGTTTAATGGCAGAAGACAAAATAATATAACTGCATTAGTCTGCATTGTGTGGATGTTGCAATGTGAAGTGATCCTGAGGGAATATACTCTGGTGTAAACTGATATTGTGTTTTAATTGGTGTATCTATCATAAAAAGTAATTAGACTGAACATCAAAAAATTGGAACTGTGATATTTTACTAGGAATATGTGTACTCAAATGTATATTCAGGTGAGAATTAAATGTATTAACAGTGTGATGTTTGTATCAGGTACCCTTATGTTTGCAAACTACCTGAAGTTATGTGTCTGACCCCATCATTATTATGTGCCATCATAGAAATCCAGTTTCACTGAAGTGTTAAGTTCACTGCTATTCAGGAAACTGTTTCATTGAATTCCCTTTTCTCTGTTTTTAATAAATCTTGGTTTTGGCTATGATCACTCTTGCCTAGGTAATTTTACAAAAATGCCTGTAGAATGCTGAGAAGCTCATCAGCTTTATGAAGAAGACCATCAGACTTTCCAGGACTTAAAAGTTCCTCTCAGTGCCAGTCTGACTGGAAAGAGATTATTCAGTTATTTTTTACTAAATTTTGCCTGCCATCGGGGTCCAGTGAACAAACAAATAAAAAAATACAGAATCCTGAAGACTAAAAGAAGGCTAAAAATTGGTATTGGTGGGTGGTCATATAATATAAGAAAAGATGAAAACTGTTTAATTTATGCTTGGCTCTTGCAGTGCATAAGGAATGCCATACCTTAGCTATTGTGTCAGTTGGAGTATTAGTCACAAGAGGATCTATGTGTCTTGCTGATAATATCTGCATATGGGAAATCCTCAGAGCATTTGTTAGGATACATCCATGGCTAGCTGGACTCTCATCAGCTGTCTGGCATGACCAGAGCATGTTGTATGGGCAGCTCTCTATCTGCACTAAGGTAATTTTGGCCTGTGAAAAAACCTGTCAGCCATGCTGGGCTCCTGTGTTGCAGGTGGCATTTCCAGTGCTGCACTGCCTGGGTGCCAGAGTCCTTAGAAGTGATTCAGTGGGTTAAACCCAGAAATCTGAGTTTGCCAAGTATTGTCACAGATGAATTCTTTCAGCAGTTGTTCTAAGACATCTTATTTAAACATAAGGCCTTAATTTCAGAGTTAGGAATAAGAAAGATGACAAAGGATAGCCCTAGACTGGAAACTATGAAGCCTGTGCTTGATTCCAGTGAGAGTAGTTACAGCTGAGTCATTTTGATGAAAGCATGTACAGTGCAAAGACGGCAGCTAAGACAGAACCTAATGTCTTTAGAAAATGAATTAAAAAGAATTCTTACTCCTATTAGAGTAAGGCATTATGTCTGATGTCCTATCTGTAAAAAAAAATCTCAGAATAAACACAGCTGTTTAATATCTTGAGGTAGAAAACCAATGTCTTCTTCATGTTTTATGATCTATACATTTAGTATGTCAGGCCCCTTGCATAGTAGCTCATAAGCATTTTCCACTAAGCCAGACTGCATGGTGTGCTTGAAGATGAAGTTTAAGTTATCTGTTTCAATGGCTACTTTCAGCTTATTTCACAGACATTTGTAAGGGGTAAAATGCACAACCTAATTTCTGTCGGGTCTTTCAGTAGTAAAACCTAACATCAAATTCATAACTTCAGTAACACTTTCATTACTTTGTGACCTCATTCTAGTAGGACCAGGTTGGGTTCAGGCAGAGGAAGTGATGCATTGGTTAGAGGACACATTGGCAACCTGATATCCATGTGTAATATGGTGTGTGATATACGTGAGCTAGAAATATATATGTGAATGCCACATTTGGGGGGAAAACTTCCTAAAACATGGAAAGTGAGAAGTTAACCTGAGTTCTTTTCTTCTATATATATACTTTGACTTATTTACCTACTGAATAGAACTTGAATAAACTAATAAGAATTTGTACTTGGTAGAAAGTTCTAGCTTCTTTCCAGTGAAAACTTCACCATTAGGTTTTAATGAATAATTAATTTTTCACTTTACTTTCTGAACTAAAAAACCTAAAAAAGTATTTCAGATTGACTCATAGTGAAAAAATTTTGTTTATCTCACTGTAATGAAAAATTCAAATGTAATGCAAATCAAACATTGTTTCTACTAACATTAAACATTTTCTGCACCAAAATACTTTATTTCATATACTTGTGGAATTTTAAATTCTCCTTAATTTTAAGTACATTTCAAAAGAAAACAATTATTTTGAAAAGTCAAACCATTAAAACCAAATATTTTCAAGGCTTTTATCTAGCTCTCTGCTATCATCCCAGCTACAATTTATAGCAAATAATCTACTGAGTGAGGGGTTTTTTTAATGTTGATTTATAAATGATTCCTTTAGCTGTCCTAGTCATTTTCTGATGGCTGCTTGCCATGGTGTAATGTGTTTCGCAAAGTTTTCAGAGAATTGTGGTGCATACAGTTTGTGCACCTGAAAAATAAATATGGATAAATACATGTGAAGGCCCTTCCTTATCTGTGGTTGGTGCAGGCTGCAGGTAAAGCTTGTCTTAATCTTCAAAATCTTTAATTTCCACAGGGTAAGTGAACCTTTAGGCTTTGTTTTCTGTGCTTGGAAGGGAATCAGACTACCACTGCGTTATCTAATTCTTCATCTCCTCCACATTTCAGGTCTCCACTTAGTTGATTTTGGAAAGCGTGAAGTGTTTGAGAGGATTAGATACAGCAGAGGAAGAGGAATTCAGACTATGTATTGAGTAAGGGATGTTGACTGTGGAGGGAGATTTTGGAGCTTGTTGTGTTTATGGACAGCTACATCGCAGAGTTCATTTGAATGCTCTGGGGTTCATAAACTTGTGCAGCCTGGAAGGCAGGGCCCATTGGAAGGAGTCAGAATTTCAGTGCAAATGATTTACCCAGCTGTTAAGATAACACTTAAAGAGTTAGTGGTAAGATAATTTTTTTAAAGGTCTAATTTGAATTGACAAACACACTGGAAACTGCAGATGGGCTCAGGCTGAAAAGTAGAGTGTGTGAAGCCTTTCCAAGCTCAGGCAGGTCGGGATCCAAACATTGTCCTACCGCTCTGGCTTTTGGTTGCTTTCAAATTCCTCTTTGGTTCTTTTTCATGTCTTGTGTAAATCTAAGATGGTGGGAACATCTGGTTACAAGGGATTTGCAATTGTTTGGGTGGGTATATAATGAGAATTCACTTTTTCTCAAGTGAAGCCCTCATTCCTGAGCCAAGCTAAGTGTCCACTGGTGCCTAAAAGTTTGCTGACTAGCTCACAGCTCCAGCTAGGACTAGTTCAGTTCTATAAAATTTTCCAGTATCCAAAGTACATGACTTTTCAAAGGCTTTGCTTCACTCATTTCACAGTGAGGCTGGTCTGCTCTCAGTCCCAGTGTGATGGCTACTAGTGAAGATGCCTCAAGAGCTGCTCTGTATATTTTTGGACAGAGTAGAAATATTATTATAGTTAGACACATACAATGCCACTCAGCTCTTCATGCTGCAGAATTGACAATTATCTGAGTGCTGCTTTTCTTCTTGATCAGCATTGAATCAGTAACTAAAATTTGGACCAGTAACCAGGAAGTCTGCAATTGATGAAGTGACAAATACAAAAGCCTGTTTTGATTTCAGCATTCTTTATTTGACAAATGTTTACCTAGACAGTATGTAGTCAAAATGAATTGTCATTTTTTGCAACTGCAAGTATTTGATGTGTCAAAACTCCAGTGAAAACAGATAAACAAAATCTGAAATTTCCAGATGGACAGCTGTACTGCAAGCAATCTACCCATGATTCAAGTTTGAAAATTATTTGAATCACTGCAATACAAGCACATGCCTTAAAATATTAGGACTTGTATCACAAAAGACTTGCTGTAATGATGAAAATAATCCTAGTTTCTATTCAAACATTCTATTCAAAGGTTATATGTTTTGATTTTGGTGGACCTGATTTTATGTAATTCTCCACATTTTCTTAGATGTCCCACCAAAAGAAAGCAGTGGAAAATGTTTCCCAGTGATCCCAATACAGGCAGATAGACCAAAACTGTCCTTGGCAGTGGAGGTCTGCTGTATTCATGTTCTAGTGAAATCATGAGGAATGCTGTTAAGTATATCCTGTGACTTGTCTCCTAAATTTCTTATCCTTTTCCATGAGTACATTGAGAAACAGCCTGAATGCCCAAAGCTTGATTTTTCAGAGGAAGTTATATGTGCCCTCTAGTAGTCTTTGTGATTTTACATACTTCAAAGTGCATTCTGAAGTTAAGTAACGTAGTTGTTGTTCTCTGTGTGGTTTAAGAGATGTGGTTTGCAGATATTTAAAACCTCATGTGTGGACCTTAAAAGTGTAGATACCTGGAAGTGGAAAGTGTAATTAATTTCTGAATCCTTTTTTCCTCCCTTCTTCATTCCTATCCAACTGTGTATGCACGTGTGCCTACCAGGGATAGATGCAGAAATACACGTGTAAGTTCCATATTAACTCTTTCTGAATGAGCCATACAAGCTCCCTAACTCTGCTCATTACCTGGGATGGTCAAGCTATTTTTTTTGTGTAGACTAGAGAGGAAGTTTACAGCAAGCTGATAATTTTGACTTTAAGTGAGGTCAGAAGGGTATAGGCTCAAGCACTGAGATTCTGACACTAGTCATGAAATTTCAGTAACTTGTATAATTTGGTATATTACTGATGAAAAGCTCATATGAACAGCTTCTTGAATTTTAGTTAAAATCTTCCCTGTTTCTCTATGAGCTCAACCCTGAAATTTGTTACAGTTATGTCAGTCTTATATAGATTTCTTTGCTGAATTTGGTCCTCATATGTAGAGTATAAAGAAAGACTCATATTCTTTGAAGGAACATAAAAGGGAAGAAAACTACATTGCACTGGAGCCTCGATCCATATCTCACCTCTTGTCTTCATACAGCAACACTACTACCTCTACAGTAAAGGAAAGCTGAAATATACCCATATCTGTCAAAAGAAATAGATGAAATTAAGAAGAAATTATTTTCTGACCTTTTACTCCCAGACACTTCCTGAAAAATGTAATTTTGATGCTGAATTCATTGTTCTATCTTGCATAGCTACAGAAATTATTAGTGATCATAAATGATTTTTTTAAAAGTCCACTGACTCAGTGACAGCAAGGAGCAGTTTGTTCCTCAGGTCCACCATAGATAGCACAAAGAAGTCTTAAGAGTTTTTAACCTTTGCAACATTTATGACAATACTATCTGAAAAAAACTTTACCCACATACAGCATTGTGTGTGGTATTGGACTTAGCTTTGAGACAGAAGAGAAGGAAGCACATTATGAAGTGTGTTATTACCTTTTAAACATAGCTTAAATTATATGTGTCTAAGTTAACACCCATTTTCATTTCTGCTTTCTAAATGTGACCCTTTTGTTTTATTTAATGTTCACATTTTAAACAGAAGGTGGGAGGAAGAAAGAAAGAAAAGAAAGAAACAAAGAACTGGAAAACAATAATTTCCATTGTGAAAAGCCAGTGGTATTTGATACTAGTTGGCGCTACATAGATTTGGCTCATATTTCCACATTTTCTGTACTGTAGATCCTATGAATCTTATTATATACAGTGCAAAAAAGAAAATTAACACATTAAACAACGTCTTACACTTATATAAATCACTACAGCTTTGTAGATTGTGTAGAGGAGTAAGTATAAAGTATATTGGGGGGTTGGAATAGGATCTCTAAGGTCCCTTCCAACCCAAACCATTCTATGATTCTCTGATTCTGTGTGCCATATTACAAAGATACTAATTGTTGTGTGTGAGTAGCTTGGTATCTATTGATGAAAATCTGCATCTTAGATACGTTGATAATTTTATGTGGACTTTGAACAGGAGAAGGATTTTACTGGACCATTATTTACACTCTTCTGCACTGGGAATGAACTGCATCATGTAATCCCATCCCTAACCTCATTATCTTTCATCATTAGCCAATGAATTACTTTTGCCCCTGCACTTCTTTCAGGAAGCTCTTTCAAGGTTTTGTGCAGCTGATTGTAAGGAAACTTTTTTTCCCCTTTCCTAAATTAATTCAGGCCACTTTATTTCCCTCCTAACACAACCCTGTAGTTAGTCCTCCAGTTCTTACCTCATGCTAACACAATTCATAGAGAGAAGCCACATTTCATCTGTGCTCCTATTTTTGTCTGTCCTCCCAAAGTAGACTCTCAGCTCCCTACAAGGATGACTAGACCTTCCTTCCACCTTTTCTGGTCTGAAATCATCTTTGCACACAACTTACACAGAGCACTGTCTTCAGTTCACTGTTATCTTTTATAGCGATGTTAATATATCGAATTTTCTATTGTAAATACTTTGCTTTTGCCGTGGGCTAGTATCACACTGTGCTTTATCAACACTCTGGTGACTCATTGTAATCTTGTGATTAAATTCTATGCCCAGGTCTTCTGCTGGATCTGTCATTTCCAGTTGACCAGAACATTTTTTTGTAATGGTACTTATTAGTCACAGTACATTTAGTGAAGAAATATGTTGGCTATCACATTCAGGAATAAGTAGGTCCTACCATATTTGGTAGCATGATTTTTCCAATATGTCTCAGAAATTTATGTGTCCACACAACGATACAATTTCTGATAGCCATTTTCCTTCCAACAAAATATTAATGAGGTCCTCATCCAGGTTCAGATTTGATCCATGTGAGGCAATGGTAAACTTCTGACCCTAATTCATTTTAAGGCCCTTCATTCAAATTGATTTTGACCTTAAAAGCTATGGTTTTATCCATGTTACTATAGATTTTTATTTGCAGAAATGGTCTTTATTAAACTATGGCAGTATTCTACTCCTGATTTTATTTCTAGTTTTCAGAAGATTATCATATATTTCAATATCCACTTTCCAATAATGAATGTTAGTCCACCAAGTCTTGTTGTGGCTGTACTGTCTAATTTCAGGTCCTCCCCTGTTGGTTTCACTTCCTCTGGTTTGTAACTTTGCCATGTTTCATTGGTTTCCAAATAGCAAAGTTGTCTCTCTGTTACCTTACCCATTTCAACTCAATCCTTTATAATCCTTTCAGTAACTGAACTGTCTCCATGACTACTCCTATATTCTTTGCTTATACTTTTCTCTGTGCTGCTTCTGCTGATATTTTTTTCTTTTTACTGAACCCTTTCAACTGTTTTTCTTTCAACTGTGTGGCAAACTAGGATTTGGAGGGTTGAACGTGACTTTCTTCTAGTTTTCTTCCTCAGGTCTCTTAGCTTAACGTTCTTCTGAATGGTGATGCTAGTTTGAATCCTACAAAATCAGCCCCTCAGGAACTCTGGTAGAGGCTGTTTCACGTGGGCATTTTCTGCAAATGCTACCTTGTATATTTATTTTATTATATTATTTTATTTAAGGTATATGTTGGACTTGAATCATTATATGATTGGGTTCTTTTTTCCCTGTGGCAAGAGGATAGAATATTTGTAGAAATATTGTCATTTGCCATAAAGGGATGTAAGCAATTTATTCCCCCCAGTTCAAGAAACAGCCCCTGTAGCAAGTGTACCAAGTCAAGAATCTTGATTTGGTGCAGAGTTATTCAGTGTAAATCTCTTGTAAGCCACAAAGCCATTTTGGCTGCCACTGCTCAGAAAGCTGCTTGTGGATGTAATGTATACACTGACAAATCTTCTCCTTTCCATCATGCTGATCCAAAGAAATGTCCCTATGGAAATACTTCTAGAGAGACACAGGATTTTCAATTGGCAATCCTTTTTTTTTTTTTTTTCTTTGGATGCCTGGCTTTTTGCTGGGAAAGGCCATTCCTTGATTAATCTGAAGGCAGCATGTGTTTGTCATATTTCTGATTTCTTCGGATGCTTCTGACTGCTCATTCCAGCTGACTGGACAGCTGGCTTATTCTGAACAGAGCCAGGTAATGCTTCTTTGTGGAGCAGATGTCATTGAGCACAATCAGTACATTCCATTAAGTCTGCCAGATATCTTCTGACTTAGTCAATAATTTTCTGTTTCATTTAAGGACCTAGAGAAGGTATAGGGGATCCACCAATGTAAGAATACATTTGAAAAGAAATACAGTCATGTTTAGTTTCATTCCCTAAATCCAGTCAAGGCTCCAGAGAATTCTACAATCACAACTCTTTGGTTGTGAGCCCTCCAATTAATTAGTTGCAAGAAGTGTTGCTGGCTCCAGTAGATGCTACATGGCTCCCAATGTTAGCAGTGGGTCATCAACTTTTGGAAGAATTCTAAGAGAATTCTAAGAGAAGATTCTGGCATATTGTGATGACTTTTTACCCTCCATCTTCAATGACTGGTTAGTTCATGCAAGAACTTGTGCTTACATTTGGAAGTGCAACTATTATCACTAAACACAGAGATTATATTTCCTTGTGTGCAGATTGCCAGAGCAGACACAAGCTGAGAGTTTCTATTGTGGATGAAATTTGCACAGATTTTCACTTCTTATATATTTTAATGTTTTGACATCTAGAACACTGGAGAACAAAAAATTCCTCTTGTGCTTCTTCCTGAGGGAAAAAAAAAAAAAAAAAAAAAAAAAAAAAAAAAAAAAAAAAAAAAAAAAAAAGTGGGGACTGAACACTTTCCACTGGTTTGTTTTCTGTCTTTGTTCCCATCTACTTACACTCAAACATTTTCATGTGGCACTTTGGCAAATACAGGTGTATAATTCATGCTGATTCTTTTGTCTGCTTGAAAAAGACTTCTGTCTTTGGAAAATTTGACCCTATCTATTAATGGACATTTTTGACAGCTCTACGTATTTTTTTTTTCCTGTTGTTTCAATAACCTCTTGGTTGGCCAAAGGGACACTGTGTTGACACTACATTGGCCAAAAACCTCCTGCAGTTTCAATTGGCAGGGTTATTTTCCAATTCCTTCTCTTGATTACTGGGACATGCAGCTGACTTTATGCAGCTTCTTTGTTTCAGCCAAAAGATGGGAACATTTTGTGGAGAGAGAAAAGTGTGCCCTCTTTACATTCTGTTTATTTTACATTTGAGATGTCCTTGAGGGAGGATGTTCTACATCACTTCATAGTTTTAATAAGGAAGCTGTCAGATTTTATTTAACTGAGCATTATTAAGTGAAAGGATACAAATACTTCAATCCAAACATCTTTATACATATTTTCCAGCAACTTGCTTCACCACATCAGGTTTTCAGAATCTGTAAATGTAACACACTTTAATTACACATAATGTGATCATAATGTGATGTAATGAAAAGCTTGTTAGTCTTCAGCACAAGTAAATAAAAGAAAGCAACTCAAAAACCTTGAATTTAATTTGTGTTTTTAACTTGCATGTTTTTCTGTGCATATCTTAACATCTACTCTCTTGCCTACTCCTATTTTTTTCAGTGGTGCTTTTCCTGATGTACCCTGTGAGCTTGGAAATAAATAGATAGAGGGGAAAGGAGGTAAACAGGGAAAAAAGAGTTCCTGTCTTGTATTTACCACTTGCTAAAGTGGAGACTGGCCCCTTTCCGATACGGTGTTTTAATTTATTTTTTAATCTGCTTTCAGAGTAATTTTTCTTAATAGCTTATTCCCTCCAACTGAAACACAGAAGGCAACAATTTCAATGATCAGAGAAATCACTTGGCAGTGAGAAATGACCAATTACTTGTTTAAACAAGGACAAGCAAACTCTACTGGGGCAAATCCATTGCCATAGCAATGAATTTTGTCTGGTTAGACTTTTGGTTTGTCTTCCTTGTGTATACATTTTTGCAATGATATCTTCATCTATATTTTGTTAAAAGCTCAACACCCTTGTCTTGTTTGTCTTACCTTCTACAAGATCTGCTTTCTGCACATTCTGGTCTCTAAATCTTGTAAAAATTGTCTCAGCGTGACATAAATCTCACACATACAAAGTGTTCCTGTTAATGTCAAAAAACAAAATGCAGTTGAACAAGTCAAAGGTGGCTATCTAGCTACTTGAAGAGTAATAAATAACCGACTCTATTTTGGTATAGGAAGTTTATTTTACCTACAAGAAGGGTAATGTGAATGTTAGCTAAATTCTAGGATTGCAGAAGACCACTCATTCTCATTCATAAAAAAATACCTTTCATTCAATATCAAGCAGCTGAAATTATTGACAGTAGATTCCTTTTAAGGTTAAAAAAAAAAAAGTATCTTTCTCCTCTCCTAGTTTTTAATGATGTCTGGGATTTCAAAAGAAACCTATGGGATTTAGCAACAATTTCCCTTTAAAGGGCACTTGGATTTGAAAGTATAACTCTTCTAGACTCTTTCAAAAATACAAGCTGTTATTAATAAACTATCATCCAATGCCTGTAACATTACATCAGGCTTCAGCTTTTTTTAAGTCCAGGAGACCATATGGGTAGTTTATTCTCAACCACTTCTAGGAACTTCTAGCTATCTTACCAAATATTTAAGAAAATTTGTTTAGGAGTGAGAGATCACTGGTAATTTGTTGTCTGTTCTAGGAATTCAGGCAAAGAGGGAGCACTCATTATTTACTGAACTGCTTTAATGAACTACTAAGCACTGTAATGATAATCTGATTTAACTGTGAAGGTGTTCTTATAAAGAGAGATCATATTGATTTCAATATTTCTATTTCCTCATATCTAAATGATTTGACAGAAAAGACCTACAACATAAATAGATGGGAGTAGTTTTATAGTAATATATTTCCATAAGTAACTAGGAAATCATGATAGTTTTTGGAGATATTCAAAGACATCTTCCGAATGGTAAAGTGCTAATAGGAAATGTGCTAATATGAAACCATTATGAAATCCTATTTTACACCCCTCAAGTATCACTTTTCTATGGGAAACTGCTTTTACCAGGATGTGTCTAGATTTATTGTGGAGTAAAAGTGAAAGTGTTTAAAAAAAAATCTGTTAAGTTTGCAATTTAAACATGATTGACACAGTTACAGGACTAATTCTTCAAGTGTATGCTTTGCACTTTAGAGGGATGATTCTTGAAATAGTAACCTTTCAATTAAAGAGTAAAAAAAAATCCTCATATTATTAGATTTCTTAGGTTAGGTCTCATGGACAGCAGTTGTGAATTCAGAGTCTCCTTCTGTATGATATTACTGTGATTGAGGCAATCATATTGTTGAGACAGGTCCTGCAAATGTTTCCTCACTGTGATTGCTACCAAATCCTAGCTGCCTGCTGCCTCCTAGAATAAACATATGGTAGGAAAGCTGCTGGTGGAAATTTTGTTTTATTTTCAGTCTAACAGGGTAACAATGGTAACAGTTGCCACTGTTCAAAGGGAAACGACTGATTCAAAACAAAACCTTAACCTGGCAACCTGTCAGAGCGAGACAAGCAGTGATGCCAGTCAAAACAGCAAAGGCTGTACTGTTCCTCCTCCCTTGGTCTTTCTCCTACTATGAAAGGCTGTATTGTGTTTACAGTGTTTATTTTATCTCTGAACCTTTCGCTGATGCAGTTCTCCAGTGCTTTTTTATAGTCAGTTCCTGCTCTTAGGTGGAATACTTGAAGAAGTTGTCAGCCTGTTCTGTCTGTTGCTGTCATGCCTGTGTTGCACCTCAGTGCCTAAAGTTTTACTGTGTGCTACACAAAGCTTCTGCCCTGACTGGAACTGGAGAAGCTGCTCCAAGAAAGGGGTGGAATGTAGCTGTACCATGTTGGGAATAGGTAAGAGAGGGAGCTGTGACAGCCAGCAGCTGCAGGGTGAACTCTGGCAAGGTGCCGACAACATCTGGCAGCGTCTGATGAGGCATCTGACAAAACCCCTCTCATCCCCTCTAACGTGCTGGGTCAAACGTGGACAGAGGGAGGTTTTGGTTGGGTCAGGCTGGGACTGCACACCAGGCAGTTGAGTTCTTGAGCAAGGCTGTTACAATCCAGCTATTTGGGCCCCCAGATCATGCCCTGTGGCAGAAAGAGGAGGAGCCAGGTGCCACCCTGGGGCACCCCAGCTTTGAGGTGGAGAAGCAGCTGACCTGTGCTATAACTGCAGCCTAAGCATAGGGCAGCAACATGAAAATTAAACTTACCATTACCTCTCGTGTGGAAGGTCAGTCACCTTACTCACACTACTTTCTGTGCATGAACTGGACAATGCCTTTACTTCCAAGGAGATGCTGAAGTGAAGCAGTCAGCTGCTGTCACCTGAACAGCATTCTACACTATAGAGTGCTCCTTATAACACACTTCAGCAGTGAATATGGCCCAGGGCAGATTAAAAAGAGATGAGCATAAGTCAAATTGCCACTCATTATCTCTTTGAAAATAAGGTCGTCCATGTTGGTAAGGGCAATAAACAAATGGATTGCCCAAAAAAGAATCACAGATACTATCTGCATTCATTGGAGCCAATAGTTCCCAAATAACCTTCTTAAGCCAGGAAGAAACTTAGCCAAAGTGCACCCAAAGGCCTGACCTTTGCCCAGCACCTCCCATACCTTGGTGAGTGACTTTGGCCAGGAATGAAGCAGAGAAACATTGGCATTTCCTCTGTCAAAATATTATTCTGCCCCCATGGATGTAGACAGTCTTTTCAAAATATATTCAATTTTTATCTGCAAAACAACAAGAAAATTTCCTCACAAGAGGAAACTCTAAAATCAGCTACTCAGAAAAACAGCTTATTTGAACCAGACTATTTACAAATCCAAACAAATATGCTTGGCCGGAATACCAAGATGGAGGCAAATAAATATTTCTCCTGCAACTACAGGATTTTAGGTTTAATATCCTTATGCCTCATTTGGTGAATTTTGGAGTTTCTTTTGCTGCTGCTGTTATATTCTCATCCAATGTATTTGCTTGTTAGGGACTGACCATAAATTTGGATGGTCTGTGTAATAGAAGAGCAGGAGGAAGATGCTAGATGTAACCATAGCTGTATCAGAGAGGAAAAGATAACTGAAAATTTAGTGTGGTACCTCCCCGAAGGACAAGCACAGCTTTGTGTGAAACTCTCTCTGTTAAAAGGTCAGAGAATCAACCACTGGTGCAAGGCTACTGTCCGAAGTTGTCCACAGCTGTCTTTTGATAAAAGCATTTCCCATTTCTCTTTTCCTAGACAAACTACAGGGTCTGATGCCACCTGATAATACAGACCAAGAAGAACTTCAAGCCATTGCAGCTGTACCAGTTTTTACCAGGAAAGGAGTTGGTCATGAGTATTTGGTGTGGCAGACCAAGACTGTGAGTGAAAGAGGCTATTTGTTGGAGAGCCAGCATTTCCCTCCTGCTATTCTCATCGCACTCATTTTATTTATTCCATTTTCAGCTGAAAATTTTTCTTTGGAGCAAAGTAATGCTGTGGTTACTTTCCCTACCAGCCTTCTTTTACCCATACTAGGATAGCTTGTCTCCTTGGTACAAAGACTTTTCCTAACATCTAATCTAACTCTTCTCTCACACATGAAGCTAATTACTTCTTGCCATCCTTTGATGGAAACAGGATATGTGATGACTTTAAAATTTTGAAAGTCAACATTGGCTGATGTTTATAATTCTGTCTTCAGTCTTCTGTTTTTTCCTGATAGGTCACATTTTATAATTTTCCCCTTGTTCTTTGTTCTCCTCAGGACTCTTTCCAGTTTACCACATCTTTCTTAAAATTGAGAGACCAAAATAGAGAGGCTTTACCAGTCATTAGTTGAGTGGATAATTTCCTTCCATGTTTTATGCAGAGCTTTATTTTTAATAAACACAGAATTATATTATTCTGTTTTGAAATATTCATCTACAGTTGACTCATATTCAGTCTGATCCAGCTTACCCAGTTGTTTCTTTTCCAGCCTTCCCTTTTTGATACTGTATATTTGAGTTTTTTCTTTTATTGCAGAACTTTGAACTTCATAAAATTTCATCTAAATGATTTCATTCCCCTCTTCCCACTAATTTATCACGCTTACTTTGGATCTTCTGTTTCAAATGGCTTTCAGTCTCTTCCACTTCTGTCTTTGCCCAAGTTTTAAGACTATTTCCTGTTCCACCAAGTTATTAATGACTTCAACTGTTCTAAGGCCTTCTCAAGCATAATCTAGTTTGAAATTGAGACATTGACCATCATTTTTATCCATACAGTTAAAATACTTTATACTTAAAATATAGCAATAATATCTAGATAATGTTTCATTAGTTTTCTTAATGAAGAAATTGTTTTTGAGAGACTATATATATTTTTTTATTTATTTCCCTGAATTTATCATTCCTATTTTTTTTCTGGAATATAATTTTTCTAAAATATTTTAAAATTGCTCTTTGCATTTCATTTATTTGGTTTCTAAGCATCTTAAGCTTCCTGGATCAGATTCTTCAGCTGGTGGTTAATTGAGTTCAGCTATAACACAATTCCTTTTCTGGTGAATAAGACTCTTGGTTGGTGTTTGTTCTTTACACATTGACAAGCCAAGGGAACACTTTGTACAAAATGAAGTGTGTTGCTTCTAAAAGTACATGCCTGCCTGTCACATTTTCTTTCTTGTGCTCTTTCAGATAGGACTATGCAATTTTGTCTAGTTTACAATATTTTTTTTAATTGCATTTCTTTCCTCTTATGTTTTTTGCTGCTTACTTTCTTTCCCTTCAAGCCCAGCATTTGAACTACTTATTTTTAAAATGGCCACTGTAGACTGAAATGTTTAGATTTTCATATTTATCAAAATAGCTTCTGGATTTTTCTTGAATATGGGTGGACTTAAAATCTTTCATTAAAAAAAAAAAATCCATTTTATTTTTCTCTCTACTTATTTATTTAATTTAGTCACCTTGGATAAAATGGAGCCCATATTGTATTTCTCCCCTAGCATCAATAAAGTTTCAGATTTTAGTAAAGTTCCACAAATAAAGTGCAATATTAAAATATGTATAATAATAAAATATATAAAGAATTATATCTATTGCTAATTTTCATAAATATTATTTTCCCTGGCTCCACTAAAACTTCTGTATAAAGGACCATTGACTTCAATAGTGCTGAAGTATTTCTAGTTATGTAGATAGATACATCTGGTAATTTTTGTGGTGATTTTGTAGAGCAGGATTTTACTGTGTAAGAGTTTGAATAATGGGATATGACTGTTGATATAAATACAATAATGCACAGGTAACGTAATGCATAGTATTTTTTCAGGTCCTAATTTTAATGAAGCTTTTCTGAGGCATTGAAAAATACTTCCACAGTGGTTACACTGCTAAATCAGTTCAAATACACTTGGACATTAGATAATGCTCTCTGTTGGGTGATTTTTTTCTTCAATATTGTATCATTTTCAAATAAGATTCAATGAGAAGAACTTTTGCACTACAATGAAAACAAAATGAATGTATTTTGAAAAAACTTTTGCACTACAGTGAACCAGTACCACTTTGTTGGTGACATGGACAGTGGGATTGAGGGCACCCTCAGCAAGTCTGAAGGTGACATGAAGCTGTGTGGTGCAGTTGACATGTTGGAGGAAAGGGTTTCACAATCTCTCTTGTGAAGAAAGGCTGACAGAGTGGGGGATGTTCAGCCTGGAGAAGAGAAGGCTCCAGGGAGAACATTTTGTCCCTTGCAGTACCTAAAGGGGCTATAAGAGAACAGGGGAGGGACTTTTTAGTGATAAGACAACAGAGAATGACATCAAACATGCTAAAGAGAGCAGATATGAGATGTTTAGATTAGATATGAGGAAGAAATTCTCTGCTGTGAGGGTGGTGAGGCACTGGAACAGGTTACCCAGAGTAGCTGTGGCTGCCCCATCCTTGGTAGTGCTGAGGCCCAGATTGGATGGGGCTTTGAGTAACCTGGTCGAGTGGAAGGTGTTGGAACTAGGTGGTCTTTAAGGTCCCTTCTAACTCGAACCATTCTGTCATTCTATGATAGTATATGATATGAAATAAAGGTAAGTCAGTTAGTTGAAAGTAACCTGTTGCAGCAGACATTAAAAATCATGAATCAGATTACTCACGGTATCAATTTGTTTGTCCCAACAATATATTAATATTTGTTTTTAATTGCATTCTGTTTTCTAATTTTTTAAAAAAACATTTTCTTAGTTTTGTAAAGCTTATTTTTCACTTCCAAAACCTTGAGCTTTAGTTATTTCACTTGAAATGAAATTTCCTGTTCTTTAGGATTCTTATTCTGTCCTGGAGATTAAAG
Organism: Prinia subflava; assembly: GCF_021018805.1. NCBI lineage: Eukaryota > Metazoa > Chordata > Aves > Passeriformes > Cisticolidae > Prinia > Prinia subflava. The sequence goes on along the minus strand of NC_086251.1, from coordinate 52,399,367 downwards.
GAAAAAATGAAATCTTTGTAAACTATTCAATAATTTCTTCAATTAGTATCTTATTTTAATGCTCCTGGTAGGAAATACTTGTATTTTCTAAAATAGTACCTGTTTGGTCTCTGTGTTTTACTTTTGTATATGCCACTTATTTTGTATTTGATTCTGAACAGTCATTATGTCTCTTGAGTATAAAAAAGTCTAGGCAAAATGAAACAAATCCAATTTCTAACAAATATTACACAAACAATAAGGGATAAGGGATAAGGGCTCACTTCAGTTTAAAATATCATAGAACTCTAATGTCACATAGTTTAAAAAATTATTCTTGTTTCTATATTTACTATTTTTGAGTTGATTGAAATCTCTTTTTTCCAGCACAATAGTTTTATGTAGGCTCTGTTGCAGGTTTATCTGTACTGATGAACCTGATTCACTAGAAGTACTGGAATGGGACAAAAGAATTAGAAGAGCTAATATTAAAAGCTTCTTTGTGTCATAGTTTCTAAAGTGACTGAGTCTCAGACTGCAGACCAAATTAAAGACTCCAACTTTCTTGCAAAATTTCATTTCAGTATTCAAAAATGTTGTGCCTATAATATTTATACTCTCTAAGAACTATCTTTTTCTTCAAAAATTTATAATACCCTTTTCCTTCCAGAACAGCCTATTATTTCACTGGTGTCATATAACTTATTTTTAAAGCTATCTTATTTGTTTTTCTTTGAAGATTTGTTAGGTTAAGTGGTTTCTTCAGACTACATTTATTTTCTTTGATATATGACATTATCCTAATGATAGTCTCTGTGTTAAAATCCTATGTCTGACTAAGTGATTTTGCTGAAACTGCAAGCTAAGATCAGACAAGGTTTCTTCTCAAGCCATGATTCTAGTAATTGAATCTGTTTGTGTGATATGTATTGGCAGAACAGAATGACTAATCTTGCAATGAATAATTTATTTGATAAATGTAGATTCTCACTTCACTACATTTTAAGAACAAAGCAGATATTTTGAATTATTCATTATCCATATTTAACGAATTTTAATTCGAATTAAAAAAAGATTGTTATTGATAATTTCCCTGGGAGTATTGATTCAGATAAATTTGAAACTCAAGTGTAACTCTAAGTGTTTAATTTCTGGTGCATATTAAAGATGCTTCTGCTACAAAATTGGATAAATTTTTGAGTGACTGGCACTATTGTTCGTCATGTAGTTTGAAAATATGGTTTCTATGAATACTTATGCATCAGTTCAGAAGCTCACTTATGTATAGTATTTGTACCATATGATTGTTTGAGCATTTGTGGGAAACACATATAATATTTGAGCATATTCAAGGTGTATTTGTTTATAAATACATGGGAAGGGAGACAGACTATTAATTTTACATTATTTTGGCTGATTTACAGCTGCATTCTGTTGCAATTCAGACCTGCCTGCTTCAGTGGAGGAAAGCTTTGCACCAAGTGCAGAACTGGGTGACAATGTGGAAGGATCAGCCACAGCTTTCTACTCTTCCAAGTGAACTTTTGGCTCTGGTTCTTCTCCTGAGTCTGCCTGCTTTGTGCTGTGTTGGTGGAAAACTGTCTGGGAGTTTTCCGTGTGAGACATCCCTGTAACAGGTCTGTGCTTCTCTTTGCGTGATCTGCAGCTTAAGATTAATCAAAAATCTCACCTTGAAATTTGGCAGCAATTTACTGGAAATGCTAGGATTTGTCTCCCAGGATGAAAAATAAGAATTCCATCTCTGCTTCCATCTTTTACCTGTAGTTTACCAGAAGAAGGTGAGAAGACTTAAGGTCATGACAAAATCCTCCAGGAAGACAATGAGGTGTGAAGATTTGGCCTGGGGAGTTTCTTTGCTGTAATTAGATTAGAGAAAAAGAGATTTTTTTTCTCCTGCAGTGCTTGTTTTCTGAAGGGAACTCTGTATATAGCAGATAAAAACAAATGTTCTTAAAATAGGAATCCCTATCTGGAAAAGTTAAAAATGCGATTCAGTCTTCAGCTATTCAAATGCAGGTCAAATGAGAACCTATTCAGAACTTTGTGGATAGAAAAGAGTAAGTTCAGGGTCTCTAAAATATTACGCTAGGAATGCTATTCCTGAAGAAAAGAAGAATTTATTTCCATCTAAACACACAATAGATTCTGCACATATTTTTAATGTTTGTGGGAACATCAGGACTACTTCCAACAAAAAAGTTAATATAATTTTGTGGCTCATTTTAGGTTTATTTAGTTTAAGACAGACATACTGATGCTCAGTGAAAACTTCAGTGCTCAAAAGGGGTAAATAATCAAACATATTTTGTGGTAATATTTTAAGAATTTCATCTGAGTTCTTCAGACCTCACCTCAACTCTCAGTATTGTTAGTGTCCTGATAAAAATGTGTTTTCAATCTCCGGCATTCCAAGTTTGTAAGTAAATAATTCTGTCCTTGAACCAGAGTGCAGATTAATTACTAGCTGGACATTGTTCCTCTTGACCAGAGAATATGAAAGTTTTTAACAAAGGGAATATTCATTAATCTTGTGAGATGTTTTTTTTGGAAGACAGATATGTATTTCTGAGGGAAAAGAAACACTTACAAGATTTAAACAAAGGGCCAGATTTTCTGTATACTTGTATATCACATGTTTCCCAAACAAGTTGATATAATAGCTGTGTGTCCTTGTAATGTCAAGTGCAATGTCTGGCTACTACGAAGCAGAATATTTATTTTGAGATATTAAAAGATTAAATATGTATTATCAGGCCAAATCAGACAGTCCTGTTTTAACAAGACACTTGAAAAAATCAGTTGCTAACAGTCTGAAGAAAATTATTTAAAGAAAGACAATGAAAATATGTAATAAAGTTGGCAGACATACATCATTGATGGGCTGTGTAATTAAAATCAGTGGCTTCTCTACCAGCGAGTAGAATCAATTTAGGAGGTGGATGGCTAAACCCAGATGTATATCTGGGTACCTTTATTAGAGTTTTTTACTTTAAAAATTTTACTTAGTGTTTTTTTGTCACGTTACTTCAGCATTAGGTGGAGCAATGCCAGTGTAGCTCTGGCTTGCTTGCAACATGAGGAATGTTGCTCCAGAATGTTGCTGTCTCTGAAGGAATGCCCTGGGTCCTCTTTAACTTGCTTTATTATTTAATTCATATGAGGTATTATGGCATGTGTGTATTATATGCCTGTTCCTTTCATCCACAGAGTATCTGAATTGTTTTTAGGCTGTAGGTGGCAAGTTTGGTTCAAAACCTTTAATTTTAGAGCATTGTTTTGGTCGTAGGAGTCCTTGGAGCAGTTTCTCTTATCAACAAAAGTTGTGAATGCTTCACAAATACTAAGGAACTTTTGAGTTGCAGACTAATCTGAGTTATTCCACTGTTCATTTTTCAATGGGTTAAAATTAGATAATTTTCCTGTGTAATGGCAAACCCCACTTTTCATTTGAATTTAAATGGCAGAAATTCCTTCTGACACAGAATATTTAGAAATATGCAAAATCTTTTTTGAACAGCTCTAAAGCTGATACTTTGGATCAGATGAGTTCTAAAACATCACAGGTTGGAGAAATCTAAAAAAAAAGAAAAAGTTGAAAATTTTCAGGACTACTAAAGACTCTAGATCCTAAAAGCTAAATTTATGAGAAAGGAAAAATATCACAGTAGGAAAGAATAGGAACAAAGGGCTACCTTATCAAGTAAGACCTAATGAATGAGTTTTCCAGTGATTTATGTCCACTAGAAGGGCTGTGCTTGACCCACCTTAACAACGGCGTTTGCTGTAGAAGTATTTTTGTGCACGGCTGTGTATGCAGTACAATAAATATTTGGTCATTATGACTAGAGCTAACAGCAGAGTTCAGGGCCATGGGTGTTAGGAGAACAGTGTGAGGGCAGGAGTGTTTGTGAGTACCATCAAGTACTCACAATAACCAAGCCCACAAACCCCTACCTTTAACAGTTACTGCCAGGTAATGCTGAGCTACTGGGAGCAAAGGCTTGAAATGAATTTCTTGCTGCCATCTTGTGTCTAAAGGCTAAATGGCAAGGAAATTTCTGGAGTTCCAAGTATTGATTTTACTTTCGACATCAGGTTGTTCCTCTTATTTCTCTTAACACCAAAGCATAGACAGAGGCTAGTCCTAAAAGGAAAGTTTTCAAGGTTTGCTCTTGGGAAGAATGGGGAAGTGCAATTTTGCTTATGCAAGAGATTCTGTGGATTTTTGGTGAGAAATATTTAGTAGAGTGGCAGCTCAGGTGTTAAAAGTTGCTTTCCCCAAACATATTCCCAGCAGAACAGAATTACGAGGTGCCAGAAGAAATGACTAATAATATTCCATGATAGACAGGGTGTATTCTATGCTTGCAAAATTGGTCTCAATATTAATTTTCTTCATGAACCCATACATGGTACATCTTCTTTGAATTGTTTTGTGCTCCAGAAGGATCCCAAAGAGCTGTTACCCTGTTATGTATAAAATCTAAAAAAACAAGATTGTAGTCTACAATAGAGTGCTTTTCAATAGTATCCACAAAACTTTGATGAAAATAACATTAAATGTTACATAATTTTTTATTATTTCCTCTCATGGTTTTTTCTTCATTCCAACTGTTGCTCATGAACCTTTGCTTCTCTGTGTTCCCTTTCTTATATCCCATTCAAACTTTAACTCTTTCCCTTCTCAGCTGAACTGGAGCTTTTGGCTGATGTGAAGGGCTGTTACCCTGTGCTTTTTTTTTTGTTTGTTTGTTTCCAAAGCAGAGGAAAAGAACGATCTTGCATTGAGAGTGACCACCCTCTGTGTTCCCTGTTCCATGCTAAACTCCTCATCTAGATCATTCAGTTCTTTAGCAAATTCTCGATTTTCTTTCCAAGCTGTACCTGCCCTATCATAAGTATTTTTGCCAACAATGCACGACCGTGTCTTTTTGGGTAATTTTTTGAGGATCCATATTTTCCATGCTGTCTGCACATCCAAGCATCCTCAGTCCTTTTCCAATTGAAACAGTTCAGTGTAATAAATTGGTCCACTCCTTCCTTCTCCCTGTCAAACAAGTAAACATCTTGGGAATTCTTGGCATGAAAAAAAAGTTTGATTGTATTAAAAGTAAAGACAGTCAATGAAACTTAAAGTTTTTGGCTTAAATCAGTGATGAGTGAGGTCTGTAGACTTTAATGAATTTCTGTCTGCAGAGATGAGAGCTGGAATTATATAAGTGCAAAAAATATCTCTTAATTCTGTAGGCTTTGGAAATACTGTTGGCGTAAACCACTGGAACAAACTACCCAGAAGTGAATTCTTTCTCTCTTGACATTTCTAAATAAGACTAAATGCCTTTATGGAAGATATATTTTGTTAAACAGAAATTATATGGCTCAGTGCAAAAGTACCTGGATGAAAGTCTGTGGCCTCTGTTATACAATCAGATGTCTTTTTGGATCTCAGATCTAGTGATCTTCAAAGTTTTCTTTGTCTTACTTTTTGCAGTCTCATGTTGTTGGTTATATTTCCTGGTTTTTAACTGAGACTGTAGAGTTAGGGGAGCCAAAGTCCTTCTGGAAAATTGCCTACAGAAGGACAGTAGAGAAGTTAGTAAGTGGTTGAGGGCTACTGACCCACTGACAGTAATTCTGAATAGCTATTGACATATTGAGCGACTGAAATAAGAAGTAATTCTCAAAAAAATATGGAAGTCACTCTAACATACTTAAGACATGTGAAATATATACATAAAACATATGTGAAATAGCAGAAAATGTTCATTAGACATGGACTGTTGTTAGGGTTCAGTGCTGATTTGGTTTGAGGTGACTTTCAGTTCTACTTCTTAAAAGCTATTTGTGCTTTTAAAAGTTTTATTTTCTTTATTTGCAGCTTTGGTCACACATTGCAGAGTCAGGTAATACTTGATTCTGAATTTATAAACTTATCCTTACAACTGTGAACTTTGGAGATTTGCATATTTTTGGAGCAGAAAACTGGCATAGCAAACAATCTCCTGAAAGAAATGTCTGGATTTGAAATCCATTCTCAAACTGGATCATTAGCATTGGCAAGTGGCCACTGGTAATCAATCTTCAATGACAGAATAGTGATAGAGTGGCTCCTTTCCCTGGGTTAGATAACTCAAACCAAGGTTTGGGACCAGTCCTTGGTGCATAAGTATCAATCTGTAAATAGAGTTGGCCACATTTCTACGAGGAGTTATTTTGACAAATACAGTGTTGTCTGCAGATTTAAATAGAGTCTGAGGGGAAGGGCAGAATTTACATTTCAGCTGACCTTAAGGAAAGAATGTATGTCACACAGGATACAGATAACTTAATGCTCCAGAAATGTACTTGCTAGGGATGCACTTTCTGATGCAAGGTTGTCATGGAGTACAAATAGAGACAGCCAGATGCCCTAAAGCATGTATTCTTCACTGATATAATTTCAGTATAGTGAGGTAAACACTCTGCTAATGTAATGCTTAGATGTGTCCTCTGTCATAATAGAATACAAAATCCTAAACTCTTGTGCTGAACTGTGGGGGCTGTTATTATTGCATTTTAATGTATTTCAGAAAAAAAAACCTCAGTGACCTAAGAGGAACTGTAATATGGTAAACAACTGATTTTTAAAAACAGTACTTAATAAAAGCGGTTTCCATACAAACTCAAATCCATGAGAACTCACAAGGTTTTTAGTGACATTATGACTGACATATAATAGCAATAATAATAGTTCCTGTATCATCCTTATGCATGCTTTACATGTTTTGATTTCCTGATACTGCTTTTCAGAAAGAAATCTGGAATGTATTTCTTCATTTCAGAAATGAAGGAATACTCTGTACCACCTCCTTGAATTTCTGCAAATTCATTCTTATTATTCACAGAAAATTTAATTAAAAAGAAATACAGACTAAAAAGTTTGGGATTAATTTGTACAGGCAAGGAATCTTCTTGATGCATGTTCCAGCTTTAATCCAGGCCAGGCCAGTAGTGAAAGTCTTTTAGAGCTGGTAAGAAAATATATTTTATAGCTGATGAGACCATGTCAGATGTGCTGATAAGAAATTGGACACTTTGGATCATGGAACCATGATCACTCTGCAGCAAGGGTGACCTTTTCTATTACCGACCTGAGCTAGGGTCACTGGACAACCAATATTTGGTTCCCACTCATGATGGATAACTCCTGATATCTAGGTTGTACTCAGTATGCTGGCAATCCCTCTTCCCTCTGCCAGAATCTGCATGATATCACAACTTGCAACCTTATTAGCAGCCTCATTTTTAGCCCATATACAAGTAGAGTCTCAATGATTTTCTCCTGTATTTCCACTCACCTGGACTTTAATTTCATTAAGTATTTCTCTTTTCCTTCTTTGATAAAATACAGTGTTGTGTTATGCTGATTTCTTTGATGTATCCAAGGGAGACAGGAGTGAGAAAGCCCTTGAAGGTTGTCCAGCATGCTAGGAGATGATGGACTGATCCATCTTTTGTATTGGGAGCTGCTCTGGAACTTGATCTTCTGGCCCAGTCAAGCCTGTAGAGTAAGTGTCCCTGTCTTGCCTGTCTACAATTTCTTCTTTCTTTTTCCTTACCTTACGTCCACAGATATCTCTATCTGGGGTATGTATCTGCGTTACTGACACATTTATTAATAAGAGTGTAGTGTGGTTTTCCTCAATGTTGTATTTAAGGAATGCACAAGGATTGCTTGTAAGTCTGTCCTTCCACAGTGGTGTAGAAAGTCCTATGTTGTCCCTCAGATAATGGACCTTGCACAACTTGCAAACCAGTTATTTAACCGAATTGGTTCTCAAATGTAATTTGGAAGTCCTTGGCTCCTAATGGGGTAAATTTCCTTTGAGACTTCCCCTTAAAGAGAAATACTTTGCTTTGTCAGTGTGACAGACCCATTTAATAATGTGTCACTGGAAATAAATATCATGTATTTCATTGGTGTTTCTACACATTGAACTGTGGAGGGAGGTGAGGTCAGACATCGAATATGCAAGGCAACAATTGACAATGTAATGTACAGCATTTGCTTGGTGTCCAGCCAAGACTTTGTAATACTTTTAAAATGGTAAAGTACATAGCAAATATTTGATGTGCCAAACCACAGAAGATGGTTCATGATGCTTATGGAGTGGAAGATACTCTCTAAGTAGTCCCTGTAGTGTATTTACTATACTGTAGTGTATTTACTATACATTTTGTACATGCTATTTATTATTCTGATTGTTCGTAGTCTTTTTTTTCCCCATAGTATATTATCATGAACAGGGACCCATTGGGAGAGTTTTACTTATTGTGCAATAGGAATTGTTCCTCTTGCTGTCTCCTTCCATAAAATCATTTTCAGGAATGGACAATGCTGAAGTATTTTATTACCATATAGGACAGTGTACTGGAAGCAAAATTAGATGTAACAATGTCAAAAAACCCCAAACAGCCCAAACAGAAAACCAAGACTAAACACAAAGAGAATTGTAGTGTTCAGGGAAAGGGAAATACATCAGCGAAAGCTAACGTTTTAAATGCCTTTTATTCTTCATAAATTAGCTTTCTTATTTCTCCATTAATTTTTTGCATTGCATCGCATCCCATCACATCGCATCCCATCGCATCCCATCGCATCCCATCGCATCCCATCCCATCCCATCGCATCCCATCGCATCCCATCGCATCCCATCCCATCCCATCCCATCCCATCCCATCCCATCCCATCCCATCCCATCCCATCCCATCCCATCCCATCCCATCCCATCCCATCCCATCCCATCCCATCCCATCCCATCCCATCCCATCCCATCCCATCCCATCCCATCCCATCCCATCCCATCCCATCCCATCCCATCCCATCCCATCCCATCCCATCCCATCCCATCCCATCGCATCCCATCCCATCCCATCCCATCCCATCCCATCCCATCCCATCGCATCGCATCCCATCGCATCGCATCCCATCCCATCCCATCCCATCCCATCCCATCCCATCCCATCCCATCCCATCCCATCCCATCCCATCCCATCCCATCCCATCCCATCCCATCCCATCCCATCCCATCCCATCCCATCCCATCCCATCCCATCCCATCCCATCCCATCCCATCCCATCCCATCCCATCCCATCCCATCCCATCCCATCCCATCCCATCCCATCCCATCCCATCCCATCCCATCCCATCCCATCCCATCCCATCCCATCCCATCCCATCCCATCCCATCCCATCCCATCCCATCCCATCCCATCCCATCCCATCCCATCCCATCCCATCCCATCCCATCCCATCCCATCCCATCCCATCCCATCCCATCCCATCCCATCCCATCCCATCCCATCCCATCCCATCCCATCCCCACATTTCCTTTGAATTGACTTTTCTCATCCTTACATGTCTGTAGTTCAGTCTTCTGCTGCAGTGAAGTCATGATCTGGCTAGTTGTGAACTCACCATGAGCAATGCACCTGCCAGAACCCAGCATATGCTGGACACCTGAAGGTGGGAACGCAGCTGCTGTGCTTCTCATGATGTCTGCACTGGATGCTACATCCCAGTGGAATGAAAACATCTGAGAGCTTCCGAGGGGGCTGCCAGTGTGATTTGTTGTCCAAATTTGTCAGATCCTTGGGACACGAGGTGACTTGGCATTTGTTTTGTCTGTGGCCAGACACCCTGGAGCAGGACTGAGTGCTTGCCATGGAAATCTGACCCTCCATCTAAAAAGTCAAAGAAATCCTGAATTTTTCTTTTTTTTTTTTTTTCTTCTCTGTAATTTGTCCTGCATGATCCCTTAAGTTCTGTTCTGTTTTCACTTGCACTGGTAGACATAAGCAGATCAGGTGAATTCTTTTACAGGGGACCTAATGTGTTTTTAATGTCACCCTCAAAACCAATTAAAAAAAGAAGTTTGTCTGATGTTGCCTGATTTGGATTACTACAGAAATGTCTAAAGTCTACATGTGGGTTAGTTTTCAGTACAAAAAATGTCTACAGAACTGAGGCTTCTGTTCTTCAAATTCTTAGACAACTAACCATACCTTTAAGCTTTTGAGTGTCCCATTTGAAGGAGGAACTCTTACATTTCTTAATGTTAAACACGTGTGTAAGAGTTTGTCAGGCTGAAGTCTGCTACTTCCTTCTCTACGGTTTACTCTGCGTGCTTGCTAGGCAACTTTAAGCAGTGCACCTTTATTCTGTTTACATCAACTGTGGAACCTTTTCCCCATGTTTGTGGAAATCCACATTTGACATTTTCAGAGATGTCTGAGCCAAGTTCAAACCTCAGTGTTTGGATATAGGGTGATGGTAGACACATGTCTTGTCAGTTCCCCAGTTTTGTTATTTTTTTAAATGGATTTGATTACTCATTGGGTTATATAATGGAAAAAAAAATTGATTAGTCTGGCTTGGAAGGCACTGTGGTTGAAGATGGGAAAGAGAAAAGGATCATGGAGAGGGAGGCAGGGAAATTTGGAGGAAGACAAACAACCAGTGGTGCTACAACCAGTGAGGACCAGAAGTCTGGAAGCAGCATTTCAGAGATTCTTCCAGGGCTGCACTTGTCCAGCTCCTTTGGACAAGTGCACTGGTGATGCAGATGTGCTTCTGAGTCTGGCCTGCAATTACCTTTCTGCCAGTGCATGAGGCACCCTGAGCAAGGGGCTTTGGAAGCCTGAGAATCCCAGAATTGTACCTTTAAAGGCTCCTTTCCTCTCATGCTTGCAAATTCCTGGTGGTCAGAAGAGGATGCCCGGTCCCTGTGGTAGCTGGGCTCCTCTGTTTTTCAGGGAGAGGGAATAAGGGAGCTAGAAGGATCAAACTGAATGGAAAATAGTAATACCTTCAAGACTATATTTTAGATTAAATTAAAATTATTTCATTTTGATACTAAGGTTTTTAAAGATTTGATGGCACTATAGGACCAGATCAATGGACAGCCAGGGGTGAGCAAACCCTGTGCATATTTATCTTTGCAAAAGATGTATTTCACAAGTCAAAACTGAAACACTGAGTAATTACAATACCTGGATCTTAGCCAGACATTCTTGGACAGAGTGGATGACCAGTCACATCTGTTCTGTGCCTTCTCCATGAGACCTCTTCTCAGGTTAGGAGAAGTGATGAACTTAAACCAAAATGGATTATTTAGGGGGCTATGCAGAGTATGAAAGGAAAGTAGTTTGAAGTTTTCCTGAGTCTAGAAAGACAGAGAAACTAAACTGTAGGTAAAGTCTCTCTCTCTCTCTGAAGATGAAGGGCAAGATTCTCAATTGATGTACATCCCTGCAACTTGGCATCACTGAAGCTATGTTGATTTACACCAGCTGAAAAATCTGGAAGGGAACAATGCACTTTTTGTTTAATTTTTATGTGATCGTCAGACAATCCGTCACATTCAGTTGGAGAGGAATAACATTTGGTAGATGTTTAGTCTTGATTTTTTCTTCCTGAAATGGGAAGTGAATTAAATGAAGTGAAGACAGAATAAGGCATTTTTATTATTTGAGCTAGCTGAACAGTCTGAAAAATATTAAATAAAAAAAAATTGTCAAATAAGTATTTGACATCACAGCAAAATAGAGTTAAATGAATTATTTCTTATAAGAATTGTTAATAGGAATTTAGAGAAGTTGGTTGTGCTGGACATGACTAGATTTACAAAGAGTTGGCTGTATAAAACTGTCTAGCTAATCTCTCTCTTTCACAGCATATGTTATATAGCCCCTGCCTGCTGCACCTTTATCATCCACTGGCATCACTCAGTGATGAATGTCATCAGAGGACCCAAAGTACAAGGATTATCAGTTCTGTTTTAGGGACTGGAATGAAATTTGGACTGGTGTCTGTCTCTCCCTGCTGAGCTCATGTTGCTGCACTGGTGGAAATCGTGTGTGCGTATTGCTGCGTACCCTTTACAAACGGCTTGCCCTGAAGGGAGGGTGAGTAAGGGAGCTAGAAGGATCGAACTGAATGGAAAATAGTAATACCTTCAAGACTAAATTTTAGATTGAATTAAAATTATTTCATTTTGATACTAAATTTTTTAAAGATTTGATGGCACCATGGGACCAGATCAATGGACAGCTGAGGGTGGCTTACTGAGTAAGGCACTGGTGCACTGGTAGCCTGCTCAGAGACAGAGGCACTGTGCCAAAGCCACAGAAATGATTTATGGACTAAGATCCCTGCTCACCCAAAGGAACAAGTGATTGTAAGGGGCTGCTTTCTGTTTCTGCCTAAGCCTGTTGTCAAAGATGGTAGGGATGAACAGGCAATGCCAAACTGCTCTCTGTCTCCTGTGCAGGCAATGTTTGACTGTAAACAGCACTAAAGAGTTTTTGTCCCTCACTGGACATGCATTAGCTTTGGCACAGACCAGGAAATAACTAGTGCAGCAAAAGTTTTGGAGCTGGTAGTTGCCCCATTTCATTGAATTGAAACTCTGCGGCTTCTCATTTGAGTCTTGTTCTGCTGCTGAGGAATACATATATTAAATTATCATTATTCTAGCCTGACAGTAGGCTACAGTCCAACCTCTGTTATCTTTAAAAAGCCATTTTTTGGGTGCTGCAGTTAATTATGGGAAAAATATGTATTATGGCTACAGGCCAAGCTGTGCAAACCACCCTTGCAGTCAATGGCAAATAGTAGTGTGGGAAATGTACTTCCTCTTTCATAGGCAATTTTGTAATTTCTAATATTGATATTGTGCATCCAAAATCAGAAAAGAATACAAGTATGTGATGTTTTCCCTAAACCTGATCTGGGAAAGTCTAAGTGGATTTGGAAACATTGAAAAAGCCAGGCCTACCTTCCAGGCAGCATGGCAGGACAAATAGCTGGGGAGACCAGGAACAGACCACCTTACTACTTAGCAAGGCAGGTGGGGCAGGGTAATAGAGAACTAGCCACCAACCAGCCTCAGCATCAGGGGATTCTCAATTTGAAACAAATTTACCCTTTGTGAACATGAGGTTAACCCAGTGTGAACAGAAGTGGGAAAGGAAATGCCGATGAGCACAAATCCCTTTTCTTCAGCACAGGGAACTGATGTTAGAAAAACAAGATTTTCCGGCAAATTGCTTCTTGAAGAAAATGGAAGAGAAGTGTTCTTCTCTGGCTTCTCATGATGGGTGAGCAAAATTTGAGTGTGCACTTAATTTGACCTACAAACTGCATGTGGAGTGTGTATTTTCTTGTGCAAGTGTGGAAGGCAATTTAATGTTATGCCCTTTACCAAGAGAGGCAGTTCATCTGGGTTGAAAGTGGAGAGTTTCTTCATGTAATATAGCAGCTGAAGTGAGTGAATATTATGTGGGTTGTGCTGGTACACATAACCAAAGTAGTAGTAGAACACCAAATGTTGCTCACATAGCTTTAGAGGTGCTCAGTCTAATTCAGTGGCTGCCCAACAGGTTTAGTGCCAGAGACCTATATAAGAATATCCTGCTCTTGGACACATAGTTCCTGAAAACATAAATCCCTGTATGTGGTTACTGCACGACCAGCATCTGACTCATTGCTTTGCAAAGCACTTTTAGTTGCTTGGGAAACATGAGGATATGCACTGTACAAACCCAGAAACTGCGGTACTCCTGTGGCAGGCTACGATCTTGGAGCTGTCAAGAAAACTTTGTTCTCTGTTACCCACACCACAGCCACTAGGAACTTCATGTGAGGACCCAAACAGAACCCTGTGTCTCCAGCCACTCTGAATCCAACCCCTTGGTGTTCCAGCTGATGAGGAGCTCTAAAGAGGTGTTAGTAGCACAGTCCACATCTATTGCACAGTTTTCTTTCCATACAGCAGGGGGTAGTAAAATACTCAGAGACTACATGTGCAAGAAAAGAGCATCAAATAGTAGAGCAACTGAATGGAAAGCAAACAAAATGTCTATTTTTAAACTGAGCTAAATCCATATAGTTTTCAATAGGGAACCTTTTGAGTCCTTGTAAAACAAGTTCCTCAAGGGTTTGAATGATGCTATTTAAATGTGTAATGACTTGGCCTGTTAAAAACCCAACATATTGATTGCTGTACTTTGAGGATGAAAGTATTAAACATTTTAATCGTGCTGTGCATGTTTAGGATGCAAACAAAAGTCCTCATTGTGAACCTGCCAATTAAAGTAGCTGCCAATAGGGAAAGGAGACATGCCTGTGGCTTTCTTTGGGTTAGCTGAGGTCATGGCTACAACTAATGCAAAGGTTCTTAAAGAAGTTTGGCATCTGAACACATGAAAATCCCAAGAAATACTCCAGTCTTTCTATTAAAAATTTTGGAGTTGTTTTGGACTGACAACAATATTTACGGAACAAGATAAGACTTTTTTTTCTTTTTCCTTATATTATTAAAAATATATATAACACTTAAGAATGCAAAGGACAGTCTGAGATGTTCGTGCTAGAAACCCAGTTACAGAACTGCTCTTGAGTACTGTACGTGATCATCATATAGTCCAACAGGGAGCTCATAAACCATCGAGGAAGCCCAGGGGAAGCTGGTGGGAATAGTTATGTGCTTCTAGTCAAGGAAAGGTTTAGAACTTCACTGTTTCTCTGCTTAGAGTTTTGAAGTAACAATTTAATTTCTATTAAGTCATTGCCTCCATATTTCTATAGCACTGTTTAGCAGTACACAGAGTAACATCACATTTCTCTTTCAAACAGTGCAGAAAAAAATCAAACTTCCCATTTCCTTAAGGATTTCATAGAAATGCATAACCTGTGAGTTTCGTTCCTAGTCACGTTCTTACACCAACATTAGCCTGATAAGATCTAAATCCCAGCACACTTATTCCAGTGTATGTTAAGAGCAATTTGAATAACACCCGAGGTACACTGGTGCAGAGAGCTGTGAAGAGCCGAGTCGGGCTCATTGTTCCCTATTGCAAGAGAAAAGCTGTACTTAAATCCTTGTACAACTTGGGATGTGTTTATTTTACATTTCTGCAAAGGTTTTAAAATTTACATCTGAATTTTTATCTGTATTTTTATCTCAGCTGATATATGAGGAAGACTTAGAAGTCCTTTGGTGAACGTATGCTGAATTTGTGTTATACAAGGATTTCAATTTTATTGGTAAACATTACTAAAGATTCTGAAGTTAGTTAAAAAAAACCTGTAAGCCAAATCTACTTTATTTTCATGAATCTCCAGCTATCACTCACATATTCTTGCCAAATGTGTCATTTCTCTTAGCAACAGTTTAGATGTCTTTAACAAGTATTTTTAACCTGTAAAAGAAAGTCATAGAGCTCACTTCTGAAATCTGAAGTTCTGTGCAGATACCTAAGGGCTGGATTCAGTGATAAATTGCTTCCCCTCCTGACAAGACCATGGAAGCTTTTCTTGCAGGGAATGCTTACTAATTCAGTGAAAGCGGTTTGGATGGATTTTAGTCTTTCCAGTTGAATCTGGCTTTACTTTCTTTCTAGTATTATAAATTATTGTATGTGTAATAAAACATAGGCACCTCCTGAGAAAAATGTTAATTTTACAGAGAAAGAGGCTGATTCAAAGATAACATTAGTTGTAGATGTAATTATCCATAATTTATCCTTACTTTAAATTATCACCTAGGTTTTCTTGGAGCAATGGCATCTTGGTAGCCACAGTTTTTACATAAAATGTCCAAAATTTCACTTGGAGTTTTGCCTGCAGACGATTTGTAGTGCAGTCTTTAATGCTCTTTTAGATCCCTTTAAAAACAGATATTTCTGGAATGACAGATGCTAGCATTGGAGATAGTTAGCTGGTATTAATCCGTCGAAGTAAAAAAACTGTCCAGTCTTTTGCAGGCACCTTGTCAGTAGTTTCTGTCATCCCTGTGGGTTATATAATGTAGAGTGATGTGGCAACAGCTGAATCTGGTTGAACGTGTGCCAGAACCACAAATATGTTGCTGGATATAATGTACCTTTTTTTCCATCTAATGAGCAAAAGCACAGATGATACACAGGGGTTCTCACATCCCACTCTATCTCTCATTCCCATCTTTGGATTGCCTACTAAGTACTCCAAGTGCAAACTAACCTCTGAATTTGATATACCAGATGCTGCTATCTCATTTAAACTGTCTTTTAAAGACATATTAATACCTAGCAGTATCAGTTAAATAATCTCTTTACTCTTATATTTATTTAATCAGGTGGGTCAGGCATACCTGCAATGAACTCACATTCTTAGTGTCCCCTTTTAAACCTTCTACAGCATCCTGTTCTCTTCAAAGCTCTCTTTTAGATGCTGGGTTTCATGGGAGAATTATTATCTTTATTTATTGCTGGTTCAGTGCTAAACAATCTTTCACTCTTTTAAGCTAAGTTATAAGCTTCTGACAATGTACTTATAATAAGAGTTTTACCTGACCCAGTGCCTTATTATTGTTCTGTAACTGGTTTTTTTTTTTTTTTTTTTTTATCTTTTGAAGGGGTCCTTTTAATAACTGGTTTAATTCACCAATTCATGAACTTTATTCTGGATTAATCATTTTCTAACAGCAGATTTGGATTAAAATTTAAAACAAATTTTCAAAAGGTCATCCTTATAACAAGATACTTGTGTGGCCATCAAGAATGAAAAAGGGAATGGATAAGGTCGGTTGTTCCAGAAGGCTCCTGTATATAGGTAACTTATAGGTTAGATTTGAAATTAAAAAAAAAAAAGGGGGGGAAAGGCTTGAGAACCTGTTTTTGTGTCAGATGCCCATGACTGGCAGGAATTAGACTGTTGATATCACTGGGGGTGAATATCTTTTTCTGTAGGAACTGGGGAAAGATAAGGTATCAGAAATTCCTTTGTAGCAGTCTGATTTTGATGGATTTATAAGAGTTCAGAAGGCAGCTAGTGTAGTCATAAGCAAATATTTTATTTTCAGTATTCCTGGACACATCTTCCATTTAAGGAAGGCTTGGGATAAGGCTGGGGAACTGGAAAAAAACATGTCAGAGAGAGTACTATGGCGTAGGCAGGAGCATATGCTTCATATTAGGTATTCCAGTACAAATTCTTCCTCTCTCTACAGTACATGATAATTTTAGGGCTAGGACTGGAATCAGGTTTTCAGAAAAAAAGGTAGAAAGACTTTTTATTCTTGCATTCTGCAAGGCTGGCAGAAAAAGGATGAAAGTTTGCATAATTGTGAACAAATGCCTTACAATTGGATTTACTATACAAATTGGTCACTTTAAATTAAAAAAAAAAAAAGGCTTAGGTTTAGGATGGCATTATGAGCTGAAAGAGGGAAGAAGATTCCCTCCAAGCTCACTGTTGGATTTCTTAGGATCAACAACGATTAAAAAGAATGTTGTTTTCTAACGAATCTCAAATTTTCTTAATGAAATGTTCACTCAGTTTGATTTCAGATTTTTGGCAGAAAATCAGGATTTAAGAAGACATTGCCCATTGAGCCTAGCTTGTCACTGCATCTGGAATGGCTTCAGTGGCAGGAATGCAGGTGAATGTCATGAAGGGTGAATGCTGTTATTCTGATACCTTGTTCACCTGAGTGGAAAAGGTGGATATTTGGAGAGACTCTTGGTGACTGTACAATTACTCTCCCTAATGCACTTTAGCTGCAAGAACTAGTTCACTGCCCATATAATAAATAGGATTGTGGTTGGGGTTTATCTCATATCTGTGAAGAAAAAGGTTTGACCTGGAAGTTTAGGATGACAAATTATATCAATAGTTTTACATGTAGAGATTCCTACAAGGATTAATTCTACAGTTGCTTTTCAGGTTTAGGTTAATTTAAGATTTGAGTGTACAAAATAAGTCTTGAAGAAGTCCAGGTCCTGTTGGATTCTTTATGTTCACAAGTGATAAGAATATCTATTTTTCCACATGCCATTAATTTGTGTTAGGTTTCACTCTAGCTATTGGTTACCTGGCTATAATCATAACCTTGTTATTGTGAAAGGAGAGGGGAACTCAAATGCACTTTGTTTCCAAGAAGTTATTAAACTCCATAGTTCTGTAGAAGTGCTTACAGAAGAAATTGTTAATAATGAACAGCAATAGATGATGTTCACACAAGGGTTCTAGAGAAGCTTGGAAGCTGGATTACTGTAAATAACTGTTTTGAAGAACCAGTGAAAAGGAATTAATATTGTATGTTGGCAGAGAGTCAATATGGATTTTTAAGGGTAGGTCATGCCTCACAAATGTAGCAGCATTCTTCAGAGAAATCAATAAGCTTGTGCATAAAGGAATAATGGTTGATTTAACCTATTGGGTTATATCTTTTAAAGAATCTAGGAAGTCAGAGGATAAAAGAAAAAGACAGAAGTCAGCAATAAATGGTCAGTTTTCACAGTGAAAGGAGGTTACCAGTGAAGTATCCATGGGATTTGTCCTGGGATCTGCAATGTTCCCAATATTAATAATTTGTTCAGAAATGAGAAGGAGAAAATTTTGAGATATCTTATTTTGCTGACAATACTAAGTTATTCTGAATAGAATGTTAGAATCATAGAATAATTTATATTGAAAGTGACCATTAAAGGTCATCCTGTCCAGACCCCCTGCAATGGGCAGGGGCATCTTCAACTAGATCAGGTTGCTCAGAGACACATCCAACCTTTCCACATTTCCTGAATGGGAAAGTTGTTCCAGTGTTTCACCATCCTCACTGTAAAAATTTCTTCCTTGTATCTACTGTATATCTACCCTCTTTAAGTTTAAAACCAATACCCCTTGTCCAAAGTCAACAAACCCTACTAAAATGTTTGTCTCCATCTTTCTTATAAGTCATCTTTGAGTACTGAAAGTCTGCAATAAATCTCCATGGAGCCTTCTCTTCTATAGGCTGAAAAACTCCAATCCTCTCAGCCTTTTTTCATAGCAAAGGTGCTCCATCCCTCTAATCATCTTTGTGGTCCTCCTCTGGACTTGCTCCAACAGCTCCATGTCCTTCCTGTGCTGATCCACACAGCTGGATCCAGTGTTCCATTGGGGATCTCACCTGAGCAGAGCAGAGGGGCAGAATTCCCTCCCTGCCCTGCTGCCCACGGTGCTGTGGGTGCAGCCCCGCACACGGGTGGTTTGTGGGCTGCAGCTGCACACCTCTGGGTCATGTCCAGCCTCTCATCCGGTGTTGTAGTTTGGTTTTTAATCAGAATGGTTGTCCCATTTCTCCCCCTGGTTACAATGGTTCCTCCTCAGTTATCCCTGCCTCCTGAGCTGTCAATCTCCCTGGCTCTGCCCGTGTTTCCTGAACCTTCCATGTCAATCTCCAAGTATGCCTCCTACCACCCTGTCAATCCCTGTTCCACCCTCCCTTGGTTCTGGAAAAATCCATGTAGTCCTAATAGTCATTGGTGTCCCAGGGTTGTTCCCTCCCCTTTCTGTTCTTTATTGGTTTTGGTTGTGTCACTCACCCCTGTGGGTCCTCCCTCACCTCCTTCCCATTGCCCAAGGCTTTGTCCCCTCCCCAGGGTGCTCCCCCCAGTTTAAGCCCAGGGAATTCCTTTGTCCTTGTCCTTGTTGCCTTGAGCCCCTGCGGATAACAAGCTCTCCTGGAGACTCAACCCTTGGCCCTCCTCTCGTTCTTTGCCTCCCCCTCGGCGCAGGACCCTGCTCCTGTGGGGCTCTGGGTGCTCCGGGCAGTGCCCTGCCGTGTGTGGTGCCTGCAGACTGGGCTGGCAGAACCTGAGGGCAGTGTACCCTAAAAGGCACTGTGTCAATCCAGCAGCACCCCCAAAGCCTTCTCAGCAGGACTGCTCTCCATCTGTTCATCCCCAGCCTGGATTGATACTGGGGTTGTTGTGACCCAGGAAGTTTGTGAGCTTGGCGCAGGCCCCCTTTTCAAGCTTTTCCAGGTCCCTCTGGATGGCTTTCCATCCCTCAGGCATGCAAATTGCACCATACAGCTTGGTGAAGTCTGCAAATTTTCTTAGGGTGAACTCAGTCCCTCTGTTTCTGTCTTTGCTGAAGATATTAAACAATACTTTTCTCAGTACAGATCTCTGAGGGACATTGCTTGTCACTGATCTCCATTTGGACACTGAACATCCATCATCCATCATATCATTGAGCTGTCAGTCTGGATTGACAAACCCTCTGGATGTGTCTACCCATCCAATTCCTCATGTAACAGACAGTTCATCCATTAAATCCCTTCCTCTCCAATTTTGAGATAAGGTTTTTTTGGGGGGACCATGTCAAAGGCCTTACAGAAATAGATGGCATCTGTAGCCCTTCCTTAGTCCAGTGATGTGGTCATGCCATTGTAGAAGGCCGCAATTTCTTGTTCTCCATGTGTCTTAGCACAGCTTCTAGGAGGATTTGTTCCATGAGCTTTGTAGGCACAGAAGTGAATATGTAACATAATTTTACTGATAGAAATGAGTAGAATATATAAAGTAAAACCCAGAAGTGTCAATTTCAAAACAGGAAAAATTAGGTACTTTCCCCTGAGATTGCATTTTTAAGCTGCTGAGATTCTTGTAATAAGATGTTGTGGACAGTAAAAAACTGAGTTGTGAAAAGTCCAAGAAGAAACCATTGAGGACTATTAAAGATAGAGTTGTTGCATGTGGATAGTTGCTGCATCACCACAAATCCCAGGAGGCTGAAAAGTATTCTGGGGAATTAGTGCTGTGTATTATACTGTTCTCATGCTCTTCCTGGGATCCGTCTTGGACACCATCAGGAATGGCTGCTGGGTAAATAAGATAAAATATAATAAGGGAGGGTCTTTATATGTTAATCTGTCTAAAAACAACCCAAATATTCAGTGTATCTTATTATGCATATGTGTTAGTTGAATTTTCCGAATACTTGCCATTATCAGTGCAAAACACTTGCTAGCCTTGTCATATTTCTATATGTTTAAAAAAACAATACAATTACTTTAGTAAGATTAATTTACTGAGTACTCTGCACTCTGAGAAGCTTTTAATATAATTTTATTTGAAATCAAATAAATTGTGTATTTTTTTTTCCTTTTGTGTAACTGTCCTCTTTTCCAAAGTCAAAATTGAAAATAGAAAATAAGTTAATTAAAAGCATAATATATGTTACACATCATGAGTTGTCTTGCAACATAAATTGTACAGCTGCCAATCAAGCAAGCCCACATCTACTAAGCACAGACTATTCAGGTTTAAGGAGCTTCTCTCTCAGTTATCTTTTTCTGCTTTTGCTGTGAATATTGTAAATTTACCACAGTGCCATCACTCATGCTTTAGGACAGGACCCTCACTGGCTGAAATCAGCAATAGTTTTATTTAAGCATTTAAAATAGAGAGTCATGAAGGAATATCTGGTCTTTTAATTGCACGAAAAACCTAATAAAAATATTGTATTGCTCAGAAATAAATCAAAAGATTTTGCAAAATGTCGGATGCAGAGAAACTTGTAGGAGATTCCCTTTGAAGCAATATGCTGTATACTGCTGGTGATAGGCTTTCATTAGCTTAATTAGCTTCAGCTTCTTAATTTGTACTCCCGCCATCAAGCCCTGTCTCCATTCTCTCACAGACACTCTCTGTAGTCTGGGTGCATGAAGCTTTGTGGCTGTATTTTGCAAACACAGTAGAAAGTGGCAATATTGTTAGATGTGTCCTTAGATGCCCTGTGACTTGCAGCAGCAGCAGGAGTGATGATCTTGTATTTAGTATCAAACAATAGCTCACTATAGAATTTTCTAAACTAGAGTTGGCTTCTCACCATGTCCCAGAACCAACCTGGCATTTCACAATAGAAGAATCAAATGTCTTTTGGCAGCATCTGATGTCATCATTGCTTAGGGCCTGATCTCAGAATTTGGCTGTCATGAGTCACTTCATCTACTCAGTTGTGTAAAACAGAAAAAATGTGGGCATCAGCAGTGCTGTGACCTTTATACAGTTTTCAAGAGATTGAAAGGAGGCAGAACAGTTATTACTAATTTGAAACCGCTAATATATATTGAGCTTTTTCAATCCATGAAGCTAATGGAAGTCCATCTATACCATATTACTTTAAAGGGAGTCTCATTTGAACCCAAGAACTCACAAGCAAAATGGCAGTAGGATGTGCTTGGAGAGAAGGGTTGCACTTCATTTTGCACTGTCCTGGGTGCCATGGGTGATGATCACCCTGGTGTCATGGGTGATGTGCTTGCTGCCTTGTGGGAAGGACAACTCCTATCTTCCTTTTGGCATATTAGATAGAGTTGCATTGAGAAACAAAAAGATCACTTTTGGGTGCAAACATCAAATTTGGCATTCAAAATTATAGCTTATGCTGAATATCTGCTGAAATTCTTCAGAAGAAAACATTCTGTATGTTTTACTAATGCATGTATTACTAATCTGCCAAGCCTCTGAGGCTATTGGGGTAAAACTGGGGTTTCTTTCACAGCTTGTGATCTGGCTGATCTGGTCTGTTTGCAATATACAATATTTATCACTTGTGGAGCTTGACTAGTATCATAAATCAATTGGGTGCTACTCAAGTAATGTTTGAGCTGGAGTTAAGCTGTAAGTGAATTATGGGATGATTTCATATGGTGGTCATCAGCCACAGATAGTTATGTGAGGGAAACGGACCAGAGCTTTATATCCAAATTCTTTCCTATATTCTACTTTTAGTAAAGTTATGTTGCACCTGCTTCCTGTCTTATACACGTGCTGATTGAAGACAAGAATAAAGTGATTGTGTAAGAGGATTTTTTTAAAATATAAACAATATATTAATAAACAGTAGGTGGTAAAAGATTACCAAATTAAACAAGGCAGAACAAGTTCAAGATTTCAGAAGTATTTTCATTGTGAGTTGTTGATGCCTGAAAGTCCATTCTTTTGGGGACATGCATAACATAAAGGCCTTTCTTTTAATGTTCTCTTTCTGACTCTGATAGTTGCATAATAAAATCTTAAAATGTGGTGTTTAAGGATTACAACAGGAAAAGATTTGACATAGCAGCAGTTTGAGCACAGTCTGCTAGTTGTACTAAGCTTTCAGTTTCCAAATCAAACTTTTTGTCTGTGTCCTTCTGATGGTCTTTCTTTCAGAAATTGGAGCAGTATAGTTGGACCATGGAGTTTAATCAGTGAAACAGGGTAGGTCTGTTCTGATCTGTTCCCAGTTGAGGCTGGGATTGAGGAAATCTGCAGTCTCCTTCTGTTACAAATATTACAGTCATTTCTGCACACCTCATGCTGCATCATATACACTCAGAACCAGAATTTATCTCTGGCAAGAGCTGTGTTTCCTGAATTATGTTTGGCATGCTTGTTCTCAGTTGTGAAGTATTTATCCATTTCCTGGTGTCAGCTACTGAATCCATAGGGATTATGGTCCCTTTTAAATAAAATCCAATCTTGTCATCTGCTACTGAATCCAAGAATTATTATCACTTGTTTCATGGACTTCTTATCAACAGCTTATTTTGGCCTATTGGTCTTGAAAGATTTTCATTACACCTTATCAGTACCTGGTTTTACTAATTCATGATGTGGCTGAAGTTGAAATGAAGGTGGCTCTGCCATCTAGTTTGATTTAGATCTATTGCTGACTTACTAATATGAGCAAAAAATGGCAGCTGAGCGTCTGTCTGCCTTTTTCTGTAATAAATGTACATAAAGAATCTCTGCATCTGCTAACTGATGCTGCAGATTGCTTTCCCTTCAGTGAAAGTCTTTCCAAATGGTCTCCAAAGCAGCAAGAATAGATGCTTGTGGTTGTTTTTCCTGGCATATCACTGGTGTATGGAGATACATCTTTCTGCTTCCTCTGTTTCTGTCACTGCATTTTATAGGTTGGCCATTAATTTTTCTGTCAAATTGCAGTCTGGAGCATATGTGTTAGATGGCATCTACAATACATGGCACCTGCGTGCTCCATACTGTTTGCTTAGTTCTGTATCAGTACATTATCATTATATTCCTTTCACTGATCACTTCAGTTGCTCTTTCAATGAGTGGCATGTTTCAAAGACTAGGTCTATTGCTTTATTGACTTATTTGCTTCTATTATTTCTGAGATTAATTGTGCGTGCCAAGAATGAGAACTCTGCAGTATAAACATTTTTCTTCTCAGTATTCAATGCAATTACTTATTCAGGTAAAGGCAAAACAAAACACTTTTGCATCTACTGTTCTTTCTACTGAGCTCCTTGAATATTTTGATGATCTGTTCCAGCATTTGGGGGCATTATTCCAACAGGACTGTCCTGATCATCTTCCCCCCCAACTATAGCCTCTCAGTGTTATACCAATGATTTTTTTTCTCCTTCCACTATAAATTCTGCAGGGACACATAGTTCTGGTGTTCAGTTTTACTGCCTGTACACAGATTTTGTCTGGAAATCCACCATGGCTGGCATCGTTCCATGTTGAAGATTTCCTTTGT
Source organism: Prinia subflava (assembly GCF_021018805.1). Taxonomy (NCBI): domain Eukaryota; kingdom Metazoa; phylum Chordata; class Aves; order Passeriformes; family Cisticolidae; genus Prinia; species Prinia subflava. The sequence continues at coordinate 52,375,020 of NC_086251.1, read as the reverse complement.
TTCTCACTCTTATTTTGTCTCTTCATAAATTGTGTTTTCTATATTATTGTGGAACTCACAAGATCGACCTCTGCTGTCATCTTCCATATGCCACATGCTGAGTAGTAACATAAGAAAACAACACATTTCTTAAGGCTTCAAATTGAGAGAGCTGCAACAGAGCTGAAGCCTTGTGGCAAGCCAGTGTTCCCAGATGGGAAAGACTACATTTAAGGCCTTTGGTGCTATTAATTTTTAAATGCTGCAAAGAATGAATAAAGTGTGAGTGAGGCCTGATGAGACTGACAGGGATGGAGGTGCCTGAGCTAACTGTGCTATGCCACTGCCCCTGACTTCTCCCTGGCTTCATTTTGGAGCAGTCTTGATATGAGGTCAGTGAGGCATTTCCAGTGGGAATAGACTTGCCAAAATATGCCTTTATACTCTAGTGCTATGCTGGTGGGGATGTGGTGCTCAGCAGGTGGAGGGGAGAGGCTGCTACAAAGATGGTTGCACTGGGAGAGGTAGGATTCAGGTGCAAGGTTGCTGAGCTGTTTCGAGGGGTTTTCACTCCTTTTAGTCCATTCTGATTAGCTGATATTGATATGAGGGCAATATTTTTACAAATTTATGATGAAATGTAAACCTTCTTTGTTGCAATTCTGTCTATATTTACAAACTTCCAGTTCCCTGAATGCCAGAAATAAACATGAGAGGCTCATTGCTTTAGCAGTCTCCTCAGATAATTGTCTACCCTTAGCCCCTCTTTCTTGCTTCATTTCTTTATCAAAATCATCCTACATGCTCTCTAGTTGTCTCTGGGGCTTTCCCACTGCCTACTCTATCTCTGCCTGTATTTTGCCCTTTCTCATCCTTGGTGAACTCAACTGAACAACATCCATTGCCCTGAATTTGAACTTAGTCCCTAAGGAAAATTGCAGTGGTTGGTTCTTTTACGAAGGCCTCTGTTTTGGGTGATGACCTTCAGTGTTTCTTCTCTTCCATGGAAGTGTTGTAACCAGCTTTTTACATTTAGCCTACTACGTTACACTCAATAAAATGTGACCCCTAAATTCAACTCTACTATCAGACAGATTAGCTATTTATGTTTATAAATGTCACCGGGATTTTTTGTATGCTGTCAGACTCGAGTGCTCCTTTTCCCCACATCAAGTTTTCCTTGTTTTGCATAGACTCCTTGTTTCAGAATAGAAAATAATTGACTTTTAGGGTCACTCAGGGAAGATATTTTGTTTTCCCAGGTTTCTGGGTGGAGCACTTCAGCCAATCACATTTATTTAAGAAGATCTCTCAGACATTTGAACTTGACCCTATTTCCTGGCAATAACACCTGGCAAGAGAGCTAGGTAAGTTAAACTGCAGATATATTAAAGATTTATTTTAGGTAAAGCCTGTTTGTAAGATGTTTGTATGCCAAGTTATGTCTGGAGTAAACTTTTATAGCAAACACTAAATCACAGGCAAGCAGTACAGAAAGAATTGTAAAGGGGAGCAAACTAGAAAGGCTGACAGATCTGTAGCTATAATAAAAATGGTGGGGAGAATTCTACGGCATTATCTTAGATAATTGCCAGAGTCGTAAAATCCAGATTTTTCTGTCTTCAAGACTCCTGGGAACTGCTGGAGAAGAAGAAAATTAAATGTAATGGTTCATATATAATTCAGAATTTTGTTGCTTTTTATCATTCTCAAAAGAGTAAAAGTGACCTACTTTCTATATGTTGTAGTTTAGTGGGAAATTCCCCCGACTCCCAGTGTTAGCATGCTTGTTCTCCTCTTAAGCAGGTGCTAACTCCCATCTCTGCTTTACTACTGCTGGCATAGTATGTGCTAAATGTGTTGTGACATTCTTTTCTCTCAGTGTATAGTGGAGATGGTCGTGCTCCTTCCCAAATTCCAGTTTTGTTAAGCTTCTGGGATTAATGCAGGATCTAAATTAATTTTTTGTATGCTAGTTGTCAACCACAGCCGAAGTAATTGAATAACAAGCTCTCCTCTAAGATTTGTGTGTTTAGAATCAATGTTACATGTAATGATGACTTGAGAGAGAAAAAAAAAGATAAAGCTCAAAGACATGGATAAAAAGGCATCACTTCTTTATTTGTTACAATGTATGTTTGGAATAAATTTTGGAAGAATAATTAGAAATGTTCTTGGAACTCAGAGGAGAGTCAATATTAGCTCCATTGTAAGGATGGATTTGAACTGGAAATATTTCAGTCCAGAAGACTTCTTCCATTCCATGTTTACAAAATCCAAGGAGAACGGTCTAAAAAATCTAGGCGAGGAAAACTAGGAAATTGGACTTAAGGCTACACATCAAGGCTATCTCCATTTACAGTGCAATATTACAGAAGTATGCTAGAGAGAGTATGAAACCAATCACTTCTGATCCTGCCCTTCTAGAAGAGCCAATATTTAGTTTACTAGATCTAGCTCTATATGGAGGAAAAGGAGATAAATTTAATGAGTTTATGCTTTCCAATCATATCACTGAATTTATTTATGATTGAGGAAATTCTTCAAAATTTTCAGTTATTTTCCTATTCCCTTCATGGATAGAGACAGTTAAGGGAACATATTAATCCTCTTTTGCTGAAAAAAGAATTTTTTTGACCAATAAAGGATTCTAGGTTGTAGGATGGACAGTGGTCAATTACTTTTCCAAAAAGAAGTGGCTACACAGTTTGATTCTCAAGTGTACGTACAAGAAGCAAAACAAAATAATGCTTTTTATTAAATGAAATGTATCCTTTAGAACTGTTTGTGGGGAAATATTCAAAAGATAATCATGGTTCTCTTTAGCCATATTCTATTTAGTTACTTACTTGAAGTAAGCAGTTTCCTCCAGGTATGGATGTTATACCTGTTAGCAAGAGGACTTGTTCCTATATTTTTGTTTTACTTTTTTGCTCCAAGTCTTAGGAGTTGGGAGTTTGGTTCCAAAGGGAATGAATTTACGTATGCAGGACACGTTGTTCAAGGAGCTAATACTTACAGTAAACAGAGGTTGCTTAACTGTTGAGTAATGCTACAATAGTTATTTCCAATATTTTGCAAGAAACAATGTTCATGCAGTGTTTTACCACTAGCAATTTGTTAGTGGTTTTGATTTAATGCCAAAACAATCTCTAAAGGCTGTAATTTCAAAAACATGGAGCATCACACATGGGGAACTATACCCTCTTTATACTTTTGTAAGGTAAGACATACATAAAAGAGGCACAGTTTTTTTCTCCCATTCATGGTAGTTCAAAATCTAAATAGTGTAAGAACACTCTTGTGACATCACAAATAGTAAAATATATCCATTGAAAGGAGATGCACATGTGTGCAACTTACATTACAGGTTAAGGAGAAAGTCTTTAAAAATGCTTAAAGAAAATCTTTCTCAATGAATTACTTCAGGAGGGCAGATACAATCTGAAGTGGCCATATTTTCTCTTCTGTTTTTGGAGCAGTGATGTGTTTACATTATAGTTAGGTCAAACCTAGCAGTACTACAAGTCTATATACAATTCTTTGTACAGTGTATTACATTTATTGTGATTAATATTTGAATAGAGGAAGTTTTAAAGTGACTGAAAATAAATGATCTCTAAACTGTCCTTGGATCTCCCTCACTCCAGATCCTATAAACATTCAGAATAGTGCTCTACTTAGCATATTTCTTTGTAGCTTAACAGTATCGCTGGAAGTTTTCCTTTCCACTGGAAATAGGAGGCAATTTCCTAGTGGAGGTAAGCTTTAGCAAACACTTCTAATAATGCATTTCTCACCTAGTTCTTCCATTTCAGATAGAAGCCAGTTCTTGTTTTAAAGAAGGAGAACTAAAGGATAAGGCAGATGAAATGCCTTTGAAATATCTTACTGTTATTAAGTGGCAGAGAGAAGCTAAGGGTTTTATCTGCTATGCTTTTGCTTTCTCTATTGTTGTGAATTTATGGACATCTATATAAGTATACACATATTTACATGTCTATATTGAATCAGACACAGTCCTGAGGTAGAGTTAACGCCTCCTTTTCTCTAATTAGACATTTAAGTCTGAAATACTGAAGACTAAGCATGAATATTCTGAAGGGAAACTAGGAGTTTCCCAACATTTCTTCCACCACTTTAACAGCTGTTTCTTTGCTGGTGCAGTCCTATTATTATCACCTTCTTTAAAAATAGCAACATAAGATCCTCTCGGTCTGAAGTTAGTAAATTCATGTGTATTTTCTCATGTGGTACAATACTGTTCATACTTACATACACATGTTTTTTTTTCACAGAATTATGTACATTGCATTAGCTGTCATGGGTTTTCATTCAGTTCCAAGCTAACTGGTCTTTGACAGCTTCATTTTGTTAAAATCTGAATGAAACTTTAGGTGGCCCTTTGGAAGGCTTGCCTTCAATGAGGACCTAGAATTTAAGATATGAGACATATTAACTGATTATTATTTCCATTAAACTGACTCCCAGTTAGCAGCCACTTGTGAAAGTAACTATAAAAGTAGGTTTCTTAACAATTTCTTTTCTCAAATAATTAATTTTTTTAATAACTAGGAGCAGAAACTGTATCAGGGAGTCTGTGTGGCTACACTTACACCTTTTAATAAAGAAAACCCAGGACATATTTAGGTGTTCACACTAACTTCACCCTCTAGATCTTGCTTTGCAGATAATATATTCCTTTAAAATACTCTATGTCTCATATTCTCTGTTGAAGCATCCACAGGAGAAGACTGGCTTTCCATACACATGGTGGTACATGGAAAAATATCTGCAATGGTTTGTCAGACACTTCATTAAATTTTTGATGGGATGCTAGCTTGTTAGCTTAAAGGCAAAGTGTGAAGCCGTGTCTTGTAACATGGAGAAAGAGCACAGTACAGTCTCATGAAGGAAAGAACCTTGTGCAGGGTACCCGTGACTCTAGCTAGAGAGGCAGGTTAATAGTGAATGAAGATGCTGGGAAAGACTGTGCTTTGGGCTGGAAAAGTGAGTATAGAGTTATCTGGAAAATGATTGTGGGAAGGAGATGAAGACATCCCAAGCAGGACAGGTTCCAGCCACCCAAATGCATGTCAGGGGTGCTTGGGAAGATATCTGCAGCAGTGCAAGACATGATGTAATCACAGATGCAGAATGAAATATATGCCCTTTGTTGTGAAAAATGGTCCCACATCCTTTCTTTGGTATTGTTAAAATAGCTTAAATAGAAAGCAAAGGAAGATACAAAATAAAGCAGAAATTAGTGCAAAAAATGCAGCGTGATGAAGAGGAGCTAATGAGGTAGATTGAGAGTGTTGAGGTGGAAATGGTGTTAACGAAATGAAAATAATACTTCCGTAGAAATTATATATGAGAATGAAGGGAGTGAAATGAGAAAGCTGAATGTAATTCCATTCCTGTGGAACTGACTAGCATGAAAGGAAAAATGGAGGAAATGTCAAGGAGGCAGCAGATAAAAGGAAGGTTGAGTTAGGGTGGTAGAGGAAAAGATTTTCACACAGATTCTTGTATTTTCTCCAGTATGTTTAGCTGCTTATTGCCTTTCAGAACTGATAAATTTCTGATGATTGGATGTCAGAATATTTTGTTCCACAAAGGAAAATTTTGCTGATGGTATTTCATAGACTTGTTTTGTGTGCCATTTCTTGTCATTAACCATGTCTTCTTCATATTGCTCTTTAAACCTGATGTAATGCTGGTTTATACATCTCCTCCTAAAGAAACACTCAATATGAGCAAGTCATAAAAATATTCTACAGTTTGCCAACACTTGAGGGCAGGAACACTCAGACATTTTTGAATACTTTGGTTCTAATTTAGCACTAACTGGAACATACCTCATCTCCACAGTGTTATTTTCTTTAGAAAAGAACATTGGTTTCTTATACAGAACAAAAGGATGATCATTAAAACCCATCTGTGGGCCTCCTTCATAAACAGAAGCATGAGATAACCCAGAGAGCTTTTGCACAGCAGTACATTGAAACTTCATGTCAGGAAGTTTGCAATGCTCAGAGATTGTTGGGAAATAAAAAAGCAGAAATCCTTAACTATTAATCAACTGAACCAGTAAGCAACTAAAACTCAATTAACACTCCAGCAGATATGAATGTGTCCATTGATATTGCATTCCTAGAATTCAAGTAGTAGCAATAGCTGTAAAGTGTTCATATTTGGGTTTCTAAAAACTTATGAAGAACTTCTTCCTCTAGAGGAGTAGAAATACATTTGACAAAAATGGTGAAGTCTTTTCAGTATCCACTTGACACACATATTTTTCCACCAGTGAACATTAGTTGGACCACTACATCTGTGAAATACACAGAGAAAAGCTGGTCAAGAAAAGGAAAAATTTACCAAGCAGGGATACAAATTTTGGAGCAGGAATTATCAAAAATTCTTATCTTCCGTGTGAGAGGATGCTAGAAAATGTTAATATTTTAGATTTAGTTGGATCGGAGGTGGTAAAAATTCAGATTTAGATATTGGGGATACATAGAAACACTACACAATAAAAAATTGTGCTTGATATATGGACCATTATTAGTAAAATTAAAAGGAGCTGGCCACCCTATTTTTCTGGGTTCAAAAAAGTCCAAAATTGCACCACTTGGCTGTTGAAAATGGGTGACCTTCATATTTCTTTTCCTGAAGGTGAGTGTATATGAATGAGATGAGCAAGGATGTCAACTAGCAATATGTCAGCTATGGCAAGTGGGTTGTTCATATCCAGGCTGTTGCCAAGGAGAAAATGCAAACTAAATGAGGAGTCACTTCTCCATGGTGAAAGGTGGAAGGACGTACCTTGCGTTCGTGGCAGTACTAGATGATGTACTATAAAAGACTGCTGTATTTTACCCCTTGATCTCTAGAATACTGTAAAAGGGAAGAATATGTGGAGAACCTTGAAATTCAGAGCCAATTATTCTTCCCAAGCTTTGCATGGTTCTCAGGATGGTGAGTAATGGGTTGCTGTTCTGCACAGCAGCACAGCTGTACAGCTACTGGATTTGCTTCAACAAAACATCAACTTTTCAGTAAAAAATTGGCTGCAAGAAGATAACAGATGTACAAAAGAAAAAAGGGGAAGAATTGCTCTTAACATCTTTATATTTTGTTTACTAGAAAATTTTAAAGGGAGAAAAAGCTTAACTGTTATGGCAAGTTGTTATTTTTGCCCTTATAAACTATTTTTATTGTACTAATTTATTCATATTATTGTACCAGAGATAAGAGCACTGTTGTTGTAGCTTGGCAGGTTCATAGTCAACCTTCCTTTTCCAAATACTTGTATCTTTGGTACTATTTTAATGGCAACAGAAGCTGGCAAGAATCTATGGCTACACTTCTTGTTCCTTTAAAGAATGAAAACCACTCTGGTTAACTCTTGTCTTTGTTTAGTCTATTGTTTCAGTTTCTTTGAAAAGACAATGGCAGACATTTTACGGGAGAGAATTATGGTTCAGTCTCTAAGAAGTTTATTTCTGTTTGCTAACTAACTAGTCTTTTGGGGGCTTTGTATTTCTTATAATATAGTAGCAGTCATGGACACTAATTCCCAAATATGGGCTTGTAATTCCTGCTTGGGGTTAGAGTCACAGAAATATAAAAGGCACAAGAACTAGGAATAGTGACATAATCCCAGAAGTGTTACAGAAAGAGAGGTCATGATGCCTTTAAGAGAAGCTGTGATTGGAAATGTTCTGGACTTACTGTGCTAGTAAACCTATTGTCCTCATTACATGAACTCTTTGTGGGCACCATACAAACACATAACAAAAAAGCTGTCTTCTGCCCAGAAAAGCCCATTTTCTAATTTGCAGCTTCTTTGAGGAGCTACTGTCCACAATAAATCTCAAAAGGTTGCTTTCTGTTAACAATCCATTAGAGTTTTCACTGAAGCAAGCACTGAACTCGGGCAGCGCTGACCTGCACGTGCTCCTGAGTGTTTACACTGGAGTGGCTCTGGTGCTCACACTCCATCCTGTTCCTGCCAGTGTCATAAAAGCTGGTGTTTGCAGAGGCATGGAAGGGCAGGGAAGCAGGCAGTGATACTTCCTGAGAACAGTTTCCCAGTGCTGCAACACTTTGAAAGTCAGAGACTTCTTGAACCAGAAATAATGATGTGCGTTTGAGATGTCTTTGCCTCAGCGGATTTCTCTTCCATGAACTTGTCTAGGTTTCTATTGAACCCATGTCATCTACACCTGGGGCAGAGTGTTCTAGTCCAAGATTGCATATCATTGTGAATGTGCCTTCTTTTGCTTGTTTAGAGGCTGATACCTGCTAAGTTTCCAGGAGAGGAAAGTACTGCTTGTTAGGACAAGAAGTACTTTCTTGGGATGACCCCAGATAAAAGAGGTAACCAAATGCACACTTGTTTTACAGCAAAAAAAAAAAAAAAGAATATTATGATACTGTAGATACCAATGCTTTTAAAGAATATGTATTTTAATAATTAACAACTTCTATAGGTGATAGCTAACGGATAAAATATCAGGAAAAATCACTAGTGATAGAAAAAAAAACCCCAAAAACCAGCAAGGAAGAATCTCTAAACTATTGTTCTGCCTAGAAGACCCAGTGTACATAACCCAGTGTACATAAACAAGAACCAGTGTTCTTGTTTACAGCCTTGGAAGACAAGACAGACAAGTGTGTATTTTTTGTTTATGCATCAGTGAATTTTTTACATATAGTGGTTCAGGGATTACATCACACAAGGTATTTACTCTCCATCTCTTTTTACAATCACTTTTAGATATGGTATGTCTACAGCATAGTTACAAAAGTTATTTAAATTAACCTACCCGGAACTTCATGCTGCTGCAGCTAAATTGTGCAACTGGATTCTTAGTTTACTGCTAGCAGCATTTCCTCTCCACTGTGGTAAAATGCCAGGTAAACACACACCTTGACTTCCAAAAGTGACCACAAGAGTCTTCATTTGCTACTCTTTTTTCAAATATATTTTTCACTACTTGATAAATTGAATGGGCAATTGATCAGAAACAGAACATGTATTGACACATTTGCATATCTTGCAAGTAGTTTTGCATGTTGTACAAACAGAAATTCACTCTATAGTTTCACATGGATGCTTAAAATAATTATTAAACAAGTCTTTGTTTTCATGCTGGGCTGAGGTTTCCTTCCACATCTGTAGCAAATTGTCCTAAGGAACATTGATTCAAAAGAACCAGATTGTCTTTTAGTAGCATGGTTAGGATAGGCAGATGAGTCATGAAGAAGATTACTGTTATAGTTGATGTCAGGAAAAAAGCCCCCAGTTTTATGTATTATATTTCAGCAAGTAAAATACATAAAAATTTGGTTTCTTTAGCAAGATCATCTGGTTTCACTAAGTCTTCTGCCACCCTTTGAGCAGTCTGCCTTCTATGTCTGAGGGATATGAATGGATGAAATGCTAGAAAAATAAAAAAAGTTAGAAGTTTATGTGCCGGTACTATTGCCACTTGACAATTCTCCAGCACGTGGTTGATGGTTAAGGTTTCTGCATCATACATAATAATTCCAGGTGACTTTTGCAGACTGCATTTAACTTGAGTGGTACCTGATATAATTTAATGAGCAAATTGCCCTTTATCTGAACAGTGGATCCTGTACCACCAGTTCTTGCAGCTTTCTCTGCAAACAACATAAATAACTGCCCTTTCTGAGTTATTCCTTTCCCTTTTTTGGAGAGTATTAGACCTCGTCCATCTTCCTGGTAGTGAGGGAGAGCTGTGTTACACTGTTAGAAATCAAGACAATCTACGTTACAAAAGAATGCTTTTCTTCAGGGCACTGTTTTGCAAAGTATGTATGTGTGGCAGGAGAGGTTTTTTGTTTTCTTTTTTTTAACTCGAGGCAGATTGTATATAAATTAAAAGGTCAGGAAGCCCAATGTGAACTGCTGGATTATACAGTAAGATTTGAAGAAATGACATTAGGATAATACAGTAGGAAAACCCAGTGTGAACCAGGCTTCTTGAAAAGGGATTAAAATATACAATAATTTGTTATAATACTTAATATAGGGAGTAGGAAATGAGCCGAAGTAGAAATGATATTATTCTTGCCGGTATTCCAAAGACGAGCCATGTATATTAAAAGGCAGTTAAATAATCATGGAAGTTATGCTTTGACATTTGTGTTCTTCTCTCATAATTCTACACATGGCCACATGTAACTATGACAGGTGAAGTCAACTTTTTGGAAACAATTCTAAAAAGTTCTGGTTTCAGCTGCAGATGTCAAATCTCATCCTAGTGCTGTTTCTGATTTTTGTCTTGCATAGTAAATGGGCATTGGCAAAAATCCAGAGAGTAATAGTGTAAACCTGACTTTAAGTTTTGAGTTGGACACATAAGGAAGAAATTTCTGATTTATAGCATAATTTGAAAACCCAACTTAGACAAGAATTAAATATTCTATCCATATCTGATTTGCTTTTGATTGATGATCTATAGCTGGTGTGGCTATTATTTCTGTGAAAAACTGCTCAGTTTTCTTGAAGCATTTCTCCCTACGCTGTTTTACCATCTGTTGATGAATATAAGTAAATATTGTTATTGTACAGATACTCTCTAGTCTGACCTGTAACGTGTGATCCAAATTAAATCTTGGCTCTCTGGGGAGTTGCTGATTTTTAGTGGTTCTGAGTATATGTGACTGAGAGTGTGTGTAAAAACCACAAACCACCAAGGTCATATTTATTTATTTATTTGCTTTGGAGACCTTACCCCTACTTGGGGAGGGGGTGCTAGAAATCTGGGTGCATGAGGTAAGTTCTCCTTACATATGGAGTGAATTAGGAAAGGCTGAGAGAGAAAAATACTGCATTTTCCAGCGTGCATCATTATGAAAGTGGGATATGTGTTAAGCAGCTGCCAACTTTACATGCTGAGCAGAATACTGACAGTAAGCTTGTCATCTTTAAGTTGCTCATTTTACCAGTATGTTTCTCTTTGGTCTTGATGTGGAAGGGGGTGGGGGGGAGCTTAGGCAATCTCAAATATATTAAGTAGTGAAGCACACCAAGTTAGAATTGTTTAAATGGAAAATTTAACCACATTAATAGTGCATCATCTTTTTTCTATTAAGAGAAAAAATCCAGCAAAGGTTACAGGACAAAATTTAAATATAACCAAGTCAAATAAAGACAGAGTGGCCCCATGGTGGGAAAAGTATTAGCCTAAAACAGCTTGAGAGGAAACAAACACATAGCAGGTCTATTTTCTGTATCTGTAAATAAATACAAAATTAAACACTGAAAATTGACCTAAGAGGCTCTCCTTGATTTTGGAAGAGATAATTCACTGGAAATGTCAGAATAACAACAGGCAAATGTCAGGTGTAGGTGAAGAAAGAACAAAATCTTAAATACTATCCAGAAAAGTAATCAAATAACACCAACAGTGTGTGGAATGATATTCTTTTGGGTTATAGTTTTTTACATTATATAATTCTCAGTAAGTAAAGGAAGACATGGGGAAGGGCTTACTTTTCTGCATTTTTAAAAATTAGGCCATTTTTCCAGATGTCTCAGTACAGATCCAGTTGGGCAAGACAAAAGGGTATTCTGCTGTTTCATTGAATACAACTCTTTGTAAATTTAACACACTACATTTATATAGTATTTGGCTTAGCAGCTACCTGAACTGATGCAGAGAAAGCAGATGAAATATACTCAAAATTAATATCTTGTGCTTTCACTTGTGTTAAGAAATATTTTCCTCACTGAAATATGAAATGCTAGTGTGAACTGAAATTAAATCTTTAGAATAGGAAAACATCTAGGACTTCATTTCCAAAGATATAGAAAGCAAAATGAGTGCAAAACATATTCTGTGAATCAACCATATAATTCCAATATGAATAATGAAATAAATTTTAATGGTATTACTAGAGGGTGAATTAAGCAGTTTCCAGCTGATTAAAATGACATTGTGCACTTTGAAACAACACTGAATAAGGCATCAGATTGGAAACCTTGTGATCAGAGAAATATTCAAAAGTTCTGATCAAGTATATAGTAAAAACAAGCCTGAATCAATGTCCTTTGTACCCTTATTCAAAGTAAACCAAAATGACAAGGTATGTAACATTCCTGTTAGTGTATAATTCAGAATAACTTCCATGATTCAAATGAATGCATAATGACTACTCCTGGCTTCTGCTAGGAACTCTATGTCCCCTTTTCTGGACAGCAGAGATGATTTCAGCTGTATACCCTGCATGCTGGCATTAAAGAAACGTTTTCACTGACTCCCTCAGTTCCAAAGTTTAACTCGAAGTGTTAAAAGCGTTTCTACTAAATATAAACCAGGTTTTCCACTAGCTCTTTTATGTTTTTGATTTCTCAATATTTCTCAGTATTTCTCTTGATTTGGCAGGTCAGTCTGTTTATAGAGGCACTGACCATGATTACCTTCCGTTGGTCTTGCTTTTGCAGGAGGCAATTGGAACTTTGTAGGATCAGGGTTTTATTTAAAAATTCCCAGAGTTCTTCTGATTGAGAGATGAAGAGAGACAGAAGGAGACAAAAAACTTGATGGTTTTTAAACAAATATATTTTTAAAGTGTATTTGCATAATGGCAACATTCCTAATTGAAAAAATTTTAAGAAACATCAAACTTGTCCTAATCTGCAAAAGTCCTGCTATAAAAAGGAACACTCCAAGAGCTAGTAGTCTAAACACGCTAACATAGAAAGGTTCAAGTTTAGGAATATAAAGCTGGTGAGGATCAGCCTTGGGTTTCTTCTTGAGTTGTTGCTGTGAGCTACAAAATAGCTATCATTTGATGTTTCTGGGTTCAGCTTTATCTGAAGCATTTTGGTGTAAAAATTATAGGGGAAAAGTACAGTTCTAATAATACAAAACTGACAGAACTGATTTTGCTCAAAAGTAAGCAAAAATTGCTGTGGATTGGAATGAAATTTGTTAAGTATTGGCACTAGCACAGCTTGTTTTAGTACTGCAATTAGAACAAGTCTGCAGCCTTCATATATCCAAACTGACATCGTCTGGAATGACTTTTCCAAAAGAGTAGTATGGTGAAGAACAGAGTAATGTGTAGGCATTCTCAGCAGTGGCATGCCAAACAATGAACCATGTGATTTACTTGTTCACTTTTTAAATAAGAAACTGCTACAACATGAGTGAATTTCCCTACATCCACCCAGAAGGCTGGACACGGTGCAAAAACTGATAATTTAAGTGTGTGACTGGGACACATCTTTAAGAAAGCTTTATCTTACACCATGGTATAAAATGATCTCCTGATTTGTAAATAGTTTTCCCAGATTAATTATAATCCTGCAATTCAGGAATATTTTAAATCACCCTGATTATACAGAGAGATTCTAGTCTTTATGTGTATACACATGATATACATAATTAGAGAAATGTGCTTCATTCAAACCAACTGCAATCATGAAATTACTTTTTCATATTAAACTTTACAGGAGGCTGTGATTACATCCTTTTAATATGAGTTCCCTGCAATTCCCAAGCTCTCAAATGTTTCAAACCAGCTGTAGTAGTAGGACTTTTAATTATATTCTTGCTTAGTGAGTGACATATAGCTCTTTCACAGTTTGAATTAGCCCTGGACAAACAGATAGGAGTAATGTGAACTAAAAAACTAAATGCAGAACAGCTGTGGACAGAAATGAATGCCTTGATTGAAAACATTCTCCTGGTAGTTTTCTTGAATATTGCTATGGTACAAAAATTGCTTTTATATTATAGGTTTTCTAAAGTGACAGGTGTCCTTTAGAGCAGCTTTCCTGTGCTTTTACCTTTAATTTTGAAAATTAAGTTGTTAATTTGCAATTTACTTCTATATATTGAAAAAGGCAGCACATTATTATTCCTGCAGTGATTAAACCCCCTTTCCCCCAAAAATGCATCTGGACAGAATCTTTTCTGAGGAATGGTCTAGCCTGCATTGGGTATAATTTCTGATGATTTAGAGGTCATTAATGAGCTTGCTGTAATTGAAAAATAAACCATGAGATTACTGAACTGAGACATCCATTAAAAGTGTGTTTTTGATAAATTGTATTTCTCTTTTAAAAAAATTTAATTTAGAAAATATGAACATTTTCTTTTAAAAATATAACCTGTGCCATTATAAATATACCAAAATCCTTAAGTGAATACTTAATATTTGTTGCATTTTTACTTAGAGTAGAGAAAGGTAATAGTATCATACAGAAAAATTACCTGAGCCTTATTTCCATCACAGTATCAATTCTTCAGTGCCATGGGAGTTTTTGGAAACTAAACAAGAAAAGTATGACAAAACCTCCAAAACAAGACTGTCTTAAAGTATGGTCTTTGGAAATGACACTTCAAACTGCCCAGGTGCAGTTGGATTGTTAACTGTGTCAGCAAAAGCTCAGAATCCAACTGATTTGATTTGGTGTTTCTCAGCTCAGTAGCACCTCATGTAACCAACCACAAAACTTTGAAACAAACAACTCAGGACAAGAATCCAGAACAGTTGTAAAAACATAGATTTTTCTCTTTGTCTTGAAGAAGTTGTGTTATTGCTGAGCATGACTTTTCATAACCGGCTGTGATTCTAAATTCACTTTCTATCAGCTTTGTCTCGTTCATACTCAGGATTTAGCAAAGTGTTCAAATAGACATCACAAATCTCTGTTGACTTCCATAGATAACCACTGAACATGAACTGAAATGTAGAGACTTGCTTTTAATATCAGCGTGATATTAGCCTGAGATAAGTGTTACAATGCTTGCTGGGGACTTGGTATGACTAGAGACATACCCCTGCAGAGTCGGCTGACAAACTCTGGCAGCATGAGGCAGAAACCTCAAGTTCTTTGGAATGGCAATATTTTGGAGGAGTGATATCACTTGTTTCAGCTCAAAACCTCTTAAGGACGTCCTTTACTTTGGGAGGTTGAAAGTATGTACCAAGCTTTTCCTGAAGAGTCAAGTGGGAAAATTTTCTCCTGGAGAAATTCAGTCCAAAAATCTAACTCACATACATTGACTGTCTCTTCTGCTGGAGGAACGTGTCTCTCTTAACCAGTTACAGAACGTGTCACAGGCAGCTAGTTTAGCTACCTAACTCCAATACTTGGCTTGGGAATATGCGTAAAATACCCAGAGCAGTGTATCAACGACATTCTGAATGGTGCCATTTTTGTCCATTTCGCAGGACATAACTACCAGAAGGATCTACACTAAGCTCTGAAATCTCTGACTTAATGCTTGAACATGTAGCACTGCTAGTGCTGAATACCCTCTTTGCATAAGAAGTTTCTATAAGCCTATGCAGTTCGCTTGGATCAAACAATATCACTACTCAGAAATTAAATTCTGGATTCCTTGGCCAGATCTTCAGTTGTATGAAGGGTTATTGCAATCTTCTAGCTGATATTGATAAGTAAATGTAATATTTTCCACTAGAAAAAATAGCTAAAGTCAGAAAATTTCAGTTTATACAGCATGAATTGTTTATATGGCCGACATTTGCATCACCTGCAGCTTCTTAAATACAATTGGGGTTTTTACATTACAAGATAAGCTTCATGAAGCTATATTAGAGGAAGAACAGAGAATGAAGGCAAATGTGGATTTTGCAATTACATCTGAGCATAAATTGGTTTGCTTCATATTGCTTCCAAGTTTTCTGTTCTCTTATTTTGGATTAAAATGAACTAGTTTAAACACAAACCAGTGCAATTACAAAGAAAAACTATTGTTCTTTGATTTTTGTGCTTTGATAAAAGTGATGCCGTTTTCTTAAAAATCTGATGTTCAACCTGAATGCTTAGGCTATTTCAAGGGAACTTAGAACAGCTAGTTTTCACCAACAAAATTTAAACTTTAAGTAATACTCTTTGTCCGGGCTGTCTGAATGTGAATTGAGCATGTTTTACAAGATCCTAAAAGCAGGCTACAAAAATGCTGCTTTCTTAACTCCTTTTGGTAGAAATGGATTCCTGTGTAGTATTTTCAGAATCCCTCACCACAGTTAGTTTTGTTCTGGAATCTAACAGTCATTTGCTTTTTCAGCTGAAGCAAAACAAAATAAACAATGCAAAATTGTCCTGAAAATGAACACTGACAATAAAAGCCCAGCTGCTGTAAGAGGAAGCTGTTAAAACTTAGGGGTAAATCACAAACTCTGAAGGGCCTTCCTAGGATATATCCACAAAGGAGTGGGAGGACAGTCTTTGCCTTCCTTTACTTAGGCAGCATGAGAAGGACAGCTCAGCCAGATCTTGGACATGAAATTTCTTCCCACTAATGAGAACTATTTTTAAAGCACTTAGAATGTTTTGTTAGCTATAGTAATAATAATGGAGTTTTTAATATAGCTTCACTCTGTCTAGACAGATCTATATCTAGCTGAAAATGATGAGAACAAAAAGAAGAGAAACAGATTTATTTCTGAATTCAAACATCTCTAATTCCAAAAGTTGCGCTGAGTTCCCGCCACCCACCATGCTGAAATGACACCAGTGTACAAGAAGTTGGCAGAACATGATGCTTATAGCAAACATGCACTGTTACTTTTTTGGATTGCACCAGGCAATCACTGTCATGTTTAGCAGCCAGGGCTCAAAGGTTGCTGTGTTTGGCCAGAGCTGATATCAAAAGTCAGGTGGCCCAGTTACACAAAGAGAACGAGAATTTGGTGTGAACCAAGCAGATGTGTCCCCAGACTCCTGCAGATCAGCACAGCTCACCTGTCCTGTCCCACCTAGAAACCTCTGGCCCTGCACCTTTGCACCACAGGCCAAGCAGCCTCGCAACCTTTCATCCTTCCAGTGCAAGCAAATGCTGGGTTCCTCCTGCAGCAGCCACATTCCCTCAAGCTGCAGGTAATCTCTCACAAACCTGTGCCATATGTGACCTTCTACCCCCAGAGAAGCTCTCTGCTTCCTTCCCTTGCCCAAGGAGCAGCTCTTCCTCCGGGAGCAGCTCCCTCAAGTCAAGCAGCTGCCTCAAACTTTTCTGTAGAGCAACTGCCCTCTTGTTGCCTAAGGTGCTATTTTCCCCATACCACCTACCAGGTGCTTCGTGGTTTAACAGTTATACAGGATAAATTATAGCTTTCACATGAAGGGTATTCCGCAGTTTTTATTCTATGTATTGTCTGGCATTGGGAATTTGGGTAGCTCCTGAATGACAAAGATGATTCCCCAGACTAATTGTCCCTCACTGAACCTTTCATTCTTTTCCTAATGTTAAAAGGTGCATTTCAACATTGTTTCAGGATGTTGTGAGTCTTCAGGTTTTTTTCTGCTAGAATGTCCAATGCTTCAGCTCCACTGAAAGTAAAGAGCATGACTGCAATGCTGACCATTTTTCTTTTAGTGATTCATAACCCTCCTCAGGCACAGTGCAACTCTGTGGAAATGTTCAGTGGTTTTCCATATTTCTGGATGTTTTAAACTCTGCTTATTACTGTGATCTAGAATTCTGGTATTTCCATCAATTAAAAAAAGCCTTGAGAAAATGTGCTTGCACACCTACTCATTGGGAGGGGAAGAAAGGGGGGAAATACTGGGTAGGGGTGGCAGTGTTTTACTGTGGTGAAAGCATCAAGCTGTTGTTATATCCTTAATGCCAAACTGGGGAACTGCACAAAGATCCTCTGCTACCTCAACCCAAATTCCCAAATCCTCAAACCCCTCCAGATATCCTTTATTTCACCAGATATCACCCATCCAGCAATCTCATCTTCCCTGATCTCTATGTACCAAGGCCTTCCCACTCATGATCAGTCTACTCCAGTACTATTGATGTTTTTTCTTTGCCAGGTCACCCCAGACTCCTGAGATTGTCTTGAGGCTTTCTCCTCCACTGCGTCCTAGATACTCATCTGTAAGTTCCCTATTTCTGTCTACATTCAAATCCTTTTCCACCTGTGCGTTCACCCCATTAGCCTCCCTCCCCATTCCAAGTCTCTGTGTCTGTGGGAACAATTACTGAAAAGTCCATTTCTGTTTTTAAAGCTATGGATTTATGAACCTTCCCCATGTCCTTTTTTATTCCCTTGGATGCTAGCGCCTGCTAGCTGGCTGAACTTATCCCCTTTCTTGGATCTGCCCTCAGAAATAAACATGCCCCAGCTCTTGTTTCTGGCAGAACTCCAAGAAAACCTGGACACTGGCTGCAATAATCAAAAATATGCTCTGATGGCAAAGGAAAACAAGAGAAGTTTGGGATGAAGGGTCTGTATAGAGCCCTGTATGAACTGCTGTCCTTCAGTTCTTGATTTATTACCCCTGGTACACTTTGCTCTTGGTCCTGTAATTACTTGGGGCAAGAAGGCCAGCTCCTAAAGGCCCACTTAAATCAGCATCTGTGGTCTAACTGATCAGCAGTACTTAAGATGAACTTCAGTGTGACATAACTGGTCCCAACTGAAAGGTACATTGCTGCACAACATATGCAAAATACATGATCATGCGAAGGATGAACAAATTCCTTGGCTTTGTTCTCCAGTTCTGTAATCTCTTCCATCTGGGAACATCCCTGCACCCAGTCAGAGCCCTCAGGGTCTCCATGGAGTTCTGTCCTCCCCTGCCGTGGCTCTGGCCGTGAAGCAGCAGCATCTGAAATGATCCTTGAAATGACTTTGCTAAAGCTCTTGCTTCCATAGGTGATTTTGTGGGGCTTTAATGAGGTTGAGGGAGAAGCAGAATGAACAGGGAGAAGGAACATGGGTTTGTGCCAGAACATGTGGTGGATAGTAGTATTCTGATTTCTAAAATGGAGGTGTTGCAGCCAATGAGCTCAGTATTTCCCATATTAATGAATTTTAAGGTTGGCAAGAAGCTGCTTAGACAAACAGAAGAAGCGTAACTAGGAAGGATAAGAAATACTCAGTTAATATTATTCTCCCCACCCATATTTGTATGTACACAAAACCCTCTGTGTTTATTTTAAATTCTACTCAGATTAAACAATGAAATGACTTCAAGTGACCAGTTTGGCAACAGCTTAAAAATATTATATCCAGAGATAATTTTATTCCCAAACTGAATTATATGTAGCAAACTGCAAGTTAGTAATTTGGCCATGAAAGAAATAATAAGATAAAAAAGGATTTCTTATTGTCAGTCAGCCATATGTATTCCAGAACAATTAATGTTTTTGAATATTTGGATGCGGTTTTTGTATTGGCCCTTGCTGGGAAGATAGTAAAGTGACAGTGAAAAAGAGTAGTATAAAATTTTAATTCTCTTGATACTGATTCTAGAGTAGGAATATTTTCCCCCTCAGTTATTGACCTAAACATCCATTTTGATTTTATTAAATCCTGAAAGGGATGATGCTTTAGGGTTTTTTCTTTTTTAACCAAAAATAAGTTAAAACACTTTTTTTTGCCGGTTTCTTAGCATTGCAAAGCCTGCTGAAAGGAGACAGTATTTGTTTATCGTAGACTCTTCAATTTTTTGAAGGTTTCCATTGGAACTACTGTAGAAAGACAGTATTTTGCACATTTACTATTGTGTATTCTGTTGTAGTTCTAACTTCAACCCCAATATATTTCCTTTGCGTTTGTGCTTTGAATTGGTTTCACTGATGAAGACACAATAAATTATACATAAAAGAAAGTGATCTTCTAAGACGATGTTCATTAGGCAGTTCTAACTTGTAATGCATCAGAAACCATATGCTTTGTGCATTGGCTCACAGCTGTAAAACTGACTTGAAATTACCAAATGAAAGCTTGGTGCCAGTTTCCAGTGAAACCAATGACAAAACTTCATTTATTTAGATGGTTCGCAGTGAACTGTGCAATATTCACAACTACAAATTAAAAGTTTTTGGTTTTGAGCCAAAGTCTCTTTTTCCTTTTGCAGCTTTGTAATGCTGAAAATGTAGGCAAACCCCCTCCCCCTTTTTTTAGTGTATGAAGATATTAAAAAATGTAGTCTGTTTCTCAGTCGTTTTAGTCCCTTCTGTTTCTTGAAACAAAGAACTGCAAACAAAGCTGTTGCAAGCCAAGGTTTAGTAACTCAGGAAGGTCAGACTATAAGGAGAAGGAGACAGAAGTGTGAAGTGATTCTGGTCACACCTCAAGGGATACAGAGAGCAGCACAGCTATGTGAGCCCTCATAGCCTCTCAGGGGGTTGGAGGGGCAGGTACTGTCCATCAGTGTCCACGATGTTGCTGACACACCATCCCACCGCGGATTCCACTCCTAATCTGGTCCTGAGCTCAGGTAGTAAAAGGAGAGACCATTTCCTTTGTGTGGAGAGGGCTGTTCAAGCACCAGAGGGGCATTTTGGGAAATGTTCCCACCCTTTGTTAAAAATCTATGTAATTTATTATTGTTATTCTGCAATATTGTATGGAACAGTCTATCATCCGAACTAGGACAAAACTTGTAACATGCCTCCAAATTATTGATGGAAGACTTCCAAACTATTGAAGGGATTTCTGAATATACATCCCCTTGGAAGAAAAGTGGATGAGTAGTATCTCTTTCACACTTCTCATGTTTACTTCCTGACGTACTTTTCCAACTTTTAAAAGATTTCTGCCCCTTTTGACCCTGGAATAGAGGCTAGGCTTGTGGCTGTAGACTGAAAATGTTCATCGTCTATAGAAGTTTAAAGCTCTTAGCAGGGAGTCCATGCTGGACTTAAAGCAAAAACCTATCCATAATCCTGGAATCATCATGAAGCAAAGGATGTTAGAGTCATTTACAGCTGCCTGGCAGTGTTGCTGAGGGACAAATTGAAATGACTGCTCTGCCAGGCTTGTCAACACCTTTGAAATCTGCTGCCCTGCCTGGTCCCCCAAAAGGCGCCTTGGAAAGAGACAAGGAGCCAAAGTGACAGACAAAGCCAGAGTCCACCTACTTGTCACATTTTCTTCCTTTGTTTCTTTTTGTCTTTTATAATTGCCTTTCTTTTTGCTTGCTCTTATCCCAACATTAATGTTGTAATATTGGTAAGTGGTTTAATGAGAAGATTTATTAACTTGTGTTTTTAATCTTTTTACTGAGAAAAAGTACCAAAAAACTTACCATCAAAATAAAAGCTATTACACAATCCAATAGTTGGGTGCAGTCTGTCCCCTTTGAATTCCATGGCTAAATTCCCATTTGCTTTCATGGGAGCCTATTAAGAACGAGCTAATGTTATTTTGTAATATGTATGCCACGTGGGGTCTCAATTTAGTCACTTAACTAAAGACACCTAAACAAGTGGCCTTCTTTTTATTGTTATGAATGACTCAAGTAGCTAAATGGGAATGCAAGTGCCTATTTTAGTACACCACAGTTGTGTGTGGTAACCACTCTCAGTCCAGTACCATATCTCTATGGGTTGGCATTTATCAGTCACACTGGGAATAGCTTAACAAAGAGTGCTTTAAAAACATTTCTGTTGTGTATATCCCATAAATCTAAAGTAAAAGCAGATAGCAAAGGACAGAAATAAATATGAACCAAAAATCTGGGATTAGCTGGACAAAAATAAATTATTATCTGTCTGAGGCTTTGCTTCATGTTAGTAATTAATCAACTTTTATTAATTTCTAATATTTCAAATAATTAATGATTTAAAATACAAAGCAATTTAAACTGTCATCAGAGCTTAGATAGAGTTTGTCTGAAGCAGCATACTTCAATTTGGTGAAGATCCAAGAACTGATTAATTTAGAGCAGAAAGTGTTCAATGCACTTGGTTATTAAACACCAAACTATAAACAAGTGCCTCAATATTTGGGAGATCATGGCCTCCAACATCACATAATTTTAAAAAATTAGGTTTCCAAGTCCCAGAAATATAATCTGAAACTCCAAGATTTTACAAACCGTTGTTTGCTCTTTTCATAGGATGAATATTAGAATTTTTCGTCTGTTTGAGGATTAAGGCCAAATCTCATTTTTTGTTACACCTTTTTAAAGAAGAATTGTAAGTTCCACTAGTAGAGATTTTAAAAAAAAAGTATGTATTCAGAAAGTATGGTCTATATAAGAATAGATGTATAAGTGCTTTAAGTGCTAGTGAACATATACATTCACACAGAGTATATGAATAAATCCTGTCACTTGAGACCACATATTTTATTCCTTCAGCACTTTGGTGTGTAAGCTTCGTGATTTATCCACATATGTATAATGAGAAAAGTCTCATGTTTCCCTCCTCAGTGACACAATTGTGCTGGAGTTCTTTGCTTTCAGTTGACAGCTTTCAGTGTGTGATTATGTGTTAGACTTCTTTTGGTAAATCCTGAACTATTCTTAACTTCATTTCCCCTGGGGAGCTGTGTAGAGCTTCTGCATGTTTATCTTAGTTCTCCATTTTTTACTTGGTCTTTCTCAAGAAAGTGACAGAATTGCTTCTGGCTTCCATTTACTGGTGTGCAAGATGCATTTATTGTTTAGGAGAAAGGCATATTCCAGACTTTTCTGAGGTGTCCACCTTTCAAGCCTCAACCTTACAGGATAAGAGAGCCTAATCTTCAGAAATATCTCTGCCAGTGGTCTTGCTTTGACCATGTTTGGGTCTTCAAAACCCACATATGCTTGGTCAGATTGTGTCATACACTTCAACAGAAGATTTCATCCACCAGAATTTGGTAGGGCTAGAGAAGATGTTCCTACACCCTGAAAAACTTTGTTGCACTGTTGCTTGTTGTTTTTTGGCTGTTAACCCCAGAATCAAGGCTTCAGTTAAATTTGCCAGGAAAAGAATTCCAAGAAAAAAGGTACTTACCATGTTCTTTGCCTTTATCCCAGGAGATCTCTGGGTCCTAACAGGTTTACTGTGTCTCTCTTGTCACAGTAACAAGTCCACTGTGAGTAACACAATCTTTATGGATAGTGCCAAGTGGTTGGAAGCAAGCTCTGCATTGTCATGATTGGTGGGACATGACACAAACCCATGCCCTTCATCACTGACACTGTGAGTGTCCTCAACCCTTTGGGCATCTATTTCCTTGAACTTGAGGTGTTAAGAGCACATATCCCTCATTAGCCTTGACATCCAAACCAAGATTTCAGTACTAGCAGAAGTGCCTTTGTTTCTCCTCTTTGAATAAAAAGTGCATTTTATGAGAGGCAATAAATGCAAACAACCATGGGTGGGCAGAATGTCTGTTGGAAGCTGGAGCTCATTCTTCAGCAGAGACAATGCCTTTCTGCACTGCTGCTGGGTCTTTTGATAGGTTTCAGAGAGAGCAGAAGAAAAAGAGTCCTTGGCCCTTAGTGATAGCTGCCTAAATTTTGTTCCTAGAAATATGTTTAGTGTTTCAAGATGAATACCTATACTTTCAGACACCAGCTTAACATGTTTTTTTTTGAAATCTTCTGGGCCATGTTAAGGAGGAATATGGTTACAAAATGAGCAGTATACTTTGTTTCTTGTAGATGGATTTCTGGCTCCTGGCCTTCAAATTTCTGAAATTGTTGATGAAATTGATTACTTAACATCTTTTCTCCTCCATGAGACATGGAACTGATGCTAATGACTCTCACTTACTTCCTCTCTGTGAACCTGCAGCAACTTCCTCGGTGGTGGATCTGTCATAGATGTGTTTATTATTGAATATTACTTCCCTTGTTAGGATAGGAGAATTTTTTTTCTATCATATCCATTCTTCATGTTTCATATGATGTTTCAAGAGCTATTGTTATTTCTAGCTCAGAATTCCATCTCAGACAGAAACTTAAATTTTGTCAATTATTCATATCTTTCCTCCATGCTTTGAATGCAAGTAAAGCTGTACCTTATTTCTTGCTTCTCTTCTTATTTCTGATTTCTGCCAGGGTGAAAAATTCCAGGTGTTTTCTGAGGCTCTTTCTGTCAACAGCTTGATGATCTGGGGATGTTGTCATTTTGTTTGCAGACTATTCATATAGATGAGAGGCTGTCATGGCCTGTTTTGAGACTGCAGTGAGGACTGCATCCATGATTGGAGAGAATGCCACTAGCACTTCAGCTAAGTGGGTGGTAATGCTGAAAAATTTCATCTTCCCTGTCATCTGAGGAGCATTCCTGTGACACTTTTCAATTTCATGAGGTCCTTGGCCATCCGGGAATGGTGCTGCGCTTGGCAGTGTTCTTACAATTTTTATTGGTATGAAGAACTCCCATTACCTCTCTGGGATAAATATGCAGCCTTCTTCTTGGCTCATGCTGTGCCAATATACATGTGTGCAATCATTGTGAAATAGAAGAACAGCTTACTTGAAAGGAGGACATTTTCTTCAAAGTATGCATATAGATTTTCTGCTTGAAGTGGACATACAGACAAAGAATAACTTTTTCCTCTAGATAAAAGAGACGAAGGGAAAATTATCTAGAAAGAAAAATTACATGGCTAAGAAGCAGATGTTTTCTCTACTTTCTTACATGGCATGACTGTATTTGTGCACTACATACATTTGCGGGTAAGTTGCCTCTCTTCCTTTCCAAAATCTGCATGTCAAAAATGAGAACAGAACTATTAGCACATAGAGTGGGCCATCATACTGCTTTTGGGAAAGCATTAGCCAGGGATGCTAAACTTCACTTCTTGCTTTCAAAGTGTACCACATGAATAAATATCACTAATCATCACTGTTAGTCATTAGCAAGTAACCAGTTGCAACTACTGGGATCTAGAGGCAATTTTTTTTCTGAACATGCTCTTCATGCTGACATTTGCTTAATTGGCAGCAATAAGGCAGCTGTGCTTGCTACTGGGGTGAGAAAAATCTGACACCTGCTGCATCCTGGGTATAAATATTTCATAAAGATCCTATCTACTCAAGCGATGCCCAGGAGTTTGGGATTTGACTCTTAGCATGAGGGAGCTATCGTGGCCTGCTTGTGTAAATTGTCCTGTTGCTTGCCTTCTTCCAGTGCCCTTAGGAAAGTTGCATCACTTTAACCCCAGTTTTATGTCTGTCTCCCTTTTTGCCTCATGGATAAGAAAGATTTTGTGATGTTTTTCTGTGCTATGTTTAGAATCTTAAATTCAAGACCTGGAATTTCTCAGACAAATTCAAAGTTGCTCAGGACCTCCCAGGGTCTGTCCCCCAGTAAGAACAGAGAAAGGAAGCCATTGCAATGGTTGGAGGGCAGAGTTATACAAAAGGTTACTAAACATTATTGCTTGTGCTTGATGACTTCCAACTGCCCTGCCACCCACCTTCTTGCTGAGCCAGAAGCAAATTTGAAAAAGAAACCACTGTGCATCACTTCCCTAGCAGAACATGCTGCAGACAAAAAGAATCGAAACCACAACTAGAGAATTGGATTTCCCCTGCTTTCTCCAAAATAAATATTTGTTTGCAACAAAAGCAGCCGGAAGAATGAGACGTGTACCTTTGACACTAAAGGCTTGTGTGTTTGTGCCAGCTGCAGTAGAGGTATCTTCATCCACTGAGAGCTATCTAAGGTCAGGCTGAGCTCCATCTTCCCCAGCTTGTGAATTAACACCTTCAGCTACTTGTTCAAAACAGAGAGAGGAAGGCCCAGGGAGTCCAGCAGGAATCTATAGCAAGTGAAAAGCAAAACGAGCAGTGGGGCTGCCTCTTGGAGTTGCTCCCTGCACTGCTTCTTCAAAAGAGCAGCATCATTTCCTCTGGAGCCATTGTGGAGGAGCCTCACTTGCTGGCTTTTGGAATGACCTCCAAAGGGAGAACACTGGTACAAAAGTATCTGCCCAGCAGGCAGCTCACAGCCATTATCTGGGGAGGAGATAAGAGCTCCAGCAGATGGAGCAGCTCTCTTTTTTTTTTTTTTTTTTTTTTTTTTTTTTTTTTTTTTTTTTTTTTTTTGGTTAGCAAAAAGGAGAGGCAATGAAGGTGAGCTCTTTGGAGTACAAGGACTGTATCCATTTCTGGATTTTGAAAGGATCCATGCATCTCTTAGCAGGGCTCATTCTTTAAACAAACCCAGTGCTACAGATCTGTGTTTTGGGCAGTAGATTTGCAATTAGAAGCTCTAACTAGAAAGTGGACAACACTGACCACAACACCCTTCCCCTCACGGTTTGGGTGGGCTTGCACACCATTTCTCCATTTTCTCAAAGGTGGCCCAAAAGAATATATTCCTTCTGTGAGGGTCGAAAAGGCAACAGATTAGTAGAAGAGGAGATAGCACAGCATTGTTGCTGGCTGATGGAGTCTGCTGGAAAAGCCTTTTCTGAACTCTGGAGTACTGTTCATCAGGCATCCTCATAGGGAGGCTCTGAATGTGACAGATATTTTTGTACTTTGAAAATTGAGTGCCCCATCACTTGGTTTTTCTGTGTTTTTCATTTACCTTATGCTTAACTTTTTGAATAAAGGCACAATAAAGAAAATATATGAGATAGAGATTTGCCATTAAAGGGTCAATTTTTATAAGCAGTTACCACATGAGATTATCTGGAGCACCACAATTATGGCCTTTCGCAAGCTGAGGGAAATGTTGTGGTGTCTCATATGGCACCATTTGCTAACACTTAGCCAGAAGAGATTTTTATGGTCAGCAAGCACTCTAAATTCATAATGTTTAGTTTCACATTTTTTTTCTCTAGTCCACTTTTCCAGTTCTCATTTTCAGCTGTTACCTGGCATGAATTTGCACAGAAGAACCTCCTCTGTCATCAGAGAGCCAGAAAAATCCATTCAGATTAGGAGACGGAAGGAGATTTAGAAAGACAGTCTCTGTTGGATCATGCTTGTGCCTTCACAAAAGCCATATTTTTATTATGCCCTTACATAACCTGTCCCCTGTTTCAAATACAGCTTGAAAAAAACTTCCTTCGTACAAGAACATGACCAGCTGAGTAAATAAAAAAACCTGTTGAACTTGTGGATTATACTTACTGAGGCCCTAACTATTTTGATACATGTGCCTGCATAGCAATACGTTTTGGAGAGAAACAGTGATATTGAGACACATGAAAACAGTTGGTAAAGGCTACAAGTTAACCTGAAAACATATTCCTGGTAACACAGTTAAAGGAAAGGGAGAGGTGCTCAAAGGTAAATTCAGGTCAATTGGCATCTTCAAAAACAAGACTTGGATGACTTAAAGAACAAAGTCATATGCAAAGAGGGAACAAGTCACAGAAACAACAAATTTACCACAGTGTCATGAGAGTGGAAAGGAGGAAAAAAATGACAAAAAAGAACTCAGCAGTAAAATGAATATATTCATACAGTGTCAGTCTCTCCAGACAAGAAATGGTGCCAAGCAGAACCGCATCAGCGTGTGGCCGCTTCTTGCACTGACACTAAAAACATCTGTTGAGGTACAGCATTTGTACTGTCTGCCAAACAAGAGTTTTTTAATCTTAAAACATATGCTGGAAATAGGAAAATTTGGACAAGAACAAAAAGAAAAAAGAGGGGTGGGTGGCCAATAAATTAGAAGTGAGAAGTGGGGAAGGACAGATTGGAGACAATGTTTTCCACATAGTGCATCATAGTTAATTCAAGTCATCTCAGGTCACCAAGGAAAGGAAACCTCATGAAGGAATTCACAGATTGCTCAGAGAAGCTGAAAGAAACAAAGTGGTGTTCTTCATGTCAGACTTCATCCTTCAAATGTTGGATTTTCAACAGTTAACTATAAAACTCAGGTTTTAACAAGTTTGGGAATACATCTAATTTGAGATGCAAGAACTGATGCTGACAGCAGTACACTTATTTTTCAGGCAGGCATATGATATTTTTTGCAGAAAGCCCCCCAGCTGAGCCGGGGCCCAATATTGGCTCTTCAGAAACTGTGCCTTCAGCCTATTTGGTTAAACACTTATGCAAACAAATTTTAGATACATACAATGAGTAGATAATTTAAAGATTATCACCTTCACATTTATTTCTCTAGTTGAAGAAGCTAGAATATGGAATTCAGAAATATTTCAGTGAGAATAATTGTCAGATATGACCAAAGAAGTATTCAACTATTTCTAGGGTATTTTTCAAAAAAAGTCTCTAAGTAATCCTTATGATAAAATACTCTCTTAGAAGGCAGCTTATTTTCATTTCTGAAATAAACTATCTATTTTCAAGTACATTATTTGGTGAAGTTATCTGAGTCTTCCATTTCCTGAATATCATAAACATGTATGAATAGAAGATTTGATTTTGTGTCACTAACCCTTTGAAGTCAAGAAAATCTTTTATTCAAATGAGTGTCTCTTTGGTTCCATCTCAGGTTTACAGTATGTGGTACATTTCTAAAGACAGAAACAGACAATGAACCCACTTTAATACAATTTGTCCACTCAAATAATTCCATGAATTGTGCTTTTAGAAGAGAAGATGTGTCTAGAGTAAAATGCAGGCCCCTAGAAATCAAAGAGGAAACTCTCACTCTCTTCAACAGATTTGAGATTTCATCTCTAGAACACTTGACTTTCAAGTACAAAATATTTATGCTTAGTTAACCACTAGATATGGTAAATTGCACATTTTCAAAATCTGCATCAAATTAATTGTACTGTATATCTTTCAGAATTTGCTTTATTTTATTTCTGTTCCACTTATTAAATGTTATATTTTTGAAAAACACCATAGAAATGAACAGATGAATGGATTACACACACCATGGCTTACAGAAGTTTTTGGTCCTTCTAATGTGGCAAATGGAACAATTTAGACTTTGGATTGTGGTAGATTAAACCCATTGTAGGTAATTTATTTCTGGGATATAAAACATGTTGGACAATATGAAAATCAAATTCTAGGATGAGGTGATGGAATGAAATGGGAGATGTTTCCTAAAGGCAACACTCAGAGCTACATAAGTTTCTGCCCTATCTGATAATTTTTGACTTTGACTGAGTTCTGTATATTAGATGAGCATGTAGCTGAGTTTTACTGGACATTTATGTCCTTGTAGAAAAACAGAGATTTTATGTGTCCACATAACAGCTATTTTCAAATGTTTTTGTTTCTTCCCAAATCCTAAGAGAATTTTTTCTATGATCATCAAAAAGCAAAAGACAGCCTTTGGATATCTCTCCCTTTGTTGTCAATGCATCACAGTCAGACAAGGTGCAATTGGCACAGACACTTGTGAAAAATCTCAATTGTTCTGTTAAAATACTGGTAAGAAATTGGAGTTATTTCTTCATGGTTGGAAGACAACAATGTTTTAAAAGACCACTAGGAAAGAAAGTATTTTAGGCTGAATTTTCAAATCAGATAATTTCTGTTAAAGTTCAAGATCATTCTGAGGTTTCAGAGTATTTTTCCTCCCAGTAGGAGACTTTCCAGTGATCTGCAAGAAGTGGCACCATAGATCACGTGGAAATGCATCTTGCAATATCCTTCTTCCAGTGAATGTTAAGTTTCTTGTGAGACCAAAGCTTTGGCTGAATCTTTGGTGTTTTTGAGCACATCCTCACTTTTAGGTCTGTGAACTAAATTTGCAGATTATTTCCACTTTAATTTGCATTCTTTTTTCTCAAAGAAAACTGACTAACCCTTTTTTCCTTGCTCAACATCAGTTTGTCTTCTTTAGTGAGAATCTGCACACTGCTCATTGCAATATGGAAGCCTGAGCCGTAAGTGAAATTTTGGTGACTAATAACTGTTGACCTCCATGTTCAGAAAAATTTCATACACAGTGGATTAAATAAATACGTATATTAATATGATAATGTGATTAGAAAATTCATCCTCTGTTACTTGTCTGGGCTCATTTGACCATAATCAATGGTTGATTTAGGTCTTTGATTCTGTAAAAAAGCCCCCAAACACCCCAACTGGTGGCATTTATATTTTTTTCAAAACTTTAGACAACCTAAAGAAAAGCAGTTTAAGGTTTCACCAAACTCTTGAGTTTTGAAAAAACATTTTCCCCCTTAATTTAAACCATAATTTTGTCAAAGAAAATTAAATTAAAAAAACAACTAACATGTTTTTGTAATTAAACTGAGTATTGAGCTATGCAAACAATAAAGATTCTTGTTTGAAATTAATTCTTGTCCTGCTTCTGGGATTACCAGGGGAATAAAATTATAGCAAAACAAAAACAGAAAAACCTGCTACAGCCTAGAACTTGCACTTTACCAGAAGCAAAGGGAAAAGAAATTTAGACTCAATAGTTTAGAGTTCTATTGTCTCCAAAAAGCATGATTCTAGAGTTTGTTATAAATTTGACAAAATGAAAAATCTCATCACTCCTGTCACCAGAAGCCAAAGTTGTACCTCTAATTTTTTTATTCTTTATAGCTCATTAGTTTACTTTTCCTTCTCTGTACCTAACAGACATTTTTAGGTGATTCTCAGGAATGTGAAAACAAGAACAGTGCATCAAGTCAAGAGATATCAGTTGTCTAAATTTTAGGGGAAAAAATTCCTCCTAGGGCAGGAAACTTGCCTGGAGGTGGGAAAAGTCTCACAGAAAAATCTGAAAACTTTTACGTTGACTTTATTCTTCTTTTATATTCATGTGAAAATTAAAAGAAAACTAAAAAACCCACAAACAAAACCACAAGGGGCAACATCTGACCTGTGATACTGTGTTAAAAACCCCAGAAACTGTTTTTAGAAACAGGTCATATTTCTGTGAGGAAATGTTGCTCGTCAATTAACATAGTGAAACATTCAAATTGGTTTCAGAAATTTTAGTCTTGTAGATGTCATGGTATTGAACATATCAGTTTTGGGGTCTCAGTCTTCTGAGGATGTCTGTCAGCTGTAACTACCCATCAGTCCTTTGCTCTGTTGAAATCTAGCCATCTGTTTTGTGTTGAGCTCCTTGAATAAACTATTGCTCCCCTCATTCTCTGTGTACAGAGCTGCCTTTTGGAACACAATATTTGGTCAAGTTCCTTGGCCCATAGATTTCTTCTTCTTATCCATTTGTCCTGCCTGCCCCAAGTGCCCCAGTTGTGCTTGGGTTCTCAAGAGTCCAAAGTCAACATTGTAGAGGCACGGGCGTGCTGAGTTTGTGGTTGAGGGCACATCCAAATATTGCTACATCCCAGATTTGGTTCAAATACTTTGCATAGCCCATTTATTCTAATTAAATAAATTATATTCCTCCAAAGGAAAGAAGAATGGGGAGAGAAAATGAGCAGGGATCAACTGCTGAAGCGTTCCCTGTGTCAAAAAACATGAGCATTCCTGTAACATTACACTGACTCTGCCACCAGGGACCCAGCAGCCCAGTTTCAAGCTTTTGCTCAGTGCTCCAAGAGTCCCAAGTCACAGAGCTATGCCCATGACTTAATATTGCCAGCATTAAGCAGATTTTCTGGGGAAATTTTTCAAGTACTTTTTTTTCTTAATCATGTTTTCTTCAAGTTGAAAAGTCATATTGCCTCCCTAAGGGCCAGAGGCTAACACGTGGAATAGATATCAATGAATTGTTTTCATCCTACAAGCTAATGACCGTGTCAAAATTCCTTCAGTGTCTTCCATCTCTGTTGGGGAGTTTTAAAAATACAATTTTCTTTGCTATGCCACCTTTTAGCTAAACGGTTTGTTGACCATTTTTATAAAGTTTATGTACATATTTAAAATGCTTAAAAATGTGTCAGAATGTTGATTTATCTGGTTACTTTATTAATTTTTTGTCCCAACCTCCATTTCTTCAGGCTGGCATTCAGCGATATAAATTTTCGGCGAATGCGTGTTTTATATCCTTTTAAGACAGGGGGGATTTTGCTGTATCACTCACTACATAATAAAATAAATGGAGGAAAACTCCTCAGAGCGTGTCCTGCCAATTTATCCTAGAATGTCTGGGCTTGTCCTGGCGCGTGGCCTGACCACTGCGGAGCGCGGCGTGCTCGCTCACCGCCGCGCTCCGGCCATCGCCCGCTCGCTGTGTGGCCCGTGAAAATAAACCAGCCTCGGTTTTCCCTGCTCCTAAGGATGGCAGAGCTCACCTCCAGCACTGGGAGGGTGAGGCCAGTGTGAGGGAATCCAAGAGTGCAGCGCTTTGATCCTGCAGCCGGGTACAGGGCAGGGGCTGGCAGCCCGGCCAGGCTGGCCGTGCCAGCTGCGTCCAAGGCAGGATGGGCGTCGCAGGATTCGCTCTGGGAACCCTCCTGCTGAAGCCATGACTGGGCTCCCTGGCTCCATTGAGCTCCTCCTGAGTCTTTCATAAGTGAAATGAACCCCAGCAAAGTGACTTTTTATAATACCGTGCATGTATAAAAATGTCTAAAATTGTAATAGAAAAGTACACTTTGTGAATACTAATAATTTAACTATTGTGAAGAGAGAGCTTTCACCCCTTCCAGTATTTAACTAGAAGAGGTGGAAACTCTTTCTTCAACTATTTTCTAATTGATAAATAGAATATCCAAACAGATCATATCTGTGTTTCAATAGTAACAATACTAGGATCCAAAATTTTATTCAACTCCTTTATTACTTTTGCAAAATGCAAATTTGCATTTGCCCCATGGCATCCAAGATGACTTGGATCTACGTATAATATTAAATCAGTTTTCTTAGATCATTGAGTGGCAGCAAATGAAGAACAGAAATAAAAGAGTAAATTTCAGCACAAATCTAATTTTTGAAAAATGTTACAAGTCTAGAGCAAATTTCTGCCTGGATTTTCTACATTTTTATAAATAAACTGAATTTTGTCCATATATTTAAGCATTGTCTATTTAATGTAGGAAAATTTAATAATATCTAATATAAGAAACTTGTTTCTCTTTCTCCTTTGCCTTTTTCCTCTTTTGCTTTTCTTTAAATTACTTTCTCTCTCTTTTCCATTTTTTTTCTTTTTTAAAGGAAGTATTGTTTTCTGAACAAAAAGAAAGAAATTTCTAAAGCACATTCCTAATTCACTTATTAAGGAAGATAAACTAATAATATTTTTACCTTTTCCCACCCCAAGAAAGAGTAATATTGCAGATCATGATCTTCTACAATAGATTTTATATTTTAGAAGATTTAATCTGCAGGGATGAGTTAATGTTTCCAGGGAGTGGCATCTTAATACTAGTTAATGTCTCTCTCTTATAAATATGATCTCAGATGGTGGAAAACAAAGTTTGAATACTAAGGCAGTTAATTAGTTTGGCTCCAAAAGGCACCAAATAATATCTCCTTCAAAACAATCTCTAAGTGGATGAAGTTCTTGGAAATACTATGATGTACACCGTAATAGTTGGTTGTAAACATAGATCTGGAGTCTTGCTTCTGACAATAACAGAAGATGCTAGAACACAACAAATTACTCCTGTACATGCCATTGTTTCTTCCTGGAAGGATCATTTCTTCTTTTAATATGGATATTCACTCTTTATAGCCATAGAATATGGGTGTGGAAACTTTATTTCTGGAATACATTTAGGCTGGTATAAAACCAAATGAGGACTAGAGTCTGAATTGAAATTCAGAATTCCAAAATCTAGCATAACCTTATAGTTCCAGAACAGCCAACTGGCAGAAAACTTTCTCTTTGCACAGGTATAAGTAACACTCTTTGCCTAAAAGGCAATAGTCTTTTTTTTTTTTTTTTTTTTTTTTGTGTGTGTCTTCTTTAATGTATTGTAGAAGGAGCCAGAACTTCAACAGTATCTTCATTGATGCAGTATTTGCTGAGAGGACCTTATTTGATAAAGAAAACCCATGTCTCAACATGTTTGCAAAATTAACTTTTCACTGACACTTGATTTCTATGTCTGAGTAAAGGGCCTTCAGTAGCAGCAGTGGGTAGGGAAGCAGAATAGAGAACGAGCCAGCAGAGAAACCTGAGACACAGCCAAGTTCTAGGGAAAATATGCACTATTATGGCTCATTGTAATTTAAGTTAATACAAGAGAAACCCAAGAGAGAGGTATATTTGGAATCACACCCAGAGCACTCATTCTTTTCGGAATGGGATAAGAACTTATGCACTAGTATCATCCTGTTCTTATTATTAACTCAAAAAGCTGTAGCATAAATACCAAAATTTCTGAAAAAAAAAATTGCTGCATCTATGTATTCTATGGAAGACTGTCAAACACTGGTAACGTCTGTTTAAATTATTAGGTATCATCACATATTGATATATTTTTAATGTGGGACTTGGAAAAATTCAAAGAAATCTTACATTGCGTGTGCAAAGGACACACACAAAGTCCAAGTCTCTTTTCTTTGGCACATCTGCAACTTTAATATGTCTCATGCAGTGTTTGAAATGTTTTCATGAAAAAATATAAAATGTGTATTCTTATATGTCAAGGAACATATAAACTAATTTGTGAAGTCATATGGGCTTCACTTTGCCCTCAGGCAGTCTTTGATTTTTTTTGTGTTTAGAAGATTTAAACCCCTCTGTTTTTACCAGTAGAAGGAGAACAAATGGAGTAGTGTTTCAACAACTGAAAACCATCACAAGAGACACAGATCAGGTTAGACTAGAACCAAACGAATGGCAGAAATATCACCACCACAACGCCCTGGTGCTTTAACTGGTACTTATCTGACTGATAATGGCTGAAAGCCATCTATCATTGCTTAAACTACATGATGATAAAACCAGAGTCTGGAAAATATCATTACTTGATCTATTTGGTAAACTTTCAAATATTTCAGAAGATTTGCCAGGCAAACAACATAGTATAAAATTTAGTTTTATTTAATTTGTGTTTTATTGCTTTTAAATTTAGCTTGCAAAAAAGGACATGATTAAAGACCTACAGCTGAGTGAAGGTACAAAGCTTCTGTTGTAGAAATCTGAGTGAGTCTGGGTCTGTAGATAATTTGTAGCTGCATTTTAGCCAGAAAATTGTGCTGCAGGGGTGTTTAGTGGGTTTAGATGTATGTCTGAAATCAGCTGGATAGGCTGAATGCAAGATCTGACTCAACCTTTTTCTTTATTATGGCTACTGTTGGCTGTGTCAAGGCCAATATATTGGTACATCCAGACAGGGAGACCATCCATTCCTTATTTCAAAGTAATATTACAAAATTCATTCTTTCGTTGCCAGAATGAAAGAAAGGCCCAGTCAAAAAACCAGTGCTTTACAAAAACACAAAATAAGGAACGTTTTAATTGATCTTTGTTTTCACTGTAGAATTCAGTCAAAATAAATTCAATCTTTATGTAAAACCTATCCACAAATCTTCCTTCAAAAACAGTGTCTTTTGGATTTTCTGACGATCTGTCTTGCAAACCTGAAATAAGAAACAATCCATTTAGGTTCATTTTAAATATTTTTTCTTAAAGGAAAAAAAGAGGCAGAATTTTATAAACACTGATCTTTAGTTTCACATGTGTGACCCAGTAACATTTCTGGACAAATTTCATTAACTCTTCTGTATACAGCAAATTCTTGGTACCTAGGCATGCTGCTGTGTATTGCTGAGTTTTGATGGGCAGCATGCAGGATTGGAATGTGCAACATGGGAACATTTTCTGAACTGCTCTCGGGACTGCAGAAGAGGAAGCTTCCCAGCTAAGGGGGAGGTACTGCAAAGAGGTTTTCTCTGGGCTTTAGGCAGGACAGGTCGAGGCTTTGAAGTATTTTGAAGGGAAATGAAAGTTCTGCCTCAAAAAATTGAAGTGGACGCCAGTCAGCTCCAACATTGAGATCACTGCTGGAAGACCATTTCTTTTGTATTTGGTAAAAGAGAGGAAGAGGACTGATAGTGATTTATGCAAATAGGACAGGATTTGCTTCTCAGGGAGAGATTTGATGAGTGACTGAATCTAAAGCCTCTTTTCCAAACATGTCTTCATCTCCCCAAGTCCTGTCTGAGAAGAAAGGCATGTGTAACTGACCTCAAGCAATACCAATTTTCATTTATGCAGCATGTTCAAAATCAAAATCTACCAATACTTTCTAATAATTTGCATGACAAAGATTTAAAGACTTTTAAAATTCAAAAGGTGATAAATGCAGTTTCAAAACAGCTGCAGTCATTCAAAAGGAACTGAAGTTGGGATATGCCTAGGCTTCAATTTTTCAAAGATTGTGGTTGTTTTAGTTATTTTTATGTATATATTTTTTAACTGAATAAACAACCTCTGTGTATGGGAAAATATCTAGGAGAAGAAACCCACAACACATGTAACATAGAATAGAAACATTGTTTTAAATAATGATTGATTAACATGAATTTCTGTATTTTATTTGCTCAAGAAATTCTTTCTTAAGTACCAGGAAAAATACAATAACTGTCCCAAGATTTGCTGTAGATAAAGCAAAAAAAATTTTTAATCACTCATGATGAAATTGTGATAGTAGTTCCAGCATAGCTGCTAAGAAATAAACAGAAACATTTTTATGAAACAAATGTAAAATTATGGAAAAATATATCATGACAGTTTTAAAAGTAAAAAACTATATGTAGAAAAAATTTAAAACAGTTCTGTTTTCTGAAGTTTTCTCACAGAATAATAATAATGCATCTTCATAAGAGAAAATCTCTCTATAGTCAACAATATAATCTTTTTTAAATGTAAAGAAAATGATTAATTGAAAAAGGATTTTTCTTTGTGATCACTAATGCCTTAACCTGTAAAAATATTTTAAAAAATCCAGTGATTGTTATTCCAAAGTTGAAAGAGGAAGAATAAGTTTTCTGGACAATATTTTTGAAGATGGGAAAGAAATAACAAGAGGAATATGATAATACAAGAAGAGTGTTGCAATCAGTGGTTACAACTTTGACAGTGCACCAGCTTTTGCAAAAATGTACAATAATAGTCTTGCATATAGTAAAGTATAAGACAGTGTAATAATTGCAGGTTAAGTGAATGACAAATTGTTTGCTGAGAAATGTAAATGCAAAGTACCTAAGCATCATGTTAAACTAAAAAGGGTTTCACTCAGTAACATAACCAGCTTCACAGGTATCTGACTTCATGTTTTGATTCTCACCACTGTCGGTGAGGAACAAAAACCCATTCTGGAAATCATAAGTAACACTGAGAAACTGAAACTTCTAAAAAGGTTGAATACTGTTTCTTTGTATAGAGGACTGTGCATAGAAAGATTACATGGTACATTTGGATGCTTCTAGAGTATACCAGAAATTTTTAAACACTCTACCTTACAGTTGTAGTGCTTTCAATTAATAAAACCTTCTGGAGCTCTTCATCTCTCTTCTTAACTCAAGGCTGTAATCAAGAGAATGTTCTCCTTCTGTAGATAGACATGCAAACAGAAGCTGTTTGATATTGATTCTGATGTGCCTGAGCTAAAGATTAGAATTAATTAAAACCATGTGCAACAAAATGAATTAATTTAGAACAATTATGTATGGAAATTATACAGACAAATAAGCATAATTTAAAAAGTAAATTCAAGTATCAAATAATTTAATTGAATGCTTGAGGGTTTAATTGCATGCTTCAGGGTGTTTTAAACAAATGATAGAAAAAATGTTATGTGCTAACAAAAGTGCTGCATCCTCTAAAGCACTGCCTTTCATTTTTCACATTGTTCCATACTCCCATTCTAGGAAGACTGCCATGCTGTTTCAGAGACACTTCTTAGTCAGAAGGGATTTGTACACATACAGATCCTTTCCAAGACTGGCCCTTTATTTCAGAATTTTACCAGAAGAGTAAAGACTTGAAACAGGCACTGTTAGTAAATCAACAGCATTGAGAATACACGGAAGTGATTAAGCATCAGCTGGTGTATTTAGAGATTGACAAATAGCTCAGAAAGCAAAGATATTTAATGCAGAGCAATGGATAACAACACTATGGGCACTAGAAATATCACAGGGCAGCCAGACAGCATCATGAGCTTGTATAAATATCACCAATATGTCTTCCAGAAAGTTAATTCAGAAATAACTTCTAAACTGTCAAGCAATGTGGAAATGGACCAAATGGATTAAAGAATGCAAAAGCAATAGAGGTAGCTCAAAAGTAGTGGTAGCTGTGAATCACCTTTGATTGACACCATTGCCTGTAGCAAGGAATTTTTGATTCTGTTAATTTCATTAACCACAATATTTGAAAATATGCTTTGGGAAACCATGAGGATACAATGACTAGTTCTGGGGAACAGTACACTGACTCATCTCTCACTGAAGTCAATGGAAAAACTCTGATTTACTTCAACAGGTTTGACCAGCTGCATGTCTGAAACAAACAAAATCTTTGACAGGCTTTCATACATCATGAGATAAAAATATCCTCAGATTGGGGTTTTGAACTTCTCTGTAAGTAAGATTTTTGACTTTAAAATACCAGAGATAGACCTTCTATTTAACCTTGGACAACTCACACGAGTTGCTGTAAATATCCTTCTTCCCTCCACTGCTAGTTGGCCAATATTTGGTGACACTGAAAATTATTTGTGAAGAAGAGTGGCATGCCCTGACAGTCTCCCACGCTCACCAAGGACACAAAGCTCTACAGAAACCTCCTTTTGTGTTCTCAGATTTAAAAAACCATTAATCAAAATTATCTCCTCTAATAATAAAAGGACCCATCATCTAGCTAAAAATAAACACTGGAAACAAAACATAAAAACTGCAAACTTTAATTAGAAACACAGAAAACTGAACATGTCTGATTCAAATCTTTGGCTTGAGTTTTGACCTTCAAAATAGCACAGCAGATCTTGGCTACATGCTGGATTTGTCCTGGACAGGCACCAGGAGCATCCAGGCTTCTCAACACTGCTCAGCCCCCAGCCCAGGGCAGCCTGGGAGAACATTTTTCCCAGGTTCTCCTCACCCATGCACAGGAGGGAGAAGATGCTTGCTTTGGCTGATCCACTCCAGACACCACACCAAGCTTCCTGTCTCTGCCCTCAGCTTAAAGAGTAGCCTAGAATATTTGTCTAAGTCTTGAGTTTGCTCTTTTAGGTGCTTTTGAAGGGAGTAGAGTGTCTCGTCATTTCTTCAGCTGGTTTTTCATGTGGTCAGTGAGAAAAAGGGAAGCGAAGAGTGGCTGTAGTTAGTGGGAAGAAATTGTCCTTTTAATCAGAATGTCAGGAATTTTGACTTCCTTGGTAGTTGTTGCAGGGCACTTGCTAAGATATTCCTGTTGTGACTGAGTTCAGAACCTCCTGTTCTGGAGACAAATACTTTCCTCTGACTTTAATTTGTCAGACCAGGTGATATCTCTCTCTAAGATACCTAATATTTCTATGCATTTCATTGCATTAGTATATATGAAGTCATAAAGAAATCTTGCTTCAAATATGGGAATTTTTCCGAGGCTGGGGCTGCTTCTCTGTACAAGGGGTTCCAGTCACCAAACAGTGGGGCCACTTGTCATAATACTAAGAAACAACAATGGAATAACTATCCTTAGCGTTTTTTTCCCTTTATGATGGACATCTAGTTACATTGCAACAGAAAGAAATATAGGAAGGCATATATGGCAATTTAAACTGATAGAATTCCATGTTACATTTTTTCCTCTAAGTTCTTTAGATGTGTCAAGAATTAATTAATTTTTCTTTTTCATGATGGTCTTGATCTGTCAAGCATGTTAAAGGCAGTAATTTTATGATTAACTGTTAGGATTGGAATCTAAATGGCTTCTTTCAGCTATCTTGCCTCCCTCATACATACATACGAGCACAGTACACAGAATTGATAAGAGTGCACCTTTTATCTAACTTTTTCAAACACTAATCTTTTCATAGCATGCAATTGAACTGGTAAAGAGGGACACAACTATCTTTTAAAATACTTATGAACAATTGTCTTATAAATTTTTATGCAGCCACATAGTGGCTGACATTTGTTGATGCTCGAACTACTATGTCATGAATTTAAATTAGTTTGTGAATTCTTTTGTCCTTTCTGATTAACTCTTGTATTGCCAGGTACAGTTTGTACTGAGACATGGGGGTCTAGAGGAGAAAGGTTTTAAAATAAATGTAGAACCCAACTATTTGCATGTCACCTAGAGTAGCATTGCTGAATCATATGTGAGGCAGTTTGTGAAAAGAATTTTTTTGAGGTCCTGGCAGATAGATGTTTCTGTCAGTGACTGTGCTAGCCTGGGTTAGTTTAGCCAAGGCTGTGTGCCAGCCAGGATCCCTAAACATACAGGTCTACTCTTCCCTTAAAGTGAGCTCAGGCCCTGTGGGCAGGCACACTGCATACCTGGGCAAGTACAAAGGACAAATCTCTGTTCCTTCTCTCTGAAAACAATGAGAAATTCTGATTCAGCTAAAAGGCAATAAAGATAATTCTGTGTTTTCAAAGAAAAATAAAATAGGAATTTCCAAAACTGAGATAAAAAATACACAAAGATACAAAACTGAATTCATTAAGAGGACTTTGAGGACGAGAAATTCAGAAAGGAATACAAAATAGGATGAATGTAAAAATGTTATAAATCTGTAAGAATAAAAGTAACAGCAACTAAGGTGCAAAAAGAATTTTTAAAAGAAGAGCCTGTATAGTATCACAAAAATCTAAATAAGAGAATTAAAAGAAGGTGATAAAGAACACTTTGATTAAAGCATAAGAAAATAAAGATCAGGCTAGGGATAATATACATCATATGTGTACGCAAATCAGCAGAGACCTGTAAATTTTATATCAAGCTTTCAAAGGTCTAACTAAAGCAATCTGCAAAATATCAGGATTGTTCTGAGAATTTATGGGGCATAGAAACTGGCACAGACATTGTCCATCTTCTGGCTGTGTAGCTTAAATTTGCCTCCTAGAAGTTATCAGTACACATTACATAATTCTCAATGTGTATGGCAGGACTGATCTTTTCAGAGTTAGTCCAAAGCTCCATTGAGTTCTCTATCTTTTCTCCTGAAGTGGCCAATAATAGGTACTCAGTAAGAGAATAAAAATGGAGAATACTTAAAAAACAAATTTTCCAGCATACTCTTCCAATCTTCAGTAACCAGTGGCCTAAGTATTCTTTTGTGTTTAGTAGTCTACAGTGGATTTATAACTCCTTATTGTGCCTGGTTTCCTCTTGGACACCTGAAACCTTTTATCATGAACACAATCATGCAGCACAGAGTTCTGCATCTAATGCACAGGTTCTGTAAGGGACCATAAAAGGGAAAAAAAATAAACCAAATTACCTTGCAGGACTGATAGGATAAGAGTGTCAGAAAGTCAGTTCTGTTTTCATGACAGAACTCTTCCAGTGATTAAAGAACAGTGGATGAGATGATATACTATGATTTTGGGAAGTGATGGATTTTGCCCCTGTGAGTTTTCCATAAGCAAAGTAAGAAAATGTATTATATGTAGAAAGAGCTGAAAAAAGGAACTATATGTTGCTTGCTAACAAAGCAGGGAGGTGGTCCTGATAGAAGCCTGAAAGGTACTGATGATGTTTTTATTAAGATGAATGATGTCACCCATTTTGGAGGGTTGAATAATACTCTTGCAAAAGTTGCTTGTGACATGAAGGGAAAAGAATTGCAAGTGTCAGTGGGTGCATTTGTATCAGTAGAAAAAAAAAAGAAAAATCTTTCCAGAAAACTCCTATGGAAATAAAGATCTGTGTGAACATTTCAGGACAGAATTTCCAAAATACTGCAAATAGTTTTAACTCTCAGATCAGTTTCTGATGCAGCAACATGCTTACCTCAGAAAAGTACATGTAATTTCAGGTTGAGTGGTTTTTATTCTGAACTGAAGTGTAACTACACTGTTGTCAGTGGAATAAGGCCAAACTCCACCACCAGTTAAAGATCTGGTGCTTGTGTTTATTTTTTTTTACAAAGAAAAATGTAGATCATAATGGAAAGTTTAATAAAAGACACTCTCTGATAAGGTTGCTGGGTGAAAGATTTGACAAAGTATTTTGGGATAGAGAAGTTCTGAAACACACTGGATCCAAAGCAATGGTCAATTTGTGAATGTTAATTATACATGTTAAATGTTAAATATTAATTATATATGAAACACATTAATGCATTTGTGTAATAAAGCCAGAGCTAGCTGAATGCCAAGTGATTCCAGAATGGAATCCAATGGGCTGAAAGTTCAGGGTGCTTGTTGGCCAGTGAGCAGCCATATGAAACCTTACTCTCTTGACATTCAAATGGGATCCTGCAGGCCAGAGCTACAAAGGAATTTAGGTTCCCCAATCTTTTATAGAATCCCAGAGTAAGATGCTTAAATAGAGGTTGGGAGCCTGAAATCTTTGTATGTCTTGGCTTGTATATGCAACATTTTCTATAGACTTGTGCACAAATCACAACCACGAAGGAACACCTGGGGAGGGAGAAAGAGGAACTGATCTCAGAGCTTCATATGTTTTTTATTACTGGGTAACTCTTTCCATGCAGTGTATATGTACAGAATGGTGGCTGCACTTGGAGTCTGGCTCCCAGGGAGGGCAGCTTACATCACAGAGTTGGGGATAAGCAGCCAAAAGTTCAGCACTATTTAGTAAAACCCAGACCAAGCTACTTGATCTTCAGACATAGAAAATACATCTTTTGCAGTGCTGTGGAGTTCTTTATTAGCTGTCAGTAGATATGGCGTGACTTGCATCCCAGTTTCCCATGGCTGCAGTGTGTCGCCAGAAGTATCTGTTAATTTTGAATATGCTCTGTGTTGGTGGATTGGGTGCAGGACAAGGCTGAAATGTCAAGAAATTAATCTGAAATGTGCTGGATTTCTTCCAACCTGTGAGATCCAGCCCATACTGCAGGTGGTGGTCCTTTAAAACAGTTGTTTTTCACAAATCATTCTGCCTGTTCATTAATTTAATGAACCAGAGGGACATTTCCCTGCAGTCTTTTTTTAAGAAAAGGGCTATCCAGACCTACATGTCCGCTCTCCACAGTCTGCAAAGAGTTACACTTCCCTCATCAATCTATATGTGAAGACAGAGAATTCATTGGACATTGTGGAGCAGCCAGCTGAGAAGGGAGA
Organism: Prinia subflava; assembly: GCF_021018805.1. Taxonomy (NCBI): domain Eukaryota; kingdom Metazoa; phylum Chordata; class Aves; order Passeriformes; family Cisticolidae; genus Prinia; species Prinia subflava. Next base: position 52,332,269 of record NC_086251.1, on the reverse strand, counting down.
CCAGATCTGTAAGAAGCATTAAGATTCAATGCCATTGAATGTGAAAGTTAAGATATTTCACTTCAAATTTCTGAAACTGCAAAATTTTCTCATTTTTAAAGCTCTATAGAACAGTTTAGACAAAAACCCAGATCAGCAGTAATTAACATCTACAGAGTTCACCTACTCGGCAGACTTTGTCCTGTTCATTAAATAGGTCAGCATTTTCAAATGAGATTCTAAACTGAAGGCTCCAGGCAGGACTTGCTAACACACAATAAGTGCCCTGTTTTGGTTTTTTTTAAATTTTTTATTTTTTTTGCTGTGTGTGTGAAAGTCTAGGGGTTCCAACATTTATGTAGTCTGAAATCAGAGCAAGAATAACATACTCCCATTTTTGTTTTCTGAGGAAATGATTTAGAGAGAAGGTGCTATCTAAGAAGGTGCACCAGACAAATGATTGGATCTTGGACCTAGAAACTCTTAGTAAGCACCTTCCCTGCAACTAAATTACCAAACAAGTTTTTCTGCAGTCTCTGCCACCATCAGTGTTCATGTAAACAATCCAGTGTTGATTGAAGAAGATAAAAAGGAGAGACATTTAACCTAGATACATCTGGGAAGTGTGAGAACTGATTTGAGCCCTTGTTCAAACTGTTCAGATCACTAGGTCCTGCATACTATGGCACAAATGTCTTCAGTTGCACCCTGACTCTGAGATGATTTCAGATTCAAAGCAGTGTGTTTCTGTGGGCTATGTAGAATTTGCTGCCTTAGCAGATTCAGTGCTTCTCCAGAGGGGTCTTTAGAAGGGACATTCCAGATGAGGTTCTCCATGGTGCTGAGTGCGTGCGTGTCAACAGTCCCCACTGCCTCTTCTCACTGGCAAGGATTTACAACAGCTTTTGACCTCAAAAATGCTGGAAGGCATGAGTTGCATGATCATTTTTGATTCCTGCAATTTCCCTACAAACAAGGGCTAACCTATAGCTTACAAATTCAGATAATTCAGCAGGGAGCATATACTTGGAAAGAAGAAATGATAGATGAGATGGGATATAAAAGAGCTTTTGTACAGCAAACCAGATTAAAACTGTGTTTCCTCCTCAGTGCCTTTGTGTTGTAAGGTCACCTCTATGGTGGAGAGAAACAATACTGGCACTTAGACAAGATTAAGAGCAAGAGGGCATGGCTGCAATCTAAGTTTGGGAGGGGCAGACAGTACTTTGAGGAAGGAGAGGAATTAGGGACTTATGAGAAAGAACACTGTAAGCAAGCTACGGAAATGAAGGGCAATTTTAAAAGAAGTTGGCTGACTATGAGCATGAGCTGGCTATTTAAGAAACTTGGGTTCACTTTCTCTTGTGCCAGGTACAAACTGTCTCATCTGCTTCAGGGAATAAGTCTAAGATGTCACAAGATGAGAACCTAGTGTAGTTTGGAGAAGTTGGAAAACTTATGTAAGACATAATTTTATTCATCAGTCTAAAATCAGGTAGTTATTCACTCGCTGTCTGCAAGGTAATTTAGTCCTTGAGGAGAGACAAAAAATGCCCAGACTACACTGAAAGAAGACTGCATCCTTCTTTCCCTTCCCCTCTACCACTATCCCATCCATTGCCTTTCCTCTACAATTGCGAGTCTTTGTGCAGCTAGTCAGTGAAGGTGATTGGGAAAAGAACCAGTTTAAAAATAAACCTTCAGCTGGGTTAGTGGTAGCCTGGACTGGTTTCCTGATCTGGGCCGCAGTGCAGCCAGCATGGCTGGCGGTGTCTGTATCTCTCTGTACGGGCGCAGTCCCTGCCTTCTGTGATTTGCATTAGCGCTGCAGCTGCCGCATGTGTGCGCCGCAGGACTCTCAGACCACACTAAGGAACACCGTGCTATGGAAAGAGAGGGCTGGGTCTTCCATGTGGGGAAATAACACTGTATTCAACTGGAAATGTTTTACTGGAAGTGTGTCTACTGCCATCATTCAGGCTAAGCTTACACAAAATAACTCAGTGACTGAAATATGCATGTCATAAAACTACCTGTGCTAATTTCAGACTTTTCTGTGATTTCATGACTATCGTAAATGTTCTTATTCTCATATAGCACTGCCAATTAATGAGCTTTCTAATTCTGTTCAGAAACTATCATGAAGCATTCGTCCTGTCCTGAAGAATGACCCTTTCTGATGGGCCTTCCTAAATCTCAGAAGAGAGGTTTGAAAATAGGGAATACAAAACCCAAGGTTTTTACTGCATTTAAAAAACCATTTTCTACTCATTACCACTCAACTTCACTTTTTCAGTTCTGCTATCAGTCTAGTTGCACAGCTGTGCTGTCTCAAATTCAGTTGTACTCTAATCCTGCAGTTCTGCCCATCTTGTCACCACCTCTGTCTCTGCTTAAACTCTCCTTTTTTCTTGACAGGTCTTAGCAGGTTCTTTCTTTCTTTCTTTCTTTCTTTCTTTCTTTCTTTCTTTCTTTCTTTTCTTTCTTTCTTTCTTTCTTTCTTTCTTTCTTTCTTTCTTCTTTCTTTCTTTCTTTCTTTCTTTCTTTCTTTCTTTCTTTCTTTCTTTCTTTCTTTCTTTCTTTCTTTCTTCTTCTTTCTTTCTTTCTCTTTCTTTCTTTCTTTCTTTCTTTCTTTCTTTCTTTCTTTCTTTCTTTTCTTTCTTTCTTTCTCTCTTTCTCTCTTTCTTTCTTTCTCTCTTTCTTTCTTTCTTTCTTTCTCTCTTTCTTTCTTTCTTTCTTTCTTTCTTTCTTTCTTTCTTTCTTTCTTTCTTTCTTTCTTTCTTTTTCTTCTTCTTTCTTTCTTTCTCTTTTCTTCTTCTTTCTTTCTTTCTTTCTTTCTTTCTTTCTTTCTTTCTTTCTTCTCTTTCTTTCTTTCTTTCTTTCTTTCTTTCTTTCTTTCTTTCTTCTTTCTTTCTTTCTTTCTCGCTCTCTTGCTTTCTCTCTTTCTTTCTGTCTTTTTTTTTTTTCCTTTTTTTTCTTTTTTTTTCTTTTTTTTTTTTTAAAGCATGTGACATGATATTTCCTGTTCCTATTAGCTTGGGGCCCTTTCCCTATTTTGCAGATTTATCCTTCATGGTTGTGCACACAAACATGCTTCATGTGTTTTTTCTGTTTGCATCCTCTACCCTCTTTCTTCCCAGCTCATCTCCCATGTGCCCATTCTCTTATGTTGTTCCTTTCCTTGACCTCTTGGTCTCCTCTCATTTGTTGTTTTCACTGTTTCTAGTCTGTTCTACTTGCTATACCATATGTTAAATGTCTCACATCATAAATAAAACACTTTTGACTCCTTCCATCTCTAGCTACTGGCCCATCTGCAGTTGTTCTTTCATCTCTAAGCTTTCTGAATATGCTGTTTACACTTTTTCTTCCTAGAGCTTTTCCAATCTGGCTTCCCTCCTCTGCCCTTAAATGAAACCATTCTTTCCACAACATCTAATGGCATCTATTTGCCAGATCTCAGACTCACTGCTATAACCGTAACTTCTCTTGGCCTCTCTGCTTCTGCTGTCCTTGAAATCTCTCTGGGATTCATCAGGTCTGGCTTTCCTTGGCTGCTTCTCTAATCATTTCTTTAATGCATCCTCTGGAGGATCCTCTGGTTCTTGGTAAAGAAATTGAGGGTTTTTTAGCCTTGTGTAATTTTACCCACAACCAAAAACTCCCTTGTCATCTCTTTGTTGAAGATTCACAGATCTCGCAACAGATCCCTGTCTCCTTCTGTCCTAAATAAACTTTTAGTCTGACACCTTTATAAACGATTTACTATTTAAACTTAATTTGGCTGAATGGCAGATTTTTCTACCACAGACCTTTTCCCTATGCTCTTCTCACTAACTGTGGACTTTAGTGTGGTTGACATCCCTCCTCTGATTATCATCTAGATCCTCACGGCCAAGCAATATATAAAATTAACAAAAATGTAATCTCCAAGACATAATGTTTCCTAGACATGCAGGTTGCTGTAACTCTTATCACAGAATCAGAGAACCACAGAATAGTTTGGATTGGAAGGCATCTTTAATGGCCATTTAGTTCCACCCCCCTGCTATGACCAGGGACACCTTCAACTAGATCAGGTTGCTCAGAGCCCCATCCAACCTGGCGTTGAATATTTCCAGGGATGGGACACCCACCATCTCTCTGGGAAGTCTGTTCTAGTGCTTTGCTACTCTCACAGTTAAGAATTTCTTTCTAATATCTAATCTACACTCTTCCAGTTTGATGACATTACCCCTTGTCTTATCACCGTCACCCCTATTAAAAAGTTTGCCTTTTCCTTCTACTCTTCTTTTTTTCTGACAAACTCTGTAGTATATTTTTCTCAGACCCTATTGGTCCCCTAATGTTCATTCAGGAAGCAGGAGAAAAAGCAATATCCCTACTTCAAAGTTCAGGGATGTTTCATGTATCTCTCATGTACATCTGCCTTCATAGCCTTCAGTTATATTCTCCTTTAATCCATCAATAAGAGCACTCTCCACTGTCAGAGTCAAAGCTCTTTATACCTACTTCCATTTGCCATATATTATAAACTCCCACTGTCCCCTGTTAACTTCTCAGACGAGGATCCTTGTGGTTTTGATGGCCAAATTTCCTGTAAAATATCTGTAAAGCTGCCTCTTTGCTTTGCCTCAAATCCCTCTCTAAATCCCTTTCCTTTGGGAAGCACGGTTAGGGAGCTTAAAGTGATGATACTAAAGTTTCAGGTTTTCTTTCTTTTCCTTTGTTTTATTCCACTGCTTACCCTAGACAACTAGAGTAATTTTTTTCATATCTTTTCATCTTTTTTATTCCATCTATATTCACTACATTCTAATTATAACATCTATAAGAAACAGAAAAAATAACAATCACAATTGCACAGTAGTTAATTTTGAAGGTTCTTTGAATGCACAAAGCTTTTTGCATATGTGTATATATATGTATATATATGTGACTGGTGACATGAGATAGGAAAGGCAAATATTCTACGTAAAACTTTAAAAAAGTGGGAAATTTAAATGAATAATAGAATGGATGTTGTCATATACCCGCTGTCAGTGTCCAGATTTTGTTTTTATCACAAAATTGAATACCTGATGTGTTTGCATCAGGTGTTTGTTTGCATGTGTATATCTCTCTCTATATATATATAAATAAATGTGTGTGTATATATATATATATAGCGTACATGATATTCTACTTGGCTGGTAGTATGTGTTGAACTTTTGGTGTACTGTGTGAAAGGTGGAAAAGATATGTGAAATAGTTAAAGTGGTATTGACTGATGAATGAGTAGGTCTTAGTAAAAGGAGATAGTGTTTTATTCTGCCAAGCGAAGTTATCCTTTGTGTGGGGCAGGCATTCTGAACCTTTTTTTTTTTTTTCACTTGGTGTGTGGTCATCCTGAAATGCTTTAGAAATGTCTAGTTTTCTTCTTGTGAAGCAGATTTGTTTTTCTTTCCCTCTTTCTTTCTTTTTTTCCATTTTGGTGGATACTTCATTTTCCTGGTAGGGAGCTGTTGTCTTGTGGATTTTAAGTTTTTAGAAGTAATATGTGTTTGAGCAGGAAAGAAGCAGATCCTCAGTAGTTAGCAACTGGCAAAGGTATTTTGAATACGAGGCTTATTTGAAGATATTTCTCATGATATTTATACATTTCATATAAATTAAAAGCCAAAACCAATTTATTATTAAATTATTAAGTAATATTTGGAGAATAATAGTTTTGTTTTCAAAACTAGGATTTTTAAAAAATAATTTTCAAAAATGCCTATCAGAAATCAACATAGTTCTCTTTCCAGTTAGGATCAAACTACACCTTAGAGTAAGCTTTTCAGAATATGTTAGGCTGCCCACAAACAAATGTATGCAAATGCATCTGTATTATCTTTTTGCAGATGAAAATCCTATTTTAAAGTATAAAGGTCTGGTCTGAATCAAGGATGGGCCCTCAGCTACAGAGGTTCATTCCAGATTGCCTAACCTGGATGGCATTTCTTGTTTGCCTGTTATGTCCAAGAGCACTGCGTTACGAGTTGCACACATATGGAGAAATTGGAAGGCTCCTTCCTCACATCCTAAATGAACAACTATGGGGTTCATGATTACAAGATAAAATTCAACAATGGTTTCCTTTTCAAGAGAAGAAATTAAGTCTGTTGCTGCTGGAAAATGCCACAGTTGTGGAAGTTCCATCCAAATTGAAAGAAACTCAGTAAATGAGTTAGGCTAGAAGGTTGTTGAGGGTACTGGAGAGCCTCTTCTGTGGTAAGAATGAGATTGGTATGTTTATCTTAGTGATATGGAGGCTGAGAGATTTAAAACCTCTCCCTCAGTGCTCATGGGAAGAGGGCATTTCAGGCTATTTCAATGCAAGGGGAGATGAGCACATGCTAGTTGTGACAATATTTGTGCTGTTATCTACAAGAAAATGCTAGTGGTCAGAGTTTTCAGATGTCATTCTTAGTAACCTACAGATCACAACCCATGTCCAAGCCCTATTAGTTTCATTATGGAGCCTATTACAGTCCTGGAAAAAGTATGTTCAACTTGCTTCTGTAACAGGCATGTGGATTTGCTGTTCCAAAGGGCCCCTTCCCATCCTCCATCCTTATAATAACTTACAACACATGAAGATGTACTTTATTGATCCATATTTTTTTTTAAAAAAATTCACAGTGTTCATGTCCTCTTTGCTTTCTAAGGCAATTTTACATGGGAGTTTGGTAAACCATCTAATGTTAGAAGCTGATGGCCAGCTCAATGACCATGCAGAACAATGGTGGAAACCTCAGAAAAGGTTAGGAGAATTATTACTAAAAATTTAATCTCTACATAAGTCTAAGAAATGAGTGCAAACTAACTAAAAATTTGAAGACAACTCTCTGAATACCACTGCACATACCACTGGCAAGGGACACGTCTCTAAGCTGTCTTCAGACTCCAGAATAAATAAATAAAATATTTCAGAGAGAAGAGGGCTGTATACGTTGGCAGTGTTTCCTGACTTTGTGTGTAAAACCGAGCACGATTCGAACTTCCACTAGGTAAAGACACTGACACAAGAAACTCATTTAAACTGGTCAAATTCTAACAAACATTTTCTGTGAAATTTTGGTGAGGTGGAGTTTGCCAGAAGTTTTTCCAGGAATTAACAACCTCCAAAGACTGCAAACACTTTTTCTTCTGAACATCTCTAGCCAGAATCTTTCTCCAAAACTCATAAAGCAAGAACTTGAGAAAACCTGCCTGAAAAGCAGTCTGCTTTGTAGAAATATAGTAAGAACTTGCCAATCTTTGAAGCCAGAGAGAACCTAAATAAAGGCAGTGAAGACTTTGTGTTCATTGTGCTTCCCAAGCACTATGGAAGAAAATGAACAAGTTTTAAACAATCCACTGGGGGACTTGACCTTTTTCTATACTCCCTCTTCTTCTTCCAACCTCCTGATTTCTCTATAGGAAAGTCATATAAATGGCTGATCTTGGTTCATCTCTATTTAAACTTACTCCTTTGGGCCTCTCTCCCTACTCTCTTTCCCTACTCTTAGCCCTTAGTAATCAAAACTTGGCTTATACTCATTCCAGCTCACCCCCCAAAATCAAACAAATAAAACACCCACATTCAGTATGAGATCACGTTGCTTGGTGATCTCAGTTCTGGTGTTACCTTACACTTTCAGCTGGTCAATTATCTCTTTGGAGCAGTTTGAAGTGTTCTATTGGCCTATTGACTCACTGGTACAATATTTGCTCACTTATAGCAAGCCTAATGGATAAATGGCACTGAGCACGTAATCTTGGAAGATACGCACTTGCCAAGATCTCTGGCAAGAATCAGCTCTGTACAAAACTTAGAGGCAAAAGTTGGTCTGTGTTTTGCTTTTGTTTTTGTTGAGTTTTTTGTTTGTTTGTTTGTTTGTTTTTGTTTAGATTTTTTTTAAGGTTTTTTTTTTTTAATGTGAGAAGAAATTCAACATTTTTAACTCAAAAAGGATTTTAAATTTTGACACTGTGCACAGTCTCAATAAGGACAAGGGCTGTGAGAAATGGGATGACATTTTGTTGCATAATTTTAAATGGAATGAGATTTACATATATTTTTATTAAGAACAATGCACGGAGCATGCATTCTTGGAGGAGATTCATTTGTCAAAAGTTCAAAAACTTGGCGAGCACAACTATGTTAAATGTCCAGTCAAACTTTTAGGGAGGCAATTATGTAAGATAAAATGGTCATTTGTGCCTATGCAGTCATTCATGTTCTCCTGACGTAGACCTTAAGATTTTAAAGTTTAGACCTTAAAATTTTACTGCCATCTCACAACACTTGACCTTTGGGATGTTTTAATCACACTTTCAGAAGTCTTACTAAAGAATGGTTAATTCTGTGGTGCATGAAATTCGGACAATACTAACTTCATTCTTTTTCTTAATGGAACACATTTTTACTATTTTGCAAGCCATCCGCAAGTTATTGCTCCACGGTTGGTTTTAAAATACAGTTAGGAAAATCAAAACAAGTGAAAATCAAAACAAGTCTTGATTACAAATTAATTATGCAGTGAAATAAATTAAAATACAAAATAAAATGAAGTAGCTTCTCAAGTGAAATGTTTAATCAGTTTCAAGTGTTCTGAAGAGAAATGATAAATGATATAGCACCTTTTACAGAAAATCTTAAATATGTTAAAAATTTTGTAGACTGTAGCCGCATAAATAGTTACAGTTAATTTAAAATAGCTTTCAAAGTACTACAGCAAGATAGGGTTTGGCATAACATAGTCGAATAGAAAGAAAGTTCTATTTTTTCTTCCTTTCTTTCCTTCTTTTCCTGCCATACCTACAGCTTGTATCTGATTTATCATCAAATTATGTACAACAGAAGTCTTGACCTGTTGGAATGATGTTCACGAACCAGAATTGTGTGTGTAGGCATCTTCAGATAATCTGACTCCTGACCATTCAATTACAGTCCACTCAGGCACAGCCTTGCCCTCAGCTAGACCGAGGACTTCATTGCACCTGACAGGCACCTTAGTCTTTTTGTCCATGTGTTACTGAATTCCTTGTCCCAGTTAGATTCTGTTGGATAAAGATGGCCTTGGTTTCTCACTGGTACTAATTCAAACATAATGTGATTTTGATCCCTTTGAACCATAGTTATAAAATTAATAATAGTAATAACAGGAGCAACATGAATAGAGGAATATCTGACAGGTAATTACTGTGGGCATACATGGGACATTCCTTTATTTTCTGTTGAAGTTAAGCATAGTTTATTTTAATATTTTCCATCCTCAAGTATTTTTTCCACCATTATTTAAAAACTGTATAGTTTATCTTCAGTCAAGTTGCAATGGTTCCAAGCTGCCGCTGTGGAACAGACAATCCACAGTCTAAGCAGAAGGACAATTCAAGGACAGTTCTGAAGCCCAAAGCTATAGGATCACTCTGCATCAGAGTTACATCCCTGATGGTCTGAGTTGTGTGCCAAAACCCACTTCAAAACTAAGAAACAAATAACAGTTCCAGAAGAAATCTGTTCATATCCTCAGGAATTCTGGAATCCCTTTGGCCTACCATCAACACTTCTATTCTACAGCAGATGACAAAGTTTTTTCTTGTCTTTATCATGAACTGATCAACATAAACGCCAGTTGAGATTTTTTTCCCATATTCCTTCATTTCCATTTTGATTTCTGAAAGCTATTCCCAAAATGTTGTGCTACTTCCCAGTTAAAGACAACTCGACGCCAGTCACTGAAATGTAAGACTATGTATATGCTAAATTTGAAAGAATTCTGTGTTTTGACACCATCTTGTCTATATAAGGTTTGTGTTGAATACCTAAGCAGTAAATACCTGTAAAAAAACGTCTCTCACTTCCTTTTATTCAGTGCACACTGCTGAAATATGCACTTTCTGTCATTTAGTCTTGGTGATGATGTTCTTTCATTCACGTCCCTTTGTGGAAAATATTTACAAAACCTCCCAAAGTCTGTCAAGCAGGACCTTGAAATTGTGGTTAAAGTTTGTTACAGGTGCCAACAAATATCTCCTAAATGAAATTAAGGATATGGCATGCCTTCAGAAGAAATGAATTCTAAGACCAATTCTGTCAATTGAATCAATCAATTTTCCTTCAAACAACCTTGTACCAGAGATTTGAATTATCTGTGTGACTCATGAGAGTTTGATCAGCAGCTGTGATGGGGAGCTTAGCCCCAAAACACATCAGAATGACCACATATTTTGTCGCCTTTTTGATCAAAGGAAAACACTCACTTACTTGACGTAGCTTTCCCACAATAATTGCATGTTAGAGAAAACCAAACCAAAGCATCTGATGCCCTGAGTAAATAGGCACAATCAAAGGACAGAACAAACAACGTAACATGCTGTTCCACCTCAAATGCTCTTGCTTCCCTCCTTTGCTCTTTTACTCTTCGAAAATGCCTTGGAACATGACCATCATTACACACTAAAATGATTCAGGGAAATTTTCACCAAACAAGGAATAAATTATGAAGACCCACAGTGAGAGTGCCTATGTTATTTCATCCCATGTGGTGACATGCACTATGGCCAAACATGTCAAACAGTTACCTCTCAGAATTTTAAACTCAAACAGAATTGATGCCTATGTCTCTATTTGACTATCTCCCGTCTTTGACTGTCTCCCTTATCCTTGAATTTCTTTGATTTTTCAATCTGTGTATCTCATCTGGATTTCTTGTAGATTGTAGAGATACTTTACATAGAATTTACATAGCCACATACATAATATTCTAGGATTTAATGGCCAGGTGACCCTTGTGTTACATTTCCCAAGCAGTCTCTGAAGAGTTAAGAGCTCTGGATCTGTCTGTAGCACAGAGGAAAGACTAGCCATGGATTCCAGCATTGCTTTTTATTATGTTGCAGCTGTACTGCACTCAATTCTACTTGGACAAATTCCTGAACAAGAATCTATTTCCCTCACTTCACTTTTGGAATAAGTACTGTTTTGGTTTTTGGCTCGGCTTTGAAGCAATGTTCTTTTTGTCAGTATTGAAGGAATGAAGGGTATATTTAAAGAATAAACTTGGGATGTGTTTGGTGATTTTGATTTAGGATGTAGGAATAAGGTTCTCAAGGGATGGAAAACTTGAATTCTAAAAATAACGAGCATCTAATGTTTAGTGGAGGTATTATTATTGCATTGACTCATATGGGCCTTGCTTGATTTACTTGTCTCTTCAGGAACAGAGAATTTATTTACAATGTAACAATATTTATAGCAGTTACAATTTATAAGTGCTTTATTCCAGTAGTTATTTAAATAAAAGTATTAAAATTCATATATAATATGATATATTGGCTGTCATACCTAGAGAATCCATTGGCCAGGGTTTAGTTTACTGCAGTTCTTAAACACTGATACAAAATCACTCATTCACTTGTGTGATTTTTAGCTGGGTGCAAAGCCTCAATAAGTTAAGTTCTCTGAATATTTAGGTCACTTTAGTCTACCTGTAGACTATTTAAAAAAGACAGTTCTTGATTGCCATTTCCTCTTTGAGGCCCTAACAGAGTTAAACCTCAAGATACACGAGATTTGATGTTTCTCCATAGGACATCCATAAGTTGCTTATCCCATCCAATCCCTGCACTAAGAACTGTATTAACTCCATGGTCCCAAGAGTCACTCTACAGCAGAGTCATATTTTGGATCTAAACATTTCCTTTGTAAAATAGCAACGTGGAGAGAAAACAGCAGTACAACACAATTATAGCTTAAAGTTACCACTTTGTTCATTGCCTACAGGCATTTACATATATTTAATGGTATGCTTCACTGCTGGGTGAAGGTAATCCATACAGCAGAACAATATCTGCCAAAGAGGTTGGCCAAGAGCTGTTCTTCAGTTGCATTGTGGCTTGCAATTATGGAGTTGGAAAGAAGAAATTGTGACAAAATAGCAAAAATAAAGTAGACCCTAAACCAGAAAAATCAAAGGAAACAAAGCTCATTTTCCGACAGGGTGAATTATTGACCACTCTTGCCAATAATGGATAAAGAATTTATTTCAGATTTCCTTTGGAAAGGTCAGCTTTCAAAATTAAATCTTTTGATTGATGCCAGTAACTAAACAGACAAGTCCCTTAGCAGAGGGTGTGAATCTCTAATTGGACAGAGGAAATCAGACTTTTAATGAGAAACTCTGCACATCTCTGCTTGTAAGAGCAAGTATACATTGACCAATGACTTTCACTGGTGTGTTTAAAGACTAAGTATTGGGCAATCACCTAATAGTAGGTCATGCAACAACTCACTTCATGCAGGCTGGCCCTTTGCATTGCCACAAATTATGAAGTGCTTCCCACCATGAGCCACACAATGTTAATCCCTCATCCACATTTATTCAGAGAGGTATTTTGGTCTGCAAGCACAGTGACAGTTTCAGCAATCCCCTTTTTTCCCTTTCTCTTATTAAACCATTAATTTGTATTATCTTCACTTAAGTTATGTTGTTTTCCAGGAAAACAGAACATTTTATCTCTTTCTAAATCAGGAGAATAAAAATTTGTTACTGTATCCCTAATCTGACCAGTGCTGCTAAATTGGTCAATTTATGTACCTTTTTGCTCTCAAACACAGTTTCTTCCCAGAAACAAGACTTTTTATAGAAAAAGAGCATGAAACGAATGGTTCATTCCACTTTCCTGCCTGATAAGATTTTACACTGAGCACATTTAAAATACTCTTTTATTGCTCTATGGTAGATTTTAGACAAACACATTTATTATTGTAGTGATCAAAGAGATATGGATAAATTTGTCATCTGTTACAGATCTAGAGGCAATAGCAGGAAAAGAAGACTCCCCAAAGTAGTTCACATGAAGATGTTTCTGCCCAGTTATGTATTCTTGGCTAGGTTACAGCTAAGGGGCCCTGGTCTGGCAGAAGTGACACTTTCATATACTCAACTTCCTGACCACAAACAATAAGACAAAATTAAAAGGTGTGCTCTCCAGGTGCCAAGCTAAGCATACATTTTATACTTTAAAGTCCTGAAAACTTCACTGAGACTTGTCTGAGTGTCCTGATTCTTGCATTGAATATAAAGTTCAGAGCAATTTTGCCCCCTGTGACAGATCTGTGGATGACAGATCAAATAATGGACTATATGCACTGGGAGTATGGTGTGAGAAAGCCTGAGGGAAATTGCACCAACTCCCAACAGGGTGTGAAAGGACAGGCTTAAAAACCAAAAAGCAAGGAGACTCTGAATTGCCAGTATGTAGTCAGGAGGATGAAGCAAAATGACACTTTTTAACACTCTTTTCCCTGTCTGTATAAGGATAGGAACTAAGACTTCAAATAACCGTTCTTCTGCATTTGGGTACCTCTTTTAGCTGGGTGGGGGTTTTTTTTGTGTTTTTGTTGTTGTTTTGGTTTTTTGTTTGTTTGTTTTGTTTTTTGTTTTTTGTTTTGTTTTGTTTTTTTCCTGATAGCCCCATATCTGTAATGCAAAGGTTGATGTTGGAGAAGTTCACCTATTTGATTCATTGTTTATGTCATGGTGATGGCATGGGAGCATTTTAGAAATCACAGCATACACGTTGGGTCACAGGACTGTGAGCATGTTTATGAATATGTCTTTAAATGAAGGGATATTCATTGCATAAGATATCATACATGCCCCAAGCTGCTTAAGAGTTGGAAAAGTAGAATATTTTGCATCTGGATAAGGAGCCAAATTCATAGTATGAGATAGTTATCATATATAAAATTTCACAGAGATCAAAATATCTACCCACGTGCTTATTTTCAGAGCATGGTTATGAAATATAAGCTTCCTTCAATACCTTGTTTGTGTTGCAGTGTGTGCATGTCTTTTATGAATTTCTAACCTATTTTTTTCATACTGAAAACAGGAATTTTAAAAAGGACAGAGAAGTTTTCCTTTTTTTTTTTTTTTTTGTTTAATTTCAGGAAGTATATGCCTTCAAAAGTAGATTTGTATTGGTCCCATTATTCAAAACATGAAAGACCTAAAAAAGCTTTGAGAAATTCTGTTTAGGAACTTCCAATAAAATGAGTTTCATAACTAATACCAGTTTTGATACCAATAAAGCTGTTGAAGACACTGCCAATCATTCATTCCTCCAGTTCAAATGTAGATCTTTATAGGGATGACATCTCACTACATTGACATCTGGAACATAGCAACAAAATGCTGCTGGCTCAGAGAAACAGGAGCAACATGCAATATTCATTGCCAAATGTCACTTAGCAACATAACGTGTAGAGTGGAGGAAAGCTCACATCAGCCATACCCTTCCTCTCCAAACAAACAAAAGCTCCTTGTAAGACATATTTTGAAAAGGCAAATGATGTCATTATGCTACCTAGGAAAATTTTCTGTGCAAAGTACACGGAAGAGAAAGGGATCAGAATACAGGTTCTGGTTCATTCCCTCAGAGAATGGATACAATTACAGTCAACCTTTGCACTGCAATGACAGCCCCCCCCAGCCCCTTGGAAGAAAGGTGTTCTGAATTAAGGGGTGCAGCTGTAGAAACTCTCAGGCATGTTATTGAACTGTTATTTAACTTAAGTTATATAATTACAGGGTTATATTTCAGCCATGTAAAGCTTTTTAGATCTCCATTTCTTTTTCTAAGTGCCCAGTTGCCACCCTTTTCTCGTGTGAGTGCCTAAATATTGATGTACTCTCTAAATGTGTAAAGAACCTAAAGGTCTGAATGGACCATGGCATCCATGTGCCAAAGCACAGTACAGCACAGTTTGGAGGAATTTCTGTAGGTTTTAAAAATAAAATAGTTGCATCCATGTGAAAGAGACAGAAAAAAAGAGAAAAAGGTATAAAACACAGCAAAAGTTTATCTAAGGAAAATATGATAAACCAAGCAAATACTTCCATGCATTTTCTACCAGATATTTTTCTAAACTGTATCTCCTCTATCTTGCTTTGGAGTTAGGCTTCTTTGCAGGAACTGTGAAGAAGATGAGATGTTAGTTTGCAGAAGATCAACAACAAATACTTGTGAAATGTTGGCCATTAAAAGTGGCAGGAGGTTCAAAGAGTTACAACTGACAACAGTTAGCAGTTTTATTATGTTTTTTTAGGGATTTATCCTACATAAAGATGTCAGTTCAGTCTTCCCATTTGGAAAAAATATTAGGTTTATGGTAAAATAAAAGTCCCAATTATCCAAAGTTGAGGCATCACAACACGATATCACCTTAAAACATAAGAGAACCTTGAGGTCCTGCAGAGATTGGATGCAACCAAGTAACCTAAAGAAACAGTAAAAGTAACATCTGGTAGCAACTAGGAGCTTAGCAGTAAAATGTTTGTGAGAAAGATCTAGAAACACTTGTCCGGTGCAAGAGGACTACGTGCTGTCAATGCAAAACAGTTACTAAAATACAAATGTACAGTGGTGCATTGGGAATTTGCAAGAAGTTAGACAAGTACCAAAGTCATTGACAGAACATCTGTGGAAATACTAGTTTGAGTGGTCTATTCAAATCTGGAGAAATTCGTTCAAGACTCATGAGGAAGAACAATGAAGAAAATTATTAGTGAAGGAACTGAAGGAATAGAAACCGAGTTTATATGAGAGATTGCTTTCTTTTGGACACAGTGGAGTGGTAAACACAAGGGTGGGGAAAATAAACAATTTGAAAACTATTTTGGAGTACTAAAAAAGTAGTTAACAAATTTTGCATTATAAACTTTAATTTGAAGTTACAAGATGAGTAAATTAACACCAGAATAAAGTTCTGCAACAACATAATTATGGCAGAAAGCTTAATTGATGGTAAGGTGGAGGACAATCTCTTTCTGAAATGTGAACTTTCATACGAGCACAAGACTTTCCTTTTGGTTGTAGTAGTCATGCCTGAACCTCTCACAGTCATCTCATACCATTAACTCTGCCAGAGAGGGAAATTTGCTTCCTCTCTGTGTTGGTAAAGAAAGGATGCTAGAACCTAATAGTAAGTAACACAATAGCTTTCCTAATTAAGAAAGTTGTTAATTTTGGCAATGACAACATAGAAATTTGTTCATTGCAGTTTGGCAATCATCCACATTTCCTAATTTTATGTCGCCTCTCAAATTATTGTTTTATTGTTGTCACCAGAATCATGACCTTGAAATTTTATTTACTGAAAACAGGGCACTCCTGCCGAAGGACTATGTATTCGTTGTGCATTTCCCGACAAGCTGCATTTCACAGATGTGTCCATCAGTTCTTGTAAAGATCATACAGATGTATAAAAGGGAATTTCTTAAAAGCAATACTTCAATAAATCAAGACCTTAATTAAAGGATGAGCATGAGATGAAGACCCTGGGCCTAAGAAATGTCTCAGCTTCTGTGAAGAGGGGATCTGGTTTCATCCAAATTGTTTGTGGTCGAGGTAGATAGCTTTTAGGTCTATTTTAAACTCAGAGGGAAACATCTATGTGTGGAACTTTCATGTAATTTTCTAAAACAAAAGGACAAATTCCAGTCTCTCCTCTCCTCTCCTCTCCTCTCCTCTCCTCTCCTCTCCTCTCCTCTCCTCTCCTCTCCTCTCCTCTCCTCTCCTCTCCTCTCCTCTCCTCTCCTCTCCTCTCCTCTCCTCTCCTCTCCTCTCCTCTCCTCTCCTCTCCTCTCCTCTCCTCTCCTCTCCTCTCCTCTCCTCTCCTCTCCTCTCCTCTCCTCTCCTCTCCTCTCCTCTCCTCTCCTCTCCTCTCCTCTCCTCTCCTCTCCTCTCCTCTCCTCTCCTCTCCTCTCCTCTCCTCTCCTCTCCTCTCCTCTCCTCTCCTCTCCTCTCCTCTCCTCTCCTCTCCTCTCCTCTCCTCTCCTCTCCTCTCCTCTCCTCTCCTCTCCTCTCCTCTCCTCTCCTCTCCTTTTGCTTCCTCTTCCATTCTTGCACATCCCAGTTTCACCCTGGTGGTCAACATTACTGCTCTTACTGAACCCTGTAGCAAGTTCTTCCCTTTATATACCTTTTCTTGAAATATTTTTTTTCCACAGGTCAGGGCACATGAGTGAAGAAATCTTGCTCATTCTTTAGTGCCCAAGTGGCTAATTTAGCTTCACAAATTTCTGAGAGGGAGCGCAGTTGGGGTCATTTAAAGCTTGGGTTGTGTTTGCTTTTGTTATATTTCTTTACAGCCTCGTGAAATTGACTCCAGACCTTTTTACTGCACCTGGCAGAAAGCTGTAGTTGCTTTCCAGCCTCTATCTGGAAATTAAGGTCTTCCCAAATGAGACTGTTCCCTGTCAGATTTCTGCCTTTAATAATGTTAACAAGAGCTCTGTTCCCCATTCTCACTGTACTGGCCCATGGCTGATTCCCAGGACTGCAACAGCATAATTTTGTTCATTCTTCTTCCCTTGGATGATTTAGATCCAAAAGGATCCTGTTTCACCATTCATTCTGCAGAATACCACATAATTAACTTAAGATGGTCACAACTGTTTTAACCAATTTCATCATATGGTGACTGAACTGTGTATATTCTTCAGCACCTGCATTCTAGGCATGAGTGTAGGCCCACTGGTTTTTTGTTATTATGTCCAATTTCTCAACCTGTGCTGCTACTAAAACTCTTCTATTTTGTTGTATGTGAATGCTGCAGTTGGGCTTTTAAAAATTAATTCTTATTATATAGTTCCTGTGGCAGACTACATGCTTTCTTAGTAATTATCATCAGTGACTTCCTTCTGCTGGAAATCTCCTGTTGCATCATAGTTTCTTACCAATTGTCATTGCCTTCTCTATGTAGTTTTCCTGTACGTTGAAATCAAGTGAAGAAATTACATGAGCTTGTCCTATTTATCTCCTTTTGAATTTTTGTTACCAATTCCTCTAAGCAACAATGCTGGACCACAGACATCTGTGTGCCTTGTTGCACAGGCATTGCTCTGCAAGATAAGGTTTCTCTCTAAGAGGGTATCCCATAGCTCATCACTGACTCCTTTTTTTTGGTCACTTCTCAGACTGCCTGAGGTTGCTAAGAACTGACATCTTGCTCTGCAAAGAAACAAAGTTCCACTGCATATAAACTGATCTTCATTTCTTTCTGTACCTTGCTTGGTTTCATGTGTGACAATGAGCCTCATATTCCCATCTCATACCTTGGTCCTACAAGACCCCTCCCCTTGCCCTCTGAAATTTCCTCCAGTTTGTCTTCATGCCAGCCTGCCTGGGTGTGGGCTGGTCCTTCCCTTCTGCCGCTCCTCACCTTTGTCTCTGCCATCTTGAGATCTCTTGTAAATTTTTTGTTAACTCCAGACCCTGTTTCTTCACCAATTCTTCATTTCTTCTAGTGGGGTGACTGCTCTATTCTTTCTATTTTCTCCTGCTTCACAAAGAGCTCTTCAGCAGCCAGTGGGTAAGAGATTTGAGGAGCACTCATAGGCACCATGTACTCAGTGGTGGCCCTGATGTCCTCAGCACAAGACACCCACATTGCTCATGTCTCTACTGGCTTTTACAGCACACTTGTTCTCTTGACATGCTGGACCTATTCCAGGACATTGCAAGGGTGAAAGTGGCACAATTTGATGCTAAAAACTGCTCCACCCGTGTCTGTCATACGATGCAAAGTTGGTTTCATACGAGGCAGAATTGAAATAGGTTTGCTTGAAAAATGAAAATGTGGAATTTGCAACAAAGCTATGAAAAACAGAGCAATAAGATCATACTCCAGAAGCTTTTTTGCCTTTTTAAATTTCTAAGTGAGTTTGTGAGGTTAACTGAATAGCCTCTGCAGCTTACCTGAGGCCAGGACCAAGAGAGACTCTTCCTGCTGGTGCAGAATGCCTGTGCTGAGTGACCTGTTCTTATCCACCCCAGCAACACATGCTGGTTTTCTTCCTTTCTTATTGACCTAAAGCAAATTTAATTAATCAGAGTGTTGGGAAATCTTAGTGGTATTTTTCTGTGGATTAAACTATTTCTTTTGTCCTTTCACATGATGTTCTTTTCACTAACATTTCTCCTTAAATCGTAGTTATCACATTCTGAGTTTGCACTGATTTTTGCTGTTATATTTTTCTGTATATACAACAGCAAATACTGAAACTGAAATATCTCAAGCGCAGACCTTTGATCAACTTCAAACTACTTCAAACGCTGCCTCCAAGTGTTGTTTTAAAGTAAAACATACTGTAATTTATAATGAAATTGGGCCTAGGAACTCAAAGAAAGACCTGCATGCAAACTTCTTAAAGAAATCTTCCTCCGACTTGACAGGTATTCAGATAAAGATCCAGGCCCCAAAGTAATGGTTATCATCAATTTTTTTTCCATTTTAAAAAGAAAAAAGTTTCCTATGTGATTTTTGACCCGATTTGATTAGTTTTGAAGCTTGCATCTCTGCAAACATGAAGCATAGAGATTAATTTTTAAGTTACTTTTTTAAAATGTCAAGATTAGGGTTTCAGACCATTAACTTTCAAATAAATTCTAGTATAAGCAGATATATTTATCTTATTAAGGGACTAAAATTAAAATCTCTGCTTTTTTTATATTATCAAAATGAGTGTTTTGACATTATAATTTGCGTTGCTTTGGGAAAAAACCACCAATATATTATAAACTGTAAGGGTTTGTTCAACATTTTAATATTTTGCATCTATATAAAAATACCTTATTTGAATGGAGGTATTTTTAAAATATTAGTTAAGTGAGATGGATACAGGCCACTGAAGATGAATCTGTAGAATTATGTTGCACATAAATTTTGGCAATAGACATTTTAGGCTAATTTGTTGACTAAAGCTTCTGATTTGCTTTTAAATCAGTGTATAAATATGGCACTGACACTCTTTGGAATACTGATGCTGTCTTCTGGACCAGCATACCAGACTTGTTGCTGGGACAATGTATTCTCACTGCTCAGGGTTATGCTAGGAGCCATTGAAATTGTGGAATTTGATATCGTTGGCCTTTCAAACTTCCACATTTCTCTTTGTGATGTTTCTGTAATTAGTCTTGGTTTGAGTAAGGAGAGGGTCTAGGAATGCACAGCACTGTCCATTCCTATCAGCCACTACAGAGGGGTCCCTGCACTGCAGAAGGCTGCTGACATCTCTGAACACAGAGAAACCATAGCATGTTTCTGCAGGATCTCACAGCCTTATCTTGGAAGCCAGCTGCTGTAGTCCCAAGCAGATTTGGCTTCAGACAGAGGAAAATGGAGGAAATGAAAAAGAGTAGCTACTTGCAGATTAACTTTTCCTGGAACAGCCTTATTAAGAACAGAGCCTTTTCTGGTCCCATCTAACCAGCACTGTTCAGTAACATTGCTTTGATAACTATTAGCATTATAGATGCTTACATTAATTTTTGTGAATTAGATCTTTGGTTGTAGCTGAGTTATACAGTAATCTATCCAGAGGGATATTTATTCAGAATGTACCAAATACACTGTAACTGCTGAGTGTGCTCCAAGTGCATTTCTGTCAAAAGTGGAGTGTTGCACTTCATAAGAGAGAAGTAGCAATATGTTAACTGGTATAAAGCAGTGTGATTTAACAAAGTTTGATAGTAAATAGGACAGTAGTTAAGATTTGATGGTAAGGTACAGTTGATAGGTTCAGACAAAACTGTCAGAGTTTGCACTGATTTACTTCCACTGAACTTTGAAGTTCAGAAATCCTCTTGCTTTCTAAACTCCTTCTCAGAAGGAAGTTTAGGTGGAGCTAAATTCAACTTAGCCCCAGACTTAGTCAACAGTTTATGTCTAAAAGATTATTAT
Organism: Prinia subflava; assembly: GCF_021018805.1. Taxonomy (NCBI): domain Eukaryota; kingdom Metazoa; phylum Chordata; class Aves; order Passeriformes; family Cisticolidae; genus Prinia; species Prinia subflava. Next base: position 52,311,532 of record NC_086251.1, on the reverse strand, counting down.
GTGCACATTCAACCTTTTATGTCACCTAGCTAAGATTTCTAATTTTCAACGTGTTTCTTCCCAAATCACTTACAGAGTAACAGATGCAATTAGGATTCTCTTTGACTAGAGAAGTACTCGTGACCACTCCAGGGGAGATCCTGGCATGCAGCCCACTGCTGTGCAGTAGACTCAATGGGTCCTGGCCTTCCCACAGTTCAAGGAGTAAGGTAAAGGACTCATAGTTGTGTCTGAATATCAACTGCGAACATTTCTTCCAAAGTTGACTTGACTCAGACCTTGACCAGCACTGTGGTTAGGTGGATGCATTGCTCTAATTAGCCTTTGGCTATTGTTTTTTTATCTGTCTCTCCCAAAACTAGTTTGAGTTGGATAGAGTCCACATGACCAAATACACCATTGCAACCATCACTGGCGATTATCACCTGAGCAGATTATGGGATATAATATGGGATACGTATGGGAATGGGGGGGAGAAGCACACCATTACAATTAGCTTTGCAGATCTTGAAGGCTGTGTCTCAGTGCTTCATTATTGTCTGAGCTGAGTGAGAAACTTGACTACCATGTGGATTCAATGCCCTCCCAGCCTGCACAGTGTGAGTGTCACCTTGTCCCATCCTGAAGGACTCCCATTATGTCAAAGAGTGGGATTGGAGACTTGGACGTGTAAAGAATAAAGGCGTGGGGTCTAGTTGTCAAACCTTCTTTATTTGAGACATAAAAGTACTCTCTGATGGGAGACAGAGACCGTTAGTCATAATATGTGATTTTATTAAAACCACTCAAAGGGCATCGGACAAATGAAATAAAGAAGCAAATACAACAATTAGCAACAGATTTACAGAAGTTACGTAAATGGACATAAATGCCACAAAAAACAAAATCTCCAATAAGCGCAGGAAGCTTTAAAGTGTTGGAAACATTTTCTGGGAAGGATGACAAACGGATGTTGCAGGCCTGGGTGTTGGTGGGCATGCCACACTTGTGTAGGTCATGCAATTCAGCAGGGATTTTCTTTCTCATGGCCTGCATTTGTGCTATTTGGCAGCACAATACTAACTCTCCACTTTGTCACTACCTATACCTGTGAGGGCATCTTGGGGACAGGTCTTTGCAGAATCTGGAATATTGATGAGAAATGTGTTGGGATGAGGCCAATGTTTTGGACTGGTAGATGCTCATTCTGCCCCACAACATTCCCTTGACACATGGCCCAGTCCTGCTGTACCTTGATGTCTGATTTCCCTCATGAGATGGAAAGTGGCTTTGACTACACTTTCCTTTCCACTTCTTCATGTTTGCCTGCATTTCAGAGGGAATCCCACTTCCCTAAGGTTTACATATTAGTTTATCAAAATTTTGTTTCATTTTTGGTTTCCTTTTGTCAGCAATCCCTCACATAAAGAAAGTAAAATAGTAATGCCAATAATTATAGCAATAGTAATGCCAATGCCATTAAAATAGCAATAATAGCTTTCATTGGTCTTACCCCAAAGACAACAGGAAGACCACCTTTGGATGGAAAGGTGATTGTAAAGATCTACAGAGTTGGAAAATGACACATAAGGAAGTTATGGAAATAGTCCAGCATCTTTTCATCTAAGGTAGATGTACAGCTGGTTAACAGAATCAGTGATCAGAACACATAATGAGATACAGGAGCAGGTTAGGAATAGCATTTTATTTCCTTCTTTGCATATTGTTAAGAACAAGCTAAACAAATATCCCTGAGAAACCAGTTAAAACTCATTCTGGTCCAGTACTACAGAAATTATCCCAATGGTCTTGGGACAGAGTGTCCACATCTAATATTAGTATGAAATCTGACATCTAACACCACAATGCTACAAGATTCAAAACATTTGGAATAATCACCTACGTTTGACCACTAATTCTTGGTTTTCTTTGGTTCCAGAGCCTCCCAGTTTCTTGCCATGAATCAAAGGAACTCCTCTAAGGCAAAATTGCTCAACTATGAATCACTCTAATAAGATTGCTCACTAATAAAACCTCCACACATTTTTGGTCTTCTGTCCTAAGTATTCCTTCTTTCATGTACTCATCTACCAATATCATACTGTCACTCTTCAGTTTTTTACAATTCTCTACTTTCTGTAGCTTTCCTTATAAAGAAGTCTTCCTGTTTAGCAGGTCTATGCAACTTTTTAGAGCTATATCCTGTTTCAGTTGCGCTCACGAAGGATGAAAGAAAGTCTAATGGTTCTGACATTTGAGTTACTCCTTTCATTAAAAAAAGCTTGTATGTTTGAAAACAATGTCAAAGATGGGAAGTTGAGCAACCATTTCAAACAATGCATTATGGACAAGGGCTGTTTGCCAGCCCCACTTCTATTAAGTCTCCCCATGGACCTTAATGGGAGGTGGAATATACACTACCCTATTGTGGCAAATAAAGTAAAATTTCACGTCAGAAACAAATAGAAAAGGCTTCAGGAAGAACATTCAAATGTCTGAGAGAGAGATGGTGTAATCATGTCTTCCCTAGCAGGTCTTTCAGTAGCCCATTATCTCCCTAGCTGAAGCTGATACTTCAAAAAGAGATCTACTCCTGTTCTATTAAATGCATTTTTCCCTTACCTGAAATCCCAGAGTCTACATTACTGTCAGGAAGTAAGGTAATATCATTTTGATAGCCAGCTTTTCCCCTTTCTGCCAGCAGTGCTGAGCAAAATTCTCTCTCTCTCTCTTTCTTTTTTCTTTTTTTTTTTTTCAGGAAAGCATCAGCTTACTCTGTGGTTTGAGTCACAAACAGTTCTGATCCATAAGCCATAGCTCTGGTCCAAAAGCTGTAAATTTGTGCTGCTGGGATGCTGTTGCTCTTTGGAAAATTGTGTAACTGTTATCTTCCAAAATTGTACCTGGAAATAAAATCAATATTTACTGAGAACCTTTCACAGATGACATAGCCTGTCTGAAGAATGGTAATATGAAGGGATAACCTTTTCAGTATTTTTGATGGAATGTGGTGGAACAAAATGAAAATTTATGACAATGTTTCATGGCTCTTGCCAGTAGCTTTTAGCAAATAAGTCTCTAAGTTGATCAAACCTAAAATTAACCTCAGACTAAGGACAAAAAAAAAAGAAAATTGTCTTTAAAATGCTTTCAAAATTTAAGTTCAGTATCAATTTAGTTTTGCAACAAGCAAAAGCATGAGTTAGAAAAATACAAATTTTTACAAAAGGTTCAAGTTGCCCATTGCCTTTCTCTGGTTTTGGGGTTTTTCATAGTGTGAAGCCTAAGGATTTTGTTTACAGAGATTAATGAAATTTCTCAGAATTTACAGTCTGCAGCAAGGCCATTTGTTTCATGACAACTGAATATTTAATTTAACTTCCAGGTCACTCTTAGTTTACTGAAATTTAGGCATTTAGTAGGGCACAACTTCACAGACTAGAGAAGAAATAGTGTCAGATTATTATTAAAATATGTCAGATTATTATTAAAATGTCAGACTCAGTGAGCTGAGGGTCGTAATTATATCCGAATTGCCCATGACTCATTATTAGCATTACTTGTTCTTTGGCATATTATCTATTTAGGATGTATCAGTGAAGACTGTTTGGTCTGATAGATGCTCATATTTTCTAGACAGAAAATGCAAAAGCTGTCAGTGGAAGTCAGGTTTCCTGTGTATGGCCTGATGACCTTCTGTACATGCAGATCTACAGGTGAAACTGCTCTCAGTTCACGCCTCTGCTGCCACATACATCAGTGCAGGTGGAAATGGCAAGGTAAACACAATGAAAAGAAAACCCCAAATATAAGCAAGGCTGTAAGCCTTGGGCCTTCACAATATTAAGGCTTTGGGAAACTGAGAGCAGAAGACAGTGTCTTCTGACACGCTATTCTCCAAGTTTTCGTCATTACACAGCCTGCAGGAGACAGTCCTGGACTGTTGATATTGCCTGCATACCCAAGTGAGACTGGAAGGAGTGTCCAGTCAGATAACCCTCGTTTACACTGAGACTTACAGAAAAAAAGTAATTCAACCAGAAGCAGGACTGAAGGAGTTAAGTTTGTTATGCATTTGTCTCTAACAGATGCAAAGAAGAGAGACAAGAAACCCTGTAAATTTTCTGAGAGCTAATATTTGGTGTGCTGCTATTACCATGCTTTCCTTTTCATGGTACTATTTCTCAGGAGATATGTCAGTCATCTGACATTTCAGACCTCTTCAACCTTCTGACATGTTTTATTGAGACTGATAAACAGGGTAAAATGTTACCAGAAAAGGTAGGGGCTGTATGGTATTTCTACAATGGCCCTTTCCACAAACACATGAAGGACATGATCTCACAATTCTCATGTTATTAGGAAATCAGGCTAAAAATACCACACTTTTCCACAGAAATGGTAAGCTTTGCCCAGGACACAGCTGTCACTGGGATGAGAAGGGAGAAGAACAAAGAGGACATGGTGGGAAGACAGCATGAAACTTCCCTTGGGCTTGTTTACATGAGCACAACGTGCCCTCCAGTTACACCAGCATAACAGATGTTCCCTAAAATAAATGGGTTCCAGGGAAGGGATGGAGATTTTTAATAGGAGCAATGCATTTGGAAGCTGGGCATGATTGTGGGATTGTGCCAAATTTTGTGTCTGGCTCCATGCCCGAGGCAAGCCCAGGTACTTCTCCCTCAGTTTGCAGCTCTGACACGCATCCAGCTGGTGTGAGAGATCTTGCAGTGCACAGCAGAGAAGAATGGCTGACTCTGTTCATGTGCTGTGGAGATCTTTGTCTCTGGCTCACTGGAATAGGGACATCACATTCCTGCCATACATCTTCTGAGGATGGACTGCTATGCCTCTTTGACAGGGGAAACAAATCACCATCACTCCTTTGCTCAGCCCACTGGTAACCCTGTGTGGCAGCAAGTCAGGAGAAGAGAAACCACAACCAGCAGTAGACTTGCCTTGCCTGTCTTTGAAAGTGAGAAGAAACCAAGCATGTAGGCACTGCACATCTTTCCCAGGGCACAGATAAGTGTCCTAGAAGGTGCCTGTGTTTGGTACAGAGCAGATTACAAAGGAAACCCAGAGACCATTCCCTCTGAGCCGTGCCAGTTTGCACAAAGCTAACATCTCGGAGGAGAAAAATTTATTCACAGAGAAAATACCTGTTTTTGCAAGGACATCACAGACAGCTAAACTCAGTGCAAGAGGCAGAATAATCTGCTGCAAGTTAAACAAAAGCCCAGAGCCATTTGAAGTATGAAAGGGTTGAATTGACAGCAGGGGCTTATCGAGCAACGAATAGTTGCTTAATAATGAAGGCAAGAAACAAAAGCACCAGAAAGATTTAGCCATGAAATTCTTGTAGGAATGTCTGCTATGTTTCTTCCCCACCACGAATTTACCTATTTGTAAATATTTATTTGATGAGTGTCACCTAAGTAATTTGATTAAAACCATTCCTAATGTGCATCTGAATGGAAACTCACTCAAAATTACAGTTACAGCTCTTGCAAAAGTTGAAGAATCTGTTGTGAAGGACAACCCGTGGAATTTGGTGACACTTCAAATATTTAGATAGCTATATAGTTGACACTGAAATCTCCTTGTAGTGTTAAAAAATCTTGGTAATAACTTTGTTCAAAAATAAAGTAATTAATAGGCTTTTTACTTTAAACCAAACTAAGGGTCAGATGAGCTATCTTTTTATTTGGGTCCCAAACCCTAGCAATTTTTTGACAATGAAGAAAAAATTGGCTATACACTCTTAGGCATCTTAAAGGCTTAACATATGGGGTTGTTGCTCTATTTTCTTCTACAAAGGCACCAGCTCCCTGGCAGGATCTGCCACACTTCTGTAGCATGCTCCATCAATTCAGGTACCATGACTATCCTTCCAGTCACAAAGGTATTGCTCCTCTGCTTGGAGGAAGCTATGAGCAACATTTTGCTGAGAGTACAAAGCTTTACATGACAAAAAGGCAGCCTGTGGTGATGATGAGTTAATAACACTTGATGAAGACAGAAATAATGGAACCAACATGTAATAATGACCCAAAGCAAGCTCCACTGGCGTCTGGCTTTTGTCTGCTTGAAGAGAGCACATCCTTGGGCTCCTGATGTACTTTTTTATGAAGTTAAATTCTTGGCTTCAGCTTCTAAGATGCTTCATTAGCCACTATGTTCCCATGCCTCTGATTTCCTTTCCACTGTGTTGTATCAGCACTCACAGCCTCATATCCTTTTAATTACATTCCCTCACGATCACCTTATTGGTGTTATATTTTTTTGAAATTATTTTGTCCTTTCCTTACTACAGTCATATCAACACCAAAACATACTTAAACCATCATGGCAGATGCACACATTAACATCACAACTTGTCTCTCCATGCTTCTCTTTGGTTTCTTTTTCTGTATTCTCTTGGTGTCTGGTCTTTCTACTGCTCAGATGGATTTCTCGGCATTGGGAAATGTAAAAGGTGCAGAAAGACCACAGCTCTTGCTATAAAAATTTTGGAAGTTTAATGGAAAAAAAAGCCTGAGTCCTCAAAGGAACAATGGAGCTACCCACTCCCTGTACCACTGCAGTATTCACATTGCTGAATATCTAAGTGCCCAAGTTAGGAGGCTTCCTTCACTCCTCCTAAAATCACTGGAGACACAAAAATACCTTTGCAAGCCGTGTTTCAGGACACATCCTGCTCTTAATTCTTCTTAAGGAATCAATTTCTTTCCATTTGCTCTGTATGTGGGGGACAGGTTGGGGAGTTCAGCCTCCTAAAGCTGATCTATATGTACAATATGAGCATCAGGTCAGTGACTGGCAATCTTTTTGTCATCCTAACAATTCTGGGAGCTCATGGAGCTGGTTTGCTTTGCAGTCAGCAGAGCTGGCTGGCCAAAAGAGGAAGGCATATTCATCTCACCAGTCAGTGAGCTCTTAAGGCCACTCTTCTGTTATTTTGTATTGCATTTCATCCAGGTGTAACTGGTGCCACATGTCTCCCTAAATCAGAAATATTCTGGGCACAGGAATATGTGATTTTTAATGTTGTATAAGGTATAAATTACATAATACAAAACTGTCACTAATAATTATAGCAAGAGCAGCATACTGTTGACATTATATTCCAGGATACTAAATGCTGTGGTAACAAAAAAAGACCTATTTTCTTCCTGATAAGAGCATTTAATTGAAGATGAAGAAAAGAATTGACAGGACATGAAAAATATAAGTGCAATACTATTTCTTTGTGATGTATTTGATGTTTTTGTGGATGCCAAAGGTGTTGTGTAAGCTGAGAATTTACTTTACTATAAGACAATGGGTCAGAAATAAACCCATGGAACAGCATTGCTGAAATTCGGAGAAAGTAGTAACATTTTGAATTCAATGATGCTTTGATCTAAGTTAAGCCTTCTTCAATAATTGTGGATCCACATCACCCAAGCCATATGGCAGGATTCAAGAAAATGGAAGGTAATAAAATAATAATAATGCTTTCATCATGCTTGACTGAAAACTGGAGGTAGACTGAAATCTTTTTCATTTTAATTGCCTTTTGATATTTAATTTGATTATTTGATCAAAAGATTCTGGGTTGACTCTGATAGTGCCATAACTTGTCTTTAAAAGTTCTTTGTATTGATGAGACTACTAAAAGAAAATATCACAGATAAGAGTGCATATAATATAAGAAGCTAGCTTTGGTACAGAGGTAGGGATGGTTACTACAGAACAAATTTATACATGAATTTACAGTGCTTGAGATTTATTCCTTAGTTGCAGGTGACTTGAAGAATTTTTTTTCATTGCAAAAGTTAAGTTGGACAAATATTTCTGGTTTTTTTTTCATTTTCCTTTCACCTCTCAGGCCCAGGGGACGAATTTTGTGTTTACTGAACAGACTGCATTGGATTTTACACAAATGTAAAATTGATGTGGCTGGAAAAGGATGTCCATGTTTATTAGTGAATTGAATTCACCTGCAGGAGCAATGGGATTAAAAGATCTATTTACTGTTAAGAAACAGATAAAAGGAGATAAAAATCCAGAAGTATTTCTGTGAAGCACATCCACCTACAGCTGGTCAGTGTTTTGCGATGGCTGCTTCCTCTTTGGAAACTTCTGCTTTCAGTTTGGTTTCCCTGGGAACGATATGTAAGAAATAGTCTCTGTTGTGCTGTCTAGAGGCTAGATTATTCATCAAAATACCCATGATATTCCCTTGAGACACAAATACATTCATATCCAGAGAGAGCTGATATCCACTGGCCTAGCTCATAGAAAGGCTTAATTTAGCAAAAACCCAGCTGATCGTGTTGCTCCACCACTCAGTTGTTTTTCTACTTGGTTTGTAATACCAGGTTATAAGAGAGGGGTCCCAAAATTCTGTTTTCAAGATTAACCACTTCAGGAAGTGGGTGTTTTCCTCTCAAAACCGGATGACATTTTTAAAAAAAACCAAAAGGAACCTGTTTATTTTAGCTTCTTTTGCCAAATGAAAAAAAAAAATCAACAACCCCAAAAAACCATTGCCAATAGACTAAACTTTTCTGTTCTAGCTTGAGTAAATATTTTTGATGTAAAAATAAGCAGAGAATTAATTGCCTGACATTGAAACTTTGTTAGGATACCTATGGAAAGTGTCAAAACTAAGGCCCCAGAGAAAACTGTTCCATTAAAAAGTGCATTCATTTCTGATGCCATTTCTTTTTCAAGCAATCTTACATAGTGTTGTATACTTATATGTTGCCTTTAAAACTGTATGAACTATTCAAGCTCATGGGGTTGATGTAACACTACTGATTCCCAGCCCTTTCTTGCACTGGTGCACAATAGGCTCTAATCAGGCAATGCTACAACCAAAGTGAGCTCCAGCCTTGTCCATGAACTTGCCAGAGTTAAAAGTTCTCCAAGCAGAGGTTGGATATGATGAATGGTTAATGGTACTCATGCTCACTAAATCTGTCACCAAGCTGGAAATTCACTTGGAACAAGAGTGTCAATTTTTGTGTGAAAGGGATGTTTGAACTGAAATGACAAAATCCAACACATCTAGATATTGGGCATCTGGAGGCTCTCTGAAGTCCCTCGAAGTTCTGAGTGATAAATACTTCTTGCAAGGCATTGAAGGAAGATTATTGCAAAAACTATTGAAGTATAAAGACTATCACTGATTCCAGCAGGCATCAGATCAAGCTCAGTGTGAATGAGTATCAGAGAATGTCTACATAGCTTTTTGCAGGCAGCATACAAGTTTTTCTGCCCAAGAACGGAGCCAGTTGGATGTATGACAGCCTTGAACTGGAAGCCATGTTACTGCATTTACAGTGCCGAGCCCAAGCTAAAGCCCCTGCTGAAAGACAGAAAATATCAATTTGTGCTCAGCAGAGTGCTCTGTCCAAGGATGCCTAGTGTGAATGCACATATGCTCAGAGCTCAAACACAGTGATTTCATGCTCGCCTGCAAAAGACCACGTAGAAAAATGTCTTGAAAGGAGAAGGACGTCTCAACTCTGAACACTAAAATAATCACCCTCCTGGACCCAGGGAAACTGAGGAAAAGAGAAAGATGGGCTCTTTCCTACCGACCTTCTTCTAGTTTGTTTCTTAGATGGAAAGAAAAGAGATAGCAACAGAGCTCTGCAGACAGAAAAAAAAGAAATTCATTTAATTAAATTCCAAACCCACAAAATTATCAACTTTCACTGGCATGAGCTCTGCAAGCCCCCAAACAATACTTTAAAGTGTTTAATTTTTTCACATCAATTTTAATTAAGCTCTCATTAGGCTCTTGTGCCCCTAGAATTTGGCGAACAAAAGAAGCTGCCTTGCCCAGCGAGTTTCCCAAGCTTGCACAGCTCTATTCCTAAGGAGATTTATCACATTTTTTTCCTTCTCTTGAAAGAACCTTACATGAACCAATTCAAATGAAAACCACATGGACTAAAAAAGACTTCATCATGCCAGATACCTTTTTATATCCAAAGCAGTGAACTTGTAGTCAGTTTGTCCTTTCATGTGTTGTTTTTTCTGGCTTTGGGTCCTAAGAATGATTTTTTACTACGTGCAGTAGTAAAACAACATATTATGCAATTCTATTTTTCAGGGAGAACACTATGTAATTCATAGACTTTGCAATGCCACATTTTCTGTTCAACAAATACAAAAAGTGGCTTCTCTTTCCCTTGTGGGCAGACATCTAGAAATTTGTGTTCAGCAAATGATATTCCAACTTATTTATTTAGGGTTTTTGAGTTTTAACTGTTTCAAAAGTGTCTGTATAATGTAGCAATGAGCAGCTTCCAGACTGTATTTTTATCTATGTCATTCAAGAACCTGGCATACAGAGGGTTGCTATCTTTTATCCTTTATTCCAGTCAAAAAATTCAGGTGAAGACACAACATACTATGACTAGCTTGCAGCCCAACAGATCTGTGAGATATGTGAGTAAACTCTTTCCATAAAATGCACATGATGGATTAGCAGCTGTATTGAAACAACTTGTTGGCAATGTACTCACTGGGATGATTTTGAAGATTATGCCATCTTCCAAGGAAAGCTTTCAGAACTCTCATATTTTCTAAAGCAAATCTCTGAGAGAGTTAGTTAAAAGTACACTTTTTAAATTGATGCTTTTGTTTTTTAACTTGAAAATCATAATTCCAAAAGACTAGCCCTCTAACCCTTCTATGGATTTATGAGGTGCTTAGTATCTCTTCTGCATGCAGCTTGCTAGGTTTGTGTTCATATGATGGATACTTAGACATTGATTTTCCCAAACCAAAGCTCACAACTAAAGAAATATCTTTAATGTGGAACTGGGAACATTTTCCCAAAGAATTCACTTACCTATAACTCAGAAATTTGTTAGAACTTTGAAACATGCTGATAAGAAAGATAAGATTAGATTACAGAATGTCTTCTTATGCTCAGCAGTGGTGCTAAAACAAAGTACAGCTAAGCCTCCTCCAAGTCATGAAAGTCCATTTGCTATCTTTCCAGACAGGTTTGTGGGAGAATAATCCATTTATTGCTATACAGCAATACTACATCAGGATCAGGAAACCTTTGGATTCTGACTTGTTGGAGGCTTGGAAGTGTTGCTGTATGCTTGTCTTACGATTGTAGTCTTCTATACAAGTCTAATTTTGATGTCATGGCCCTTCCGTTTAAAGTGTGGGTGTCTTTGAAAGGGAGGATCAAGATCCTAGAAATAGCTGGTGAGGGAAAAAGCCCAGACCTTCTGCAGACTGGTCCGGATTGAGAGGTACTGAGTAGTGATGTTTGAGGCATTCATTGAAGATTTGTCCATGACTTCCCCTGGAAGGAAAAGTACTACAGCAGTCCTTTCCTCTGCATCTGGATGTCCTTGTTTATCCCAGTTGACCCCCAGTTCATCCCAGCTAGAAACTGAGAGAGGCACCAGTGACAAAAAAGATAACTGCGTAGGAAATAGAGCAGGCTGGATTTTAAAGCATGCAAAAAAGACACCAAGAGACACTGTCACTCTCAGCCACCAGGCCAGCACTCCTGACACAGCAGACCTTGGCTGCAAGAAGGCAATGACTGCTGTGGTGGAGGTTTTTCCAAATTGTCTACAGAGATGATCTATGATTTCCTTATATATATCTGTTGGCACCAGAATATCTTCCTCCTATGTGCTTCTGGACATTCTGATGGTGTTAAAACCATGAAAAGGACCAGGCAGTATCAGGTTAATGTGTGGGGAATAGAACTCACAATTCCTGTATCTTGCTGTCTGTTTCTACTCAGCAGGAAGGCTGCTGGAGAGGCTGTGCCTTTGTCGTGTTTGTGGTTATGCAAGCCTAATGTTTCCACAGCCCCAAAGGTGTTGGAACAAATACACTCTAGACCGAATCTACTGGATCTTGTAGCAATTTGTACCTTCTAAGCCGACACATCACAGCTATCAAGCGGGACAGGGCTGTGCTCAGGCACAAGTAGGAGGGAGTGTTAAGCACACCACACCATGTGGCAAAAAATGAATTTCTGGCCTTCCATGTCTCTGCTTCTTTACTTTAAATAATGCTCTTGAGAAAAATTAGAAGATATAGCTTAAGAGGAGATATTACAAGTGATGGGAAAGATCATCTTTGCATTTTCCTCTAGCTGGCCATAGTGCCAGAAAGTTTATGATGGAATTGAGCAACTTTTCCAGAAGACAAAGGGGTCTTTTGCCTCTTGTGCAGTCCCTCTATGCATGAACTCATATTCTTTTATTTTTTTGCCCTAATCCTTCCAATTCATATGGGATTCATAACTTCTCTTGCAAGAAGACCTTCCTTTCTAAGGGTTCCCTTGCATCTGTTCTCCTTTAGGAGTATTGACTCCTTTTGACTTGAGTTTCCAGCTGGAGCTTTGTCATCTTTCCCATCAGTGTCCAGCCCCATAGACATCAGTGACATAAATTCCTGTGGTATTTAGTAATAGAGGAAGAGGAAGAGTACTGACAATATACTGACTACTGTCCAAGTGAAGTGAATGACTTAAGATGTGTCACATTAAATGCTCACAGAGAAAGTTGCTTTAATAGTCTTCTATACTGTGCTTACACAAGGTAAGATGGCTCCTGGCATTGTATGAGACTTCAATTAATTGCTGCATTTTAAATAATTTGATAAATGCAAATCAGTGAGACATCACTCAGCCTTTGTGCTGAAAACATCGTCTGCTACACTTTAGATCAGAGTGGAAACCAGCTGAGTTCATTTGGCTTTTGCTGTTCAACCATGCCAGGACAAGCAGACTAGGGAACAACTAAAAAGTAACAGTACCCACCAATGAAAAAGTATCTATTTACCTCCTCTCAGTGCTGTCACATTTCTTGATATTGAAAGTCCCATATTCTTGTTTTAAATCTGTATATTACATCATCTCCACTGTGATTTCAGGAGTACAGGCAAGCTTGAAGGGTCTTTTGAAGCAGGTTATTTACTCAGTGATTTTTCCATAGTTTTTTGTTGTAAAGATCTCCATACTCTTCCAGGAACTTTGGGAAGTTAATCTGACTAATCTGACTAAAAAATCAAAAGGACTTCTGACTGACCTCTACATCTTCTGTTCACTATTTGTTTTGAACTCTCCTAACTTGTATCATGTCCAGTATTTGGCCTAGAGGTGTGGTACAGTTCCTTTTCCTAACTAGCTGAGTGCAATTTCTTGGATCAGACTGCTGTGAAGCCTCTATGTTAATTTCACCTTCATCTTCTGGAAATATTTAGCAATATCTAATTAAAATTTACTCCGAATATCCCTTTTCGCAAGACAGTCTACAAGAATGCTTTGTGGGTGAACCTGCATGAAAACAGACCGAATCATTTAATTTGGCAAAACAGAAAGATTTTCATAGAAAGTTTGTTGCCTGCCTCTGCTTCAATATACTGTATATGCTGTGTTGCTGTAAGATGCTCAGTAAGCAACTTAACCTTACAGGTTTAATGCTACACTCTCAGTTAAACACTTTTTCCTCCTTGGTTTTGCTCTTTTTTGGAATTTGTTTAAGGACAAAAGTTTTAATTTCATCTTAAAGCAATTGAAAGGGATGGTCTGTGTCTTTTGGTAACCTTTTCATTCAGCCTCAGTGGAAAAATAATGCAGATGGGAAAAGAACATTAGAGATACTATATGGCTCAGACACTTCAGGATTTCTCCCTTCAGAACCTATTTCATATTTGCCAAGGAATCCACTGCCACCTTACAGTATCTCTTATCATCAGTTTGAGAACTGTTCCAAGACATCTCCCAAGCTGAGATTGGTAGAGATGCTCTGCTCATTGGCAGCATTAAGAAACCATGTTCTTTGACAGACACATCAAATCCCAGTACAGATCTGTGCACTGGGGTAGGCATAAGGCTTTCCCACCATCTGGGGGAAAGACATTCTTGGATTTTCAAGCTGGATTTTGCGCTCATCCTCACATCTTTAGGAAGCTGAAAGAAACAGAGACAAGGGAAAAAAAAAAAAAAAAAATCATTGCCTAGACTGAAGGGCATCTCTCAGGGTGACTGGGTTCAGCAGACCACCTCACCAATGCCCCACCTGAACTATGCAGACAGTTTTCATAGCTCTTGTCCTACAGTAGCTGCACTAAGAGAGTGATTAGAGTAATTCCAGACTAGGAATTTTCAAGTACAGCCATGTAAAGGAGATGGTAAACTGTTTCCACCAAAAGATACAGAAAAACTTGCAGATCAAACAGATGGTTTTTATTTGCCCAATATACCCTGCACAAACGGAGTTCATTCTGAACCATCTGACCCCTTATGGTGGCTAGAGGGAATAATTTCATTGTGCAAATTCCTTGTTAAAGCTTTGCAGTTAAATTTTGTGTGTGAAGTAATAGTACATCTGTGTTTAATTTTGCAAGTTTGCCATACATCATAACCTCAGAAGAACCCCTCAAGATCATGCAAATTAAAAGCAAGTATGCAGATGATTTGCATACATGTTTTTCTGGGTTAGACATTACATCGGAATGCATTGGCAGTGAGTGGCTGTGACTAATGTAACAGAGCATTACATTTAACGTGCTGCATTATACAGTTTTATGCACAGTAATGTAATAATTAGTTTGTCAAGATATCACGCTCAGCTCAAATTTAAATAGTGTTGCTCTCTGCTGGTTAGTCCCATGAACTACATATTTCTTAATGTGAAAACAGCCCAATAAATAGTTCTCAGAGGTAGAATTTCAGGTCCCATTCCACCAGCTGCTATCCAAGCAGCGTGATTTTGTGAGAATCAAGGAAGGACATGCAACAACAAATCATTTTGATCACATTCACTCTTTTCTCTGGGAGATGTTATTACAAAAAAAACCCTAAAGGCTTAGCTCTTCTCCTACAGGATTTCTGCATGGATCCTCATTAACTCATCTTGCATTTTCACATTTGATTGTTCTTCATATTCGTTGTTATTCTTTCTTCCTCCTAGATTTCCCATCTCCTGAATAAATATTCTAAAGAGCAATATTAAAGGATATTTCTCTTACAAAAAAGTAGCAGCCCAGACTACATTTTCTGAAGAAAAGGAACTAGTCAGCATATTAGGCATGCTCTGATTTTACCACTTGGACTGAAACTTTAGGAGGATTTTTCTCTGGTTTCTCTACCAAAACCTGTCTGAGACCAAGAATTCTCAAATGCAGTGCCACGGCGTTCATCGTGTGTGCAGGTACAATCCTATATGCTGGGTGAACTGGAAACCTTAGGCAAATATCAGGTCTTTTAGCAGCAAAGAAGTATTTTGGTTTGAACTTGGGTATCAAAGTTAACTTTAATACCTGCTGACTAAATTGTTGACATCTTGTTTTTCTTATACACAGATGAGGAGCCTGGAGAGAAGATGAGGTAAATGAGACCATGCAAACAATTCTGTAGCACAGAGCAAAGAGTGATTATCTTTTTCTCTGACTCTCTATCATAAGCAGTGCACAAAAGAACAAGTGAAAAAACTTGTGCATGCTGTTCACACTGACCATAATGTTTACTCTGGTAATCTTGCAAATTTTGCTGTTTCTGCTCTTAGAAGTACAAGCTCTGAAAGATACCACCTTTAAGTTATTTTCATCCCACTTACCTAGGATATGTATCTTAACTAATTTTAATGTATGTATCATTTGTTGACTGTATGAAATAAATACGTGACCTTTATCCTAGAAAGTTGTTAGATGATTATAGATAAAGCAAAATTTTCGGCATACATATTGAATAATGTATATGTAGGACTTTTTAAAATTGTGAATACTATAATTTATTTTAAGTCTATGTTTTAAATTCAAATCTTATGAGCAATGGCATAAGTCTTTCCTGGCTTATGTTTTCAAGTACCAAGAACATTACAATCCAGATCTTTCATATCTCATCCTATATATGTTGCTAGCAAAAGCTCCTTGCTGTGTTTACTTCATCACAGATGTGCATTGTAGGAATTTGAAGAGATCTTTAAATACCCCTTGGTCTATTTCTCCTTCCAAACAGACAATCCCTGCAAGTGTTCTGATTTTAATTTAAATTATATGCATCAGTTGCTGCCATAAAACAAGTTAGTCTTGGCCCTGATGTTATAGGTTGTCAGGAAATATTTTATATGGAGAAACAATGAACAATGAGTATATGATATAACTTGTGGAAAAGTTGTGCTCCTGCAGTTTTGACTCAGACAGTATTTCCACTTATTATGGTCTTTACTGCCAGTGTTTTCCAAAACGGCAAAATCAGAACTCAAGAAGAAAATATGAGTGAGGGACAACATGTACTCATAGCTGCCTGAGGTTTTATTTTGGGCTGTAAAAGAGGGAGACTTCTGCAAAATTTAAGTACATAATGTTATGTGACAAATCGCAGACCAGGACAGGGAGTGTGCCACATAAATTTACTTTAGGACCAATGAAATATAATTTAAAGGTGGTGGTGGAAGACTAAGGTTGTCCAGAAAAGATTGCAGGGGTGTGAGGGATGTTTTTTCCCCTTTAGAGCAATCGTGTAAATAATCGGGATTTTTTTTTCTTCTCTGTAAACACAGCAAACTCCTCTATTCCAATTCAAATGTTACATTTGCCTGAGATAGCTTACCTTGGTCATTTCACCAGGGTTCCTGACTGACATGTCAGAGCCACTGGGGTACCATGCCTTTTCCTGCTCACCGCCTAGGGGCAGCAGTGGTTCTCTGCAGTCATTGTCCACCTTTCAACCTTTTATACATTTTCATACTTTTTTAAGGCAGATGGAGACCTCTCTGTTCTTTAAGATGAACCCAATGTAAACTATGAGAGCACAGACGAGCAACTGCATCTTTTACCGTGGCTAAAAATCAACATCTTCAGTATATAAAGGCAGGCTTTGTCTTTATCCAGAAAGGATTTTACTTCTGAAAAGAAGAAGTCTTGAAATCCTTCTTTTTATAGTTAATTTTTATCTACATTAAAAAACCCAACCCAAACCTAACAGAAACTGCAAGCAAGCAAGCAAACAAACAAACATAATCCCCCACCAAATACATTTATGTAGGGAACACCCCAATTTGACTGTGATATAGTTTCATATAAGTATGTTGAACTAAATTGATGAAAAGGGAAATGATGTACAATATAATTTCTTTTTTAAATAGATTTACATATTACCATGAGAAAACTAGTTAACAGGAAAAGCAGCAGCTAGAAGGACAATTTTTTTATAGCTCACATGGAGAAAGTTTAAAACCACCACATCAGAGAATTGCAGCTAATGAACAGTACTAATTAAACAGGACCATTCAATGAAAACAGAGCCATTCAATGAAAACCCAACCACAAAATAAAAAGGATTCAGCTTCATGAAACAGTGAAATTAAAGACTAAAGTAGCTCTTAAAAACACATCCTCCCAAATAGGTGGCAGTCACATATAGTTGGGGGAAATAGAAAAGGGCATAATAGCTATCAAAAGAAGAGCAAAGAATATTAAGGTGGAAAATACAATTGTAGAATTTTGGGAAGTTAAGAGGCAACTGCCAAAGAATTAATTTTGTTCACAAATGATCAAGATGGAACAAGAAGTCTTAAGCAGGATGAAGGGATAGTAGGAAAATAATCTGATATCTGGGCGTTATCTTCCATGATAGAGGAACTGTTTTGGAGAATTGCTGAGAGCAGATAAGATATCAACATGCTGCTTTGAATGATGTATATTTGAACAGAGTGTGTAGATCTGGTCATTCCATAGAGTAGAACTGGAACTAAAGTAGGTAAAATAGGTCTAGGAAAGGCATACAGAAGAACCAGGATAAGGATAACCAGACATTTGAAATAATTGTTCCATGTTAAGCAACAACAAAGAAAGGACTTTTCAGGAAAGGAAAGATCTATAAAAATATGAACAGTGAAATAATAAATAGGAAAATTGTTGAGCTTTTCCCTCTAAATACAAGTGTGGAGTATAAATACATGGAAGTTTCAAAGCAATAAAAATAAATAGCTTTTAAAATTACCTTTCACCAGCTTATGTATTTACATTACACAGCTTGTTGGTAGATTATGTTGAGGAGACAACAATTCCATGTAAGTTCAGAAACAAGCAAACCAAATTAGCAAAGAAATAAACAGATTCACAGGGCATACACTAATTAAAAATGCCAGTCTGGATCAGAACATCAGTTCAGGAAGTCCATGAACTTAAAGGAGTAGGGTAAGTATAGCAGGGGAAATACAAAAAACAGAGTATGTTAATAACTAGAACAGTCGATAAAACCACATTTTATGTTCCTTATCAAATTGTCTATTTCTTTATCATTAACATCAGCAGAACATTTAGTGTACATTTTTTGTTCAATACACACCAATAAAAATTTTGGTGGCTATGGAGAATTTTCGTGGATGTTGCCAAGCTTGGAATGTTTAATGGTGAATTAGACACTGATGGCTTTCCTGTCCTTTGCCCCTTCCTTTCTCCTTTTCTTCCACCATGTTTTGCCAAAAAAGAGAGATTTCATTTCTTGAATAATACTGATGCTTTATTTAACCTCTTGTTCATTTAACCTCTTGTTCATTTAACTTCTTGTTCATTTAACTTCTTGATTATGACTTGTCCTTTGCTTTTTTTTGTTTGTAGTTTTTGATTTAAATGTGTGTTTTCTCTTAAATTTCTTTTCCTACATCATTCAGTTTGTTTCCCTGTATAGAAGTCTTGCTCTGGGTTCTAGCTGAGGTAGCCTGTTACAGCCTCTTCCAGCAGGCACATGGAGCCATCCCCAGTGTATAATGGTCAGCACTGATTGATGTATTGCTGCCTCAGTGCAGGCCTTGCACAGAGACCTCTTTTCCACTGTTAACCTACGTGTAGCTGGATCAATTCCACTTCTGAAGAAATGTGGCTTTGTGCTCATAAAATAAGAGAGATTATCTTTTAGCTCTTTGGAGTACTCACTGCCTAACAGACTTTGCTTTCAACCTCAGACTACCAAAACTTATGTAATCACAGGGGAAGCAGAGAGCCCTCCACCTAGGAGATGGAATGTGCACCTTCCCATCAGCAGTAAACCTTTCCCCCCTGCTCATCTGACCCCTCATCCTTTGCTTTGGTGGGGTTTGTACCCTGAGTTTGAAATGCTGTGTGACAGTCACCATTGCATTTTTCTGGCTCAGCCACTTATGGCACTTATGACATTGGGCCATTTTATGCTGACAACCTGATGTAAAATGAGCTCCTCCACATGGAAACAACTCTCAGGAGAACAAGTTCCTTCCAACTGGCTTCATATTTTGTTTACTAAAGCAGTTTGATTGTCTCTGAGTTATACTCACATATCTTGTAATTTTTCAGTACTGCTCCTATTACTTTTGGTAATTTCAAATTTTTGGGCCAGGTTAAATTCTCCTCTGCCAACAATCAGCCTTTGAATTCTCTCCTTATTAATACCATAAACCAATTTGTATAATAACATTCCCTCTAGGACATTTCCAAATGAACAACATTCAGTGAGCCTTCCTTCTACCACACAGAGCTGCAGTTCCTTCTTGTGTCTCAAATTATTATGAAATTTATCACATTCTACAGAAACACTTAGCTTTCGTGAGTGAACTTTTAAGATCTTTCGTAACTCTTCTAAATTATTACTGCGGGAAATGGGACTGGAATAAACCTTGTCCTGGAGCATCCTTCTGCCCCAAGACAAGAGGAACTCTACCTGAATGAACTGTTGTTTTTCTAAGACTGTAACAAACTGAGTAGGAGTAAGTTTTATATTGCCATTAATTAAAAGTTTTTCTTTATCTGCAGATCTTGTCTACAAGAATAAGGACATCCCAGCTTGCATAAATTGCTGCCAGCCCTTATTTTATTCACTGCCTGTGTTCAGTCTTCCTGAAAAAAGAAAGAATTGCTGTTAGGATGATTTCTTCCCCCACCCACACCGATTTTGAGATGGGATTGAGCAGCTGCAGTCCAGAACGCATTTCCTCCTACAGCTGAGCTGGGTGCTCCATTTGCTTACCTGTAGAAACAAGTTTGCCGCTCTGAATCCCAAAGGATTCTTGATGTTTGCTGCAGAATTCTAGTTCTGATGCCTTTCAGACACAGCTCTGAGCCTGGTGCTAGAGAATGTCTTTCTCTTGGCAACTCTCCTCCCTTTTTTCAGGAAGGTGAAGTTCTCTTTAGTCATAAAGGGAACAGATACAGCTGGGACAGAAGCTCTGGAGCCCAAATGGATCAAACACCTAAATATTTAGCCCAGCCTGTGTGCCTATAACAGTTTCAAAAAGAGCCTTAAGGCTCTTAGTACTTCTAGTCTCTGTGCTATTGCAAGCAGACATTGTATTTGGCTGGATAATTTTTGTATCTCCTTTGGCCTTGTCTTTTTCAGCCTCTTAGTTACTCAGAGAGACTTTACCAAGGTTTTTGTATCTGGTTCTTACAGATGTAACACAGAGCTCAAGGGAGATGACGTATTTTGGATCTGGTTTAGACTTGGCTTCTCAGGGAAACGTTTACTGTTATGATTTTACTTTGTAACTCAATACCATTTTTATATGCGGCTCTGAACTCTGCAAATATTACGAAGCAAAGCTTTCCTACTTTCTCAAGAGGTGCAGCATAATTTTATGAACATTGAAGGCAAAGAGTAGTGAGAAGAACTTATTGACAAAGTCCATCCTTAACATGGACTCTGCTGATTGAATCACTAGACAAAGCCCATCTCTTTCATGCTGCAAGTATCTTCCAGACTTCTGAAAAAAAATTCTAGCATGTTTTGCAGACTGCAAGAGGGAGAAGCACAGGGTACTGCAAAACCTCTGTGGTCTGGATAGGTGAACCTTTGACTTCTTAACAGTGCTCACAAAAATCTTCTGCACCGTACCACTTTTCACGGCTGTACACGGAATGCACATTCTAGATTGAATAAGAATTAAATAAAATGTTCAGCTTATGATCTAGCAGCATTAGAAATGTCCACCTTATGTCCCACTTCATAGGTCTCATTTTTAATGTACATTGTTGAAAAAAACAGAGTCCATAAAAGAGTGGTATTGGTTGCATACAACATCAATGATCTGAGGAAGGACAGGCCCAGGGAAGTTTGCATGTTTGCACCTGATGTTAAACATTTTTTCAAATCATCAGATATCCCCCTGGCAGTGAAGAAGACCAGAAAGACCTCACCAAACTGAGAATGGGCAGGTAGGAGGTGGTTTTCAACTCAGCAGTGTTGAAAACATCTCGTTAGGCATCAAAGAGCAGCAGTGTAGCCCACACTCACATCATGCTGAGCTTTGAACAGGAACATACAATGCTTCCTCCCCCCTGCTGCTCTATCAGCCTTGCTGATCCAAGTGATGGAAGGACAGATTCTCCTGGCTCTATCACACTCACTGAGCAGCTCACAGGGCTACTCTGAAGTCAGGGTTCTAGTGGAACCCCATCTAGGCTTTTTTCTGGGATGCTGCAGCACAGGAGATTGAAGTCCAGTGCACATAAAGACTTGATGTATCTTCTCCTCACCTATGCTGCCATGTGCACACTGTGCAGTTTTACCATCACCACATATTGTTGTAGGAGAATGGACAGGTGTTGCACATACTGGGTTGTTTCATCTTTCCTTAGAAATATTAATGTAGAACCCTAAACCCAGTCAAGTGTCTATGCAGAGTGCTACATAGCATAAAAGTACACCAAAAAGATTGAAATTTGGACTACTTACAGAGTTACAAAATGTCAGCTAAAAAATAAGAGATGCTGTATGACACAAAGAGATGTACTAAACACACATTTACCTCTTTTGACAGACAGACAACAGTAAAATCATCAGAGATTGTCGACAGTTCATTTGTCATCATAGAGGCAGTGATCATATTTTATTCTATTGCCTTGTCTTTCAGTTTCTAATAGATCTTCTTTGAATATAAATTCAAATGCCAGATGATGTTAGTACATTATTTGATGTTGTTAGCAAGATATTTTTTTACCTTGTAAATAACGTACTCTCTTTTTCAATGCCCCCTGTATGAGATCAACTCATAGTGCAATTTGCTTAGCTTTTTCCTTGGATGGCTGATAGCAATCAGGCACTTTGAACAATCTATGTAGGTCATTGCAAAGCTAATTAATCCAGCTTTTCAGGCTGAAAATTATTTTCAAGGAAATGTGTTCTAAAACAGCTGTCCCAATGATTTTAAATAGGTTCTAATAATATGCACGTTTAGTGCCTTAGCAGTATTTCTAAAAAATTAAATTGATTGAGATTCATTGACAAGACTGAAACAGAAAGCTGAGGGTTACAATTCTGGCTATGTATTTCCTGAGCAAGGGAAGGAAAACTGCAAAGCTAATCAGTTTCTGAATGAGCAGTATAAATGAAAACCAGTAAAACAAGGGAGCAAAGGAAGATAACTGGATTGGTATTTTCTTCCAAGAGGGAAGCATTGGAACCTTGGAACCTTAAGGAGGAATTATGTCAATGCAATAGCTTTGCCAGGATCAACATGGGAGTATCTTCATCTGTCAAATCCTTTTCCTGGGGTACCTGACTAAGTTTTAAAGGTCTGTGGATTTGGAAAGTTATAGAGCTTTTGTTGAGTTTTTGGTTTTATGCCAGTACTGGGTCACCACTTTTTAATTTCATTTTTCAGTGAAGAGCCTTTTTTTCCTCAAAGAATCGTGCAGGGTGGCAAAAGAGAAATTAATCTGTGCACTCTCTCACCTGGTTGCTGCAAGACTCTCTCCCTCTGTCTGCTAAGGTGACAATGGCAGCCTTGCCATACCCAGTATTGGTTGCAGCTGCTTTTTAATATAAGACAGTTGATAGCCAAATTTCATGTATGCAACAGCAACAAGCTGCTTACCTGGTACAATTAATTTGGCTTACTGTTTTTAGCAGATGCATTGGGGAGAGCAATCATAGGATTAAACGTAGCCATCAACACATTAATACATTAGACAACCATCCTAGGAACCAAGATATCGTTCAGTCTGCACCCAACACAGTATCTCAAATAGCTCCTGGGGGCTGTGTTTCTCAAATTCTGCTTTATGCATCACTGGTAGAGCTTAATACATCAGTCTGAGAAATTTGAAAGAAACCACACATATTCCCCTGTATTTCCAAGAAAACAGACTTTCATTTCGTAATAAATGAACATTAGCCTAATTTTAAGTTGCTTGTAAATGAAGACAATTGTGGGAACACTGTAGACATGGTTTGTGTTTTTCTTTTCCTGAAAACATCCTTACAGTCTTTCAATTAGACAAAGTTAAGAAACACTGGCCTACAGAGTGGATCTTTAGAATCAAACTGTCAGCAGGAATTACAACACCTGGAAATAAAAGATGTATGTTTCTAGGTCAGACTGTCTGCGGTGTTGGATTCACAGATGAAAAATGAGTGTAAAGGGATTTTATATAAAGAATGAAACATGACTTTCCTGTCTTCTGACAGTGGCTCCCCCCAAAATGTCTGTTGGGGTTATGGGTTATGTTCCAAGTTCATAGGTAAACCAAATTCTGAATCCATTCCTTCCTTCTCTCTTCACAACAGTGGCAAAGAGAGAGGAAGAGAAGAAAAATTCAGGGCTATTTCAAGAATCTAACATTACTAAACAACTTGAGACTTGATCACATTTTCCTTGAACTTTAATTTTCACAATTTAAACTGATAAAAGTTTCATTTCACCAGATAATTTTGGGAGGTAAATTAATCTTCTTCCCAAAGTGTATCATATCTGAACATGTCTCCCAGTCTTGATTGGAAACAACACTGGGGGTTGTTCTATCAGCCAGTACTGGACCCTGGCCCTTGTTCCCCCATCTGTGATTCTAGACCCTCAGTTCTCCTTCTCCAGAGCACATTCCTGATGGACACATTCATGTTGCAGCTCCCTGCCAGGTGCTGTGAGTGCTGGTCCCCCTCCACCCTCAGCCCTGATGGCTGGTGCTGCTGATGAAGGGGGAACCACATAAAGGGGTTCTGTGTGTTCACAGCTCTCCTCGGGCTAAATCTCTGCATGCCTGCCTACATTCCTAAAACCCTCAGATTCGCGAATCCATGGTGTCATCCCACCTATGCTTACAATTAAAAGCCTAAGCCTGTGAGACAGACAGGGTCTGACACAGCTGCAGATGTTTCACCTTTTCTAGGCAGGCTGGTTTACCCTCTCTGCCAGGTCATAAACTGGCATTGCACCTCTGCCATTTGCTCACTATTTTGGGTGCTTCAGAGCTCCAGATCTTAAGGGATGCAACATCGTGTTTCTTCTTAGGCTTGTGTCAGGTGACATAAGTGGTCTGAACATTTGATCCACAATTTATGAGAGACTTCATTAAATGCAAGAAGTGTTAATCAAGGAGGGGGGAAAAGCTCTAATAAGCATTTCAGCATTGCTAATTTGCACAGATGGTTGAATTGGAGGGAATATGCAGAAAGAAAAGATAGATCCTGAACATACTTTGAAACCAATTTTTCACCCAAATAGAAATAACTTTGTGAAGCAGCCAAATACAAAAGTTTGCTGAGGCAGCAGCATAGAGGCCAGGTTCAGGCAGTAAACAATTGGGTGCCATCATGATGGCAGCACACTATTAAGAAAGATGATGAAAGCATTTTAAAGAAACAAACATGAAAAGCAGTTTTGTATCTCATATCTCTACTTTCTTCACTCAGCATAACCTTGGATTCAATTTCTAGTGCACTATGTTTCAAAGAGATGCTAGCAGTGAGCATACTATACTCATATAAGCAGGACAGAGAGAACATAAATCACTTGTCACCCTAAAATATGTATGATCCCGGAAAAACTACAGGCTGTTTGAAGGGTTACAACTATATCTATTGAAATAAGTGATATCCAGACACGAAAAGGCTCCTAACTCTTTAAATTACCTTATAAATAGATCAATCTTGTTTTCTTCCTATCTCATAAGACTGATGAAAGAAGTATGATAAGGTACACATTGGTAAAGCCACTGCAAACCCAATTTTTGCCAACTGTAAACACATATTCACTAATTACAATTAGAAATGTAAGACTGAGAAAGTCTTCCTAGTCTCAGATATTGCCCCTGTGCTAACCCAAGTGGCCATATCTTAAGTGGTGCCAAAATCTGATCTATCTACATCTAGAAAATAGTTTGGGACTTTTCTTCTGCTTTATGACAACATTAGAACATACATACGAACTATTTTTAAAAAATCCCTTTTAATTAAAAATCACTTATGGTTGCTTCAGGTGATTATTGATTCAGAAGTTTTTTGTCTCTGTTGAAGAAAGTGTGGACTGATTTCTGCAGTGGCCTAACAAGCCAAGTGGACTTTGCAAAAAGGATACAGAATTCTTAAACTGCAATCACAAAGGAGCTGCAGCTTCAGTTTGTTGCATTAGTAAAAGATTGCAATCAGTTCTTAAAGCTTTAAGATTAATATATGGTTTAGTTAATATTCTAATGTGAGTAGACTTGGTTATACATGGATTTATGTGCAAACACACACAGTTCTAACTGCACTATAAATAATTGATTCATGCATTGAGCTTTTTAATCATTGGAACGAGTGATAATTGCAAGCATTCTAAAGCATATGCTAGCATAATTCCATTGTAATCTTAGAGGGGAAAGTCTTATCTTTTGTAAAGGCAGTAGCAAAATTCCCAATGCAGTCCCTAAGCTATAGTTTGCCTTACTATAAACATTATTAGCAACAAGCTAGTAATTGTTTTCTATCTATTAAGTGGGACTGTTTAGTTTAACAGGACACACAATAAGGTGCTTAGCAAAAGCTCCTTCAGTGCTTTTAGTGTATTCCTGGAGCACAGACCTGGAAAGTATAGGTCAGGCACCACATTGTGTGAGTGAGCTCTTAGTCTGGGAACAGGACAGACATTTTCTGCTTCTTTATTGTGACACTTGGAACATGCTTTAAAGGGATACTGAAATAGAAAATGGGAGTTCATTGTGCAGGTGAGAAAAAGCAGAGAATTACAAATGGGGTGAATGGCAAAGGAGACTGGTGTAGGTAGAAACCAGGCAATGTGTATGACTGGCTACCACTGTTTTTCTGCTTCTTCCCTCCCTGCTACTGAGGAGCTGGACCATCACTCAGTAGAGATCATCTTTTCTCTCCTTCAAAGCTGTGTAAAAGGCTTTTGTGACATGGAAATTATTGTAGCTGTACATTTAATGCACTTTTTACTTCAGATGATACTATTTGCAGATAGAAGAAGGAATTAAAAGTTACAAATAATGAGCAAGCATCCCATGAGCAATTCTAGTATCTTGTTGCAAGGAATAATTTCAGCAATTGGACTGTTTGCAGAAACATTTTTTAAGTAGGTATTAGAAAATGTCCATGGAAAATGAGAAGAGTCATTATCTTCACCACAGACCCCCCCTTACAGAATTAGTTTCAGCTTTCTGAGAGCAAAAAAAGTCCATGTGACTTAGTCATCCTAGAAGAATTACTGGAGAAACTGGATTTTAAATACTGATATCACACACTGAACCATTAATGAGCAATCTATAAAACAAAATAGGTCTGGGAATGCTTGCAGGCACAATAATTCAACCCACACTCTTCATTCTCTCCATCTCTTTTATTCTTTTATTGCATTATATTAAACTGAATGGATAATTTAAGCAATTAAAAGGCAAAATAATTTTCCTGGCCTAAGAAATTACATTGGTTTCATTAGGCTTGCTAAATTTTATAGCAAAATTTAGTTTTTTAGTGTTAGTGTAATATAGAAGGAGTTACATGGATTAGAAGGGCTAACATAAAATCTCCAAAAGATTAAAATATTTACTACTTGACAAAGGCATACATAATCAAGCTGGCACCTCCTTACTACAAATGCATGTTTGAAAGTTTAGGTTTGGATAGGTTTTAAAGGATTATTTTTATTAAAATATCTCAGGTTGCCAGAAATAGACCTCATGGTAGACAAACAGTAAACAAGGTCACATACTTCCTACCTGTTGAATAGGGAAAAACATGCCAGATTTCTTTGCCAAAAATCCCCTTTTGTGCCTTTGTTCTAAATAAACCCAAGGCAGCTCATTGCCAGAGCCTCTCTGCTTCCTGCACCCCCTCCCACTCCAGGCTTAAGATTCCATTTCTAGAAGCAACAGATAATTGGGGATCTTTTGAAATCAAGTATTGAGTTTTCTATTTTTAGCCACACTAATAAGGATGAACTGAAATTCTTTCCAGAATTTCACCTCTTCAGCTTAGGAACGAGTAATCAAAATTTGTAATAACGCCTTGGTTTGTGTTTCGTGTTAATGGCTGAAGTGCCTCAACAGCCTTGGGAAAGGAACAGCTTGCTTGTCTAATTGAAGCTGGCAATATTTCCATGTCTTATTTCAGCTGGTAGGTACTGTAGCAACCAAGGTCATGTAAGAAAATTTCAGCATATGGTAACAGCTGTGCCTGTGATTGCAATATTTTCTGCAGATGGTTTATTCATCATTAGATAACAGTCATGATTATTGAGGGCCTAATTGGATTTTCAAACAGCTAATCTTAGAGGATGGAAGAATTACAATAGAAAAGCTTGGTGTAGCTTAGGGAGTCTCTTTAGTCAGCTCCTTGCCAAGACTCAGGTTTTTGTTTAATCTAAGAAGATATTTCCTTTCTTTATCTGCTTTCTGGTAAACAATTTCATCACCTGTTGGAGAAGCAGTCTCTCTTAGTTCTTCTAAATAGTAATGTCATCTTTCTGCCATGTATGGTGCCACCACCAAAAATCTGAATTTTGTTTATAATGTTTAAATGCCTGGTATGCTGTACAGTTCAGCATGTCAGAGTCTTTCCTTAGGACAGCCTTGCACATGTTTGTACAAGGTCAAGGAGATCAGATTAGCAAGTTAATGAATCAGTACATAGAGAACAAAGCATTGTTCTTTACTTTGAAGACACTTTTTCCAAATCACAGTCCTAAACATGTTTCTGTCCAGAAAACCCTAGAAAAAATCCCAAGAGTTATGAGACTGTTGCAGATTGTGAGAATCCCAGAGTTATCAGAGGGGGAAGTTATGGCATGAGAGGTGAGGCACAGAGGTAATTGGCATGAATTAGTGTTTTAAGATCAAACAGAATTGTTCTTCTGATCATGTGACCAAAATTCTTTCCTGGGAGATGGTGTCTTAACCAAAATAGGTGTCTTAAAATGCTTTTATGTTTTTCAAGTTAAGGCCACGTGACTTTTAAATTGATTTAGAGGGAATACTTGAAGGCCAGAGTACTACACAGGAGCGTAGGTAACAGAATCAATGCCTTAGAGGATATGCCTTGGACTCTAATACCAGCATTTTGTCTAATAACAGCAACAATAGCAGGACCAGGTTTTCGTAAAGATTTAGACTACTCATTAACATCCTATGTTTAGCAATCCATCAATATTTAAGTATACAGTCTTGAAGACTTTTAGCCCATGATAGTTCCTGGATTTGGGCTATTAGCTACAAAACTCACATACAACTCTTCAGCAATTAAAAATGAGAGTACTATTTAGTCTTGCTGGATTTCTACATTAAAATCTGCTCTTTTAATTCCTTTCTCTGGAAGTATGTATTCTTTTGTTTCAGCACAACCACAAAAAAGGCTAGACTAAAAGAATACTGATGTCTTACATAATAGAATTTTTCTCTCTATCTGATCTTTATTCTTTCTAGGCTGATTTTGCAAGTTATTTAAGGACACCTTAAAGTTACAGTGCTTTAGGAGATTGATGCTGTGGCCACAGCTCCAGTGTTATGCCTGGGATCTGTGTAATAGCAAATACAAGGTGTGACTACTGCTCCTCTTTTGAATATGTTATGGTCAGCACATTATGTTTCATTCAACCACATGCATAAAGTTTTACTCTGGCAATTACTGAATGATGATTGTGCTCTGGTCAGTTTAAAGACATTTAAAGATAGGCTGAGATCCACTGTGAGAAGAGAAGGTGATATCCCATTCTCCAATCCCCTTCTAATGACGGTAAAACTTTGCTGGGCTTTAATCTATGGAAAAGAATGCGAGACATGGTAGTGCATGAAATAAAATCATACTAAGAACAACAGTCTGAGTGGAGAGACAGGAGAAATTGGCAGTAGCTGGCAGGTAAAAAGTTTGAGATCTGTGTCTGAACAGCAAGTAAAGAACAAAGAGGGATAGGGACTTATAAATAACCAAAAGATATGTTTAGGTTGGAAAAAGCCTCTTATTCCCTCAGGAGAGTCCCTCAGCACAGCCTGACTAATGCCCCAGGGAGATGCACTGGTGAAGGTGTTGCCATTCTTAGCCTAAACTGCAGCTGCAGAGAGCCAGGTCTGAACACAGAGATATCATTGCACAGGGTTCTTCTTTCAAACCCACTTTTATAGGTTTTATGAATTAACGTCACTTGACATTTGAAACATATTTTTGGGAATAATACATGAGGATACAAAAGGAAATTATTAGAACAAGGGATAAAATTAAGAACTGAGAGTTGTACTCCACAGTTACTTTAAGCAGATTACTGAAACCCTGTTTCTTAATTCACTGATCTTGTACAATGAGGATAATCTTTATCCACAGGGTTTTGTGAATGGAATTTGTGAAGTGCTTTGAGGGTTTCTCCATGAAAGTCTTATAATCTGGAATTGCAAGGCCTTATTAAAATGTTTTAGTGTGTCTAAGAAGCAGGTAAAGCAAACATAAAAGCTGCAAAATTATGATTTAAAACATTTATGTAGACTCATTAGTATTCTGAAAATATTCTGAAGCAGTAGTTATAATACACTAGTGTACATGGATATCTTTAAGACTTCATGAAGTCATGATCAGCCCTAGCACTTTACCACACTAGGCTTTCTGCTTTTTTAAAATATGTACTTAGAAATTTAATATGTAATTAGAAAGTTTATTAAAATACAATGCACTCAGCAGTGTGCACTGTGTATCTTTTCTGTTTAAGGTCTCATTTCCAGTATTCTTCTACCACAGTGTCATCATATTTAGCACTGCTGAACTTTACATTATCTTGAAAGATACAAAAACCCAAGTGTTTTAAAGAATTCATGTTATTTACTTTATAACATTTAAAACTTACAAAACAAGGTGCTACTGGTGTAACAGCTAACTATTTTATGTTCCTATTTTACAAAATAGATAATTCTGCATAGATAATGCAGATCCTTTGTATATTATGCCTATCATTGTGTGGTAGCTAGTGTGCTGAAAAACCAAACCAATACATATTTTGCACAACTCCCTTCTTTGAATCTTAATATAAACATATATAAATATATAAATATATATTGTGACAAGTAAACCAGCCCTAGTGTCTTTTAAACTGTGTAGCTAACCTTTGTGTGAAGAATTACAGGGATAAAAAATCCACTGCCACACTAGGAACTTTGCTTCAGAGGTTTCTTTCTTTGTTTACAAGAAAAATTGAAAATAGATTCCTGTGTGTTCATCTGACTTCCTCTTCCGATTTCTGAACAATTATGACTTTTTCTGCTCATCACCTCATGCAAGTACTGAGCACCACTGTGCCACTACACCTTCTGAGATACCCCTGTCTTCCTAGAAGCTGTGTGTCCACTCTGCCATGTCATGCAAGCCAGTTTCTGCAGCCTTGTAACCTGGCAGTTGCTGGTAGGCTTGAGAAAATAAGTCCTTACAGAGGGCAGGATGAAGACACATGGATTCAGTATCCTAAGTTATCCAGCAGCAAGTGTGAACCAACTTCTACCTGTCTGGCTGTGAAAGAGGGCAAAACCTGTCCTGGGTATACATGCTCTGCTTCTACAGCTCTCACCCATGGATAAGGTGAAAATGACCCAGGCATCCTTCTGGACCCCAAACTGCATGTGTCCCTGCCACGCAAAAGGCTGGCAATAATACTGCCAGGCTGAGGGAGGTGACCCTTCTCCTCTGCCCTGCACTGCTGTGGCCCCACTTTGAGTGCTGTGTCCAGTTCTGGGTTCCCCAGTACAAGAGGGACAAGGACACACTGGAAAGAGTTCAAGAAAGGCACACAAAGATGATTAAACTTTCCTCTGTTATGAGGAAAGGCTGAGAGAGGTGGGAGGGACAGTTCAGCCTGAAGAAGGTTTGAGGGGGATCTTATCAATCTATATAAATACTTGAAGGATGGTACAAAGAGGGGGACACTGCCAGGCTCTTTTCTGTGGTGCCCAGTGACAAGATAAGAAAGAGGAAATGCTTTTTTTACTGTGAGATGGCTGAATACTGGTACAGGTTGTTCAGGGAAGTTAATGATTCTCCCATCTTGGAGGTATTAAAAAATCTCTGTGGACATGGTTTGAGAAGAGCCCTGCTTGAGCAGGGGATTTGGATCAGAGGGTCCTTCCAACCTCAGCCATTGTATGATCTCTGATTTGTGATTTTAATACAGATTTTCTGGCATGGACAAGAATTTGTTAAAAAGTTTTTGAAGAGCTCTAGAGATGATGTGTGAAGTTCTAAATGTTGTTGTTGGATATACTCAATAATGTAGCTAAAAGCTCCTTCAAACCAATAAAACCTCAACCTAGGGACTTGCCTAAACTGCAGATGGGAGAAGGAAGGAAAGAAATTATACAAACAATGAATTCCCTCATGTTAATGGGAGAAATACAGGTTTAACAAAGCTCAGCTGAGTATTTTGGTGATCTCCTTCAATAGCCTCTTCTGTGGCTATTAAACCAGATTTTAAATGAGCAAGGAATAGAAATCCCTCATAATACTCATGCTAAAATTAGAAGCAAGGCTTAAGAACATGTTTCCACATTGAATACAAAGCCAGAGTATTTCATTATAGCAATCACAAAACTTTTGAAGAGAGAGTGATTTAGATCAGTGTAGAGCTGGTGGAGGTGGAGTGCAGAACTTAGGAAATAGTTGTTCCTTTTTCCTGCTGCTAAAATTAGAAAATCTTGGCATATTTTCAGGCCATAGACCAATTTGTGTCTTTGTTAGGTGTCCAAATACATGAAATTTTACTGATACAAAAGCAGTAAGAGTGAGAGAAGGATCCAACTTTAAAAGCAGAGATGGATCAAAGATACACTATTGAAATCATTATCAAAACTTCTTAGAGCACATAGAAAAAAAAAGAGACAGGCAAAACAATTTTCAGTCAAAATAATCTGAAATTTCAGTAAGACAGATGTTTCTGTGAGAATAGTTGAAGTTACCCGAAGAGGAATTTTTGAAGCTCTTTCAAAATACTGATAATTACATATTTCTTTTACCCAAATTAGCCTATTTTTCACTCCTATCCTGGGTACCTTCAATCTGCTCCAGAACACTTAATTCCAATAAAGTGCTTCATTTTATTTTCCCCAAGGCCAATTTCCCCCATAAGGGCTGCAGCTCTATTTATCTTTTTGCTGTATTAATCAAAAGTACTTTCCTACAATATTACTACATCATTATCTCTGCTGAAGTGCAGTTTGGCCCTACTTTCCAGGCTTCTCCTCAATTCTTCGTTTCAGGTTAGAAGGTTTTTTTCTGTTTGGAAATATCCAGGTTACTTCTGAACCTTGTGGCACAACATGGGAGCCACGTGGCTGGAGATCTGTCCTAGGCAATCTGAGTGCTGTGTACCACACCTTCAAGCCAACAAAATCATCTGCAAAGCACAGTTTTCTCTTTAAATTAATCTAATTTTTCTTCATCTTGTCTTCTCCAATGAAGTCTGGAACAACTTCCCAAGGAGCAGAACTTCCTACTCTTACTCAGTTCTAATTTGGATCATGTGTGCCTGGAAAAATAAATGAAAATAAGGTTTTGGGGTGACTTTTTGCAGTTTCAGTTTATGCACAGTTAGCACAGGAGTGTAGTGCTGGTGGATGGGAACATGATGAAGCAGCCTCTTGGTCAGCCCATGCTGACAAATGAGATGGTCTGTGTTTACTGAGCTGCAGGACACCTCAGCCCCATGGCAATGCTCAGCTTTTTTGTATTCCTGGTGCTTTATATTCCTGTGTCTCAGTGTGCAGCCCCAACTGGGTCTATGTAATAGAAAGTCTCTGCTGTAGCACAGGAGCTGTGAGCTCACCCACTCACCTTTGCTGCAACTATTCCCTTTGAATGAAAATGTTTTTGAGGTTATGGGTAGTAGTGCAAGTAGCAGCTATGCCCAGGACAACAAGGAAGAGTCTGTGCACCAATCCTGTATTTCCTGTGGTATCTCATCAGGAGGGGGGAATAATCTCCCACAGACCACCCCAAATCATCAAACCAATATGAACTGTGCTTACCATGCCAAGAACCAGGCATCAAAGCTCAATTGCTTACATATTCTATTAAGTGTTTTAATATTAGAGCAGGGAGACCAGAAAAGCTGCAACCTTTTGGTTCCCTGAGCTCTCCTAAAGAAGGCCATGAGGGACAAAACACTGTATTTTTTCTGTTCTTCTCTACAATATTAAACCACTTAATAGAATATGTAAGCTCTTGAGCTTTGATGCTTGGTTCTTGGCATGCCAGAGGCTTTGTTACATGTTTCTACAGTAATTGAAAGAAATATCCATCTGTAGCAATTTCATTTTTTAGCAAGCTGAACAGATTCTTGGGAGGTAGGAGCTGCAAACATATGAAACGGAATAAAATAGTTTCTATCGAGCTCAATCCTTTTAGTTCTGCTTTTGAGGAAACAATCCCAGAGGAGTGTTGCAGAGGAGCCCTGGATCAGAGCTGACATATTGGCAATCTTGGTTCAAATAATGCTGCGTGCAGCCAGCCCTGGGGATGCTTACAAACCTGCCACACCACGTCAGCAGACAGGGCTGGGGTTGTGCCACCAGACTCTGGGTGCAAGACAGCAGCTGCAGTGCAGTTATGCAGCTCAGACTTGTTTCCTGAGCCACAACTGTTAACCAAATCTCATCCACCTTATTGTTCATCGTGGTTCATCTTCCCCCTTTCTTATCCTTCACTCTGCTGTGGTTTGTTGATATGATTTTGGGACAGTGATTTGTCTCCTGCCCTGTTTGCTTCCACTGTGTCACAACGGGACCCTGATCTTGGTCCAGAAATACAGATCACACTACATTATAGCTGACAAGCAACAGCCGCAGAACAGCTATTCAAAAATCGATTAAAAAATGGAAAAATGGGATATGCTACAAGTGGAGGTGACCTGGTATCTTGGAGGAGTAGGATAAAAGTGAAATGGAACCAAGAAAGGACTTAGGGGAAATTTGTAAAGCCAGAACTTTGTAGACATTTGGCAAGATGCTGAACAGGGAAAATTTCTTTGAATAGTGGAGAATCAAGTTTCCACAGTGAGGTTTGTTACGGCCTTTGAGAGCTCAGAATTTTTACAACTTCAGCAGATGGACTTCACCCAGGTAATATGTTATTTTTTTGGAAGCTAAGATGTGTGGTTAGCAGCACCCCCATCAACATCTTTCATTTCTGAAGTTGGCACTGTTTTGGGGATTGGCAACCAATTGCCTACAATGCATGCTCACAGCACAGTGACATCCTGACACAGAAAATCTCACCACTCTGGAGAGCTCCATTAATATTACTTCCAATCTAAAGGCAAAAAACTTCCTAAAGCAAGCTTCATGCACCATCTTACCTATCTGCTGAAAAGCAGCAGGGATTTGTTTGCTGTTGTTTGCCCTACAATATTCTCATCTGAAGTGTGTAGCTGCAGAAGAATTACAGAGATTCCTTTTTTTCTGCCAGGTATTAGAGTGAGCTCAGTTGTGTATTGAGCTGGGTTCTCCAGGTAGCTGAGCACCTCAGGGGAAAGAGAGGTGCTGTAAGGCCTGTGAAATACATGAGATTTTCATTTACATTATGAACATAGTAAGCCTTTGACTTTACAGCAGCCTCTAGAAGGCAAGGCCACAGCATCTTTTCTAGGCAGGGATGATCCCAGCAATGAAATGTCAATTCAGAGCACATTGTTCTGTACAACTCCTGATACTGTTTTATTTTTATTAATATAGTGCAAAAATAGAGTAGAATTGGCTGGGTTGGAATGGCCCTTAAAGATCATTGTATTCCAAACCTTTTGCCTGGGGCACAGACACCTTCCAGCAGACCAGGTTACTCAAAGTCCCATTCAACCTGGCCATGAACACATCCAGGAATGGAGCAGTCACAGCTCCTCTGGGCAGTCTGTTCCACTGCCTTACCACCCTCAAGAAGGTCCTTGAGCATTCTATGTAGCTGACATCCAGCCTGCAGTAGTCAATGTCACCAGAGAAATCACT
Source organism: Prinia subflava (assembly GCF_021018805.1). Lineage (NCBI taxonomy): Eukaryota > Metazoa > Chordata > Aves > Passeriformes > Cisticolidae > Prinia > Prinia subflava. Next base: position 52,276,354 of record NC_086251.1, on the reverse strand, counting down.
GCAGAGCAGGACCATGCCCACAACAACCACAGCTTTATGACAAGGGTGTTTAAACTTTCTTTCCCAATAGTCTGCACCCCTACAACAACAAAACAAACGAATAAAAGAGAAAAATATAACCTTTAATCTGCAAAACCTAGGTTTATAGTGTTCCACTACTCTGACATAGAGAAATCTCGTTCCAGAACTGACTAAATAAATTTATAAACCAAACTGCCTTTGCTTGCCATCTCCTTTGGGGAACAACCTTTTTCCCAGACTGTTTCCATCCACTCCAAATCTGAAGCGCCCACTCGAGCTGATTGTGTCTTTCTCTCCCCAGGAAGGTCTGGCTGCTGTCTCTCACTGCCTTCTCAGCAGTCTGTTTGCAGGGCCAGTTCCTGGCTATTCCTGGCTGCTGCCTTGCCTTGCCCTCCTGTCCCTTCCAGGCACAACCTCTCCACTTTCACCTGAAGGTCCTGCCTGACCCGGTGCCTCTCCTCACAAGACAAAACACAAAAGGAAAACAAGCAAATGAATCATTTCACAGGTGGCTTATAGCAAAGTGTCAGTGCTGACTAAAAAAGATTTGAGAATAGCTGTAAGTGTTCTGGCAAAAGAGAAAAAAAAAAAAAGAATGTAATCTTTGATAAAATGATGGAGGTCAGCAAACTGCAGCTAAAAATAGAGATAGCAATGAGATAAACACCAGCTGTTTTTAAAATCCTTCTGAAGCAGTGTACGAGGTGAATTTCAGGTGTTTAAGAGAACATATGCAAAGTTCTTGGAAAACACACTGCCATAAAGGAATATTAGAGGAAGAAGGAATAGATATGGTTGTTGCCGACCAGGATAAATTATTATTAATGTTTGCAATGGACACCCAAATAGCAGGCACCAGAACAGTGCAATGGTTTGGCCTCAAAAAGCCTCTAAACACCAAACTTTTTCACATAGCAAGATGTAAAAGGTCCAGTTTCTGTGTTTTGCATTAGTAGGGGGGAAGTGAATAGAGAAAGCTGACAGCTGCCAGATGGCACAAATAGCTCCACATTACCAAGTACATAAGTTTAAGACAGAAGATTTGCAGTTTTGCAAGAGCTCAGCCTTCAGAAAGTACCCCTAAAAGTTTGTATTCTATAAATCAGAATGGCTGAACAAGGTTTTCATCTTCCTCTGGAATACTCCTTATCTCTGGAATTTCTGCCCATCAGCTTCAATCCCTTGCTTCAGTGAATCCTGAATGCCACATTAGTACCCTTCAGTCCCCTCTCCCAGCTCCTGCAGTCCTCACAGCATCTCTCCAGGGGCTGTTGGAACTGCTTGGGGCTTACCTTGGTGGCTGTTTCTCCAATGTATCCTTTACTGACTTGTGTGAATTCCTCACATCACCCAGGGCAGACCTGAAAAGAAAAATGCTGAACTACAGATCCTGTAAAATAGGTAGAGTCACAGGAAAAGACATGAGATGTTGTTTTTTAACCTTGATATTAGTCCATGGGATTTCTAACTTCATACAGATTCCAGAGACAAATAGGAATATTTAAACTGGGTCCTTTTCAAGGTACACTGAGCTAATCTTAAATAAAAGATGAGAGAGTCAAGACTCAAGAGTTTGGTGGCCAGCTATGAGTGAAGATTCACAAATGTAACAGGGAAATGTAGCTTATGCATCCTCCTTTCTGGGGGTTTCTGCATGTAATTCTGCTCACCTGACCAGCTGGAGGACAAAATTTTATTGTTGTAACTCATATTTCTTTTCTTGTAGAACAGAATAGAAGAAAAAGACCTTACATGAGAAGTAAGATGGAATAAGATGGAACCAGAAAGTTTCCCTTCAAATATAAAATCAATATCTCTTTAAGATATCTCTTAATTTAATACTCTCTAAATAAAATCTGTAGTCTGGACACTTGTGCAAGACTCCCTTTTTGCTCTGGCTAAGTTTGTCCTGCTTGTTTTGCAGGTATGTGCACTTATGAAAAGAGGCTCAGCTCTGAGCTGGTTTTGAAGTTTCAACAACACAAACAGGGAAATCTGTTCTGTGTCATCAGTATTAGGCACTGAATTTGTATGTCTGCAGTAATTGCCAAAAGATTTCTCACCCCAGCTTTGTTGTGATTCTGATGTTCTCTAAATGTCAGTGAAATCAGATAACCGCCCCTTCGTTAAATAATGTCTGTCCTCTCCCTCTGTCCAGGGGATGAACATATTGCCAGGGACTTTTAAATAGAAGGAAAGATGGGGAGTGCTGAAACAGCCACATGTACTTCAAATTCTTCTTATAAGAGTGGTTGTCATTAGCAAAGATTATTTTTGTTCATTGCATATGTACGTTTTCTAAGTAAAATTCTCAGTACTATTGCCCCTTTATCAAAAAACCCAAAGTTATAGCAAAAGAAAAATTTCATCTCTTTAGAAGGCAAAATAAATCATTCTGTGGGAACACTGCCAATCAGAGGCTTATTGCAAATGAAAAAAAAAAATACACAACTATCACTTAATTTGGATCAATGACACCTGTTTCTAGGTAGATTCAGTGCAACTGTTATGTGTGCAGATGTACACAAAGACACTGCTATTATTTATAGAAGGGTTCACAGCCCATT